>NC_090322.1:144820145-145154208 GCF_040869045.1 Eurosta solidaginis
CTTTAATGGCTACAAATGGAACCAGAGATTGGTATGGAGAGCTACCTCTAATACTGTTAGGTTTGCGATCAACATTTAAAGAAGATATTTCGGCTACACCGGCTGAAATGGTTCTTGGACAAAATTTAAGATTACCCGGTGAACTTATTGTTCCAACATCTGAAAATTCATCATCAAATGAAATTTTGGGTAAATTACGTGAAAAATTTAGAAATGTTCATTCGAGTTTAAATCATCATAACTGTAAGGTTGGTTTTTATGTTCCGAAAGATTTGCAAACATGTAAATTTGTTTTTGTTCGTTTAATTAATAAGCGTTCTTTACAACAACCGTATGAAGGTCCATACAAGATACTTGAAAAAAACAAGAAGTATTTTAAAATAGAAATCGATAATGAGATCAAAACTATCCCGATTGACAGGCTAAAACCAGCGATTATTGAAACGTTACCTAACAACTCTAACACTCATCACAATAACATTAAAACAAAGAAGAAAGTCACATTTTATTTATTTAATGTTAATTCTCTGGAAGGGGGAGTATGTAGGGTTCTTATTTTTATTTAACTTTGTGTTTAAGTTACTTTGAAATTTGTATTTTAATATGTTCCATCAATATTTTAATTTTCAATTTTGATATTTTAATTTTCAAAAATTTTCAGTTGGATTAAATTTTTACCTTCAAGAAGTTATACTCTTTATATGTGAATATTCTTAATAAAAATATAAATAATAAAAAAGGATACTACAGGGTGTACGTGGGGCCTATCGTCCTATCTTTCTCATTAGGTTTTTACAGCGATACTATGGAGTTCTTGTTTGGTGGAAAGCCACACAAAAAACAACACACCTAAAAAAATTAGAGGGGGTATGCAGACTATCGATGCTTAGCATTACGGGAGCCCTGAAAACAACCCCGACGGCTGCATTGTATACCATTCTGCACATCCCACCTGTAGACCTGGTAGCAAAGAAAAAAGCGTTAACGACCGCAACCAGGCTCGGTGCTTCGGGGCAGCTTGAGCGCCGACCATATGGCCATAATAGTATAGCGTCATCAATCACAAGAAGAACAGACTACATGATTCCCTATCTGCGCTTCGAGGGAGATCTTAAGGCCACAATAGAGGTGGACGGTTGGCGCAAGGGTGCGCAAATGGCGGACGAGGCGATACATGTGTACACCGATGGTTTCAAAGTAGTGGAAGGAGTAGGGTCTGCTGTATACTGCGCTGATCCGGAAATAAGCAGATCCAACACGCTGCCGGATTACTGTAGCGTTCTCCAAGCGTAACCAATGCAGCCGTGTTAACTTTTATATTGGCAGTCAAGCAGCAATTAAGGCAATAATCTCGCATAGCACAGCATCTAAATGCGTGTTAGAGTGTAAGCAGTCTCTGGAGAGAATCGGGACAGGGAGAAGCATACATCTATATTGGGTCCCAGGGCATATGGGAATAGATGGGAATGAAAAAGCGGACGAACTAGCTAAAAAGGGCGCATCCCTTGAAGCTTGCTCCGTAGACGTCCGAATTAGATTGGGCGAGATTAAGCGAAGGCGAGAGGTGTACATGATCGACCAAGCGGGAAAGGCGTGAGTGCAAGCGCGGGGCTGTAAAGTGTCAAAGATTATGTGTAGGTCTTACAACCTTAGACTAACACAGTTGCTTCTATCATTAAAAAGAGAGGACTGTAGACTCATGACGGGTATTCTGACTGGACACTGCCTTCTGGCGTCATATGCCTTTAAATTAGGCTTGGTCAGTGATAACAGATGTAGTAAGTGCGGGATGGAGGAGGAAACGATCGAGCACGTTCTGTGGCCGTGCCCTGCACTTGCCAGGCTAATACTCCAGCTATTAGGAGTGATACAGCTGTCGGATCTAGAAGCAGCAAGTGGCTTAAGTCCTAGGAGGCGTCTAGTATTTGCCAAGAGGACGGAGTTATTTTATAACATAGGTCCTGGTTTTTGATAGGGTTTTTCAGTTTGGTCGTTAAAACAAACTTCTGGTAACACTACGGACTCAATCAGTCTATGTGAGGTCCTCATGGACCGGCCAGTTCAACCTAACCTAAACTAACCCCTTGAAAGGGTTGCGCTACACATCTCCTTCAATCAATTTGGTATTTTATTCCCCTCTTATGACAGGCATACCTGCCGCGGAGGAAGAAGATTGTCTACAACAATCCTGACAGAACACAAAATCTATGAATCTTATAAAATCAAGTCGCTAAATACCGTTGAAATGCCATAACTTCACACAGAATGCTCCGATTTTAAAATGTTTTTTTTTTGTTTTTGTTTTTTTTTTTTGCATTTTAAAGCTTAGCTTTTTATGTGAGATGACCATTTTCAATATAATTTAAGGTATATAAGTTAACTTATTTCACATTTAAGTTTCCAAAAAAATATATTTTCGGGAGCTTAGCTCCTTTATTCATTCAAATTCAACTTAAGACTAACTTTACAAAATTTGTTATTACTTAAATCTAACTTGCTCTGCCACTGCCTCTGCTGTTGCTTTACTCACTTGACGATTTCCATCACTTGTTGCAGATGGCCTTTTGCTGACGGGGTGCTTCTCATCAATTGTTGCATTCCCAATTGCTTATTTTCAAGGAGTCATATTTCCGTACGTGACTTTACTTTATTTACTTTTCTGTGGAATGTGGTGTCTGCTTGTATTTGTAAGCTTTGAATAAATATCTTTTGAATGTGTGTCGTGCTAATAGCTCCCCCCCCCCCCCCCCTGAGATTCAAACGTCCGCGTTTGAAGTGCTGCTTTTTTGGAATATTTGGTTAAGTCCGTCCATTGCGGCTTCTGTTAGTTCAATAGACCGTTTTTCGCCGGGCCTTTTTTTTGACAGCATTGATTTTGTGAGGAATACGATAATGATTATCAGAATTATTGAAAATAGGCTGATGCTAATGGTATGCTTTAATCGACTAGCTGATTCTGCGTAATCTATCTCTTTTGTATTGTTTAGGTTTAGCTGCTTTAGCATTTGTAGGGAGAGTGTTTCTTCGCTTTTGGTTGATGCCGAAACTGGCTGGAGTACAGCAGGAAGGGGTTTGCTTGAAAGTATCTCCGCATTAGAAAAACTTTTTCCTTTAATTTTTATTGAAGCGTTATTAAAATGAATTAGGAAAGTACCGTTAAGTGGTATAATATCTTCGTTTAACTGTATGTTTCCTTTAAAGTCATTCAGGAATAGGATGTCCGGTGATATTTGTACGACTTCCGGGATATGCTGGCTGTTGGTCACGGTGCAGTTTGGCAGGCGCCTTTTTAAAAGATTGCTTATGCAGTATTCTTTGATTAAATCTACTAACCTATCTTTTGGACATATTCGTAAGGAGTTATATGCTCTGTAATCATTTTTAATTCCAAATGTATTATTTTGGCAACTGAGAATTGAGTTAAACTTTATTCTATTAATTTTTCCATTCTTTTTTACTGCTTTTATTTCTATTACTTTATAAATTTGGTATTCTACCGTGGGTAGACTCATAATATAGATTATCAATTTTCCATTAGTTGCTATTTTTATTTCTGCGAATTCTAGAGCTTCGTCCAAATTAACGAAAGGAATATTGTCTCTGTCGAAAATTGTTTTTGCAATATTTATTTCTTCATTTGACAATATGTATGAATTAATTATGTTGGCTTTTGCCCAATGTATTGCGTACACAATATTTACAATTTCTTCTTTCAGAATTTCCAATTTGTATTTTAATTTTAAAAATAATTCCATCTCTTCTTTTTTCCTTTTTGAACCTCTTTTAATATGTGGTTTGTAATATTTGTATATTCATTAATTTTTTCGATTGTAAGCTTATTGATAAGGACCTGGTTGTTGTTATTCTCAAGGGCATTGTTCACTTTATTTAAAACTATTTCGTGATCTTCATGGTCCGGACTGCCGGCAATCCATTTCCAGGCGCTACCCAAGAAATTCAGTGATCTTTTAAATTTTTTTTGTGTTTTTAAGTTACTTATGTATATTTTTATTTGAGATATTAGGTGGGATAGAAAGGGGTAATTTGGGTTTTTGGCTAGGATTTCCGCTTTTGACTCAATATGATCGAGGATTTCGGCATATTTTTCGATGTCAATTTCATGTATTATCCTGAACGTTCCGGTCTGTAACTTTGCCAGTCCTTTTTCTATAGTGATTAGTTGTGAGTTTGAGTAATCTAGTATTTGGACCTCGGCGAGGCATAATTTTATCAGAAGTAGTCTGTAATGAAATGTTTTTGGTCATTAGTTTCGTATCCTGCTTTTATGTATTATTTGTCCTTTCTCTGTTATGACTGTACTATTCCTATTTTCCCTAACTACTTCCTTACTATATAACTTACTTAACTTAGTTCCTAATCTTCTATTTTTTTTTTTTTACATAAATTACCTGTACTGGCAGGTAAGATTTCGCAATCTGTTTTTTCCTGTTGTGATATTCGATGTCTTTACTTTGCTTTTGCGCCAGCTTATGTAGGTTTTCACGTCTTGCCTTTTCTATATCATCGGGTGTAAATGTAACGTTTCTCCCGAAAAACAAGTCGACTGGCCTTTTTCGTGTCACCGAATGGATTGAGTGGTTATATTCTGACACTGCCCTTTCCAACAATTCCTCGAAATTTCTATGACCACCATTTTCCTTAATGCAACGCATTATTTCGCTTAAAGTGGAGTGGAATCTTTCGACCTGGCCGTTGGCCTGGCGCTTATACGGTGGAGTAGTGTAAACTTCTATTCCGAGCTCGTCTTTCAACATGAATTGGATTGACGTGGAATTCAGTGACGGTTCATTGTCAATTACTATTATTTTAGGGACTCCGAAAAAAAATAATATTTCCCTAAGCGGTCTCCTAACGTCCTCTATAGCCCTGCCGTTCAACATTTTTGTTACTGCAAATTTAGTGAAGTTATCTAGAGCAGTCATGACCCTTTTTCCTTCGGTAAGGAATATATCTATGTGAATGGTGTGTCCTAGGAAGGTTGGTAATGGGGTTACGGCTAATTGGGGTTGGTTAGGGTGCCTTTCGTATTTATTCTCCTTACAGACTGTGCAGTTGGCGATCGCACGCTTAATTTTGTTCGTCATTCCAGGGAACTAGCTTTCCTTGAGAATTTGTGTTTTGTTTTCCGTCGCGTTTCTATGGGCTCGTAAGTGTTCCTTTAGGATAACTTCTTCTTGTTCGTGTTCGTTCACGATATCTCGAACCAACTTTTGCGTGTACCTACACTCAATGCTGCTGAAATGATGTGGGTAAATACTCTGTCTGGATCATTCCCTTGGTCTTTCGTCCGTATGAATTCCGTTAACTACTGATGGGTTCAAGTATCTTTATAAGTATCCTATAATATTTTGCTCGTTAAATTGTGGTTCCTCGATTATATAGCGGTGAATAGTTGGAAAAACAATTTTCAATTGGTAGGAGGCTGTGTCCGCCTGTTTGAAAAAGATTTGGTTTTTAAAGACATTTATAGGCACCTCTGCACAGGGTATCAAGTTATGATTCGAGCTTTCATCGCTATGAATGGTCGGTGTAAGTGTATTGATTTGGTTTGGTATCCTAGAGAGTGCGTCGGCCACTACGTTCGATTTTCCTGGTCTGTAAGCTAGTTCGTGGTTATACTCTTCTAATATTGCCTTCCAACGTTTCATTTTGCTATTTGCGTTTTTATGACTAAGGGCGTACGTTAGAGGTAGGTGATCAGTGATTATTTTAACTTTATTTAAACCGTAAAGGTAACTCCTCAGAGTACTTAATGCCAAATTATGGCCAACATTTCTTTTTCGTTGGTTGCATAATTTTCTTCGGTCTTGTTAAGTGTCCTAGAGATATATGTTATCAGCCGATTGTCTTGTGAGAGGACTGCCCCGATGGCAAAATCGGATGCGTCTGCTGTGAGCTCAAAATCCCTCTTAAAATTTGGGTGAGCCAGTGTAATATCTCTTGATACCAAAGCGGTTTTTATCCTGTTGAATGCTTCGATGGCATCTTCCTTGAGTTCTATATCCATTTTCTTAGATTGTCTTTTTGAGACATTTCCGGCTTCTCCTCGAAGGAGTGCGGTCAAGGGCTTAGCTATCCTTGAATAGTCTTTTATGAACCTTCTGTAGTATCCCGACATTCCCAGGAAAGACCTTAATTCCTTCAAATTGTGGGGAATTGGGAATCGTGATACGGCGTCTACTTTTTTAGGGTTGGTTTTTATTCCTTCAGACCCAACAACGTATCCTAGGAATTCGACTTCTCCTTTTGCGAATTCGCATTTATCCAATTGTATTTTCATATTAGCCTTCTCTAGAGTTTTAAATACTACTTCGACATTATTCAAATGCTCTTCTTCGTCCTTTCCGAATATTATCACATCGTCAATGTAAACGTAACATCTTTTGCTAATGTGTTCTCGTCCAGAGCTCTTTGAAATGTCGACGGAGCGTTCTTAAGTCCAAATGGTAGTCGTAGAAATTCGTATTTCCCGTTATTCACGGAAAATGCTGTTTTCTCTATGTCGCACTCTCGAAGTGGTATCTGGTGGAATCCACTTTTAAGGTCAATGACAGTAAATAGTTTGTTGTTTCCCAGGTTCGCTAAGACCTCGTTTATCTCCGGTATGGGGTACTTATCGGGAATAGTGACCGAATTAAGTTTTCGATAATCGATCACCATTCGGTACTTCTTCTCACCGGAGGCATCCGTCTTCTTGTCAACAATCCAGAAGGGCGAGTTGTAAGGTGATTTTGATTTTCTAATGATACCATTATCAAGAAGTTCTTCTACCTGTCGTTCGATTTCTTCCTTTAGGGCGATGGGATAAGGGTAAGGTCTGGAATACACCGGTTTGTCGGTAGTAGTCCTAATTTCGCCCTTAACTAGAGTGGTGAATGTTAATTTTTCATCGGGGTCGGAAAACAAATTTGGGCACCTCATGATAACATTGTTTATGTTTCGTTGTTGTTCTACAGAGAGATGTGGTATTTCCAATTTGACATTATTAACCTGCTGGGATATTCCCTGTTGTAGTGGGATAACGATCCCCGGAAAGATAGTCATTGTGCTTCCCTCAGTGTCTATGACAGCTTTTAGTTTCCTCAAGGTGTCGTTGCCTATAATACCATGAAAGAAATTCAGGGGTGGCAGAATAAAGAATTTGATTTTTTCTACGTTTGGTCCGAAGATAATGCATGGTGGGTAATCTCTATAGTACCCGCGACTGATTCCACCTTAAATGGTTTATTGGGTATTGGGTTTCTTATTCTAGTGGATTGAATGTAGTTTTTATTGGATCCCGTATCGATCAGGAAATCCAATGAGTCCCCGCGCCTTGATGTAAATTTGTAGTTAGGGAGCGAGGACGGAGTTAGTCTAAAAAATTAATCAAGTCGAGATTGGCGTGATTTTGTTCGCTGGTAGTCAAGTTAATTTGTCCTTCGGGAGCTCCGTCCGGTTGTTGCGTTGCCCCGTAATAGTCGTCATAAGAATTGTTGCAATAAATCTGATTTGGATCCGGAGTCGTGAGGTAAGTATTTCCGTCAGATGCCCCCGCGTTCGCGTGGAAGTTGCGTTGCATTTTGTTAGGAGGGCGCGTATGTTGCGATGAGAGTGGGCGCTTCGGCGGTTGAGTATTTTGATTAGGACTAGGTCTATTTTGATAATTAACTTGTCTATAATGTAGAGAAGGGTCCACGTTCATTGGGACTGGTGGCTTTTGGGGTAGATTGGAACGGTTATTGAATCCCGGATTATATTGTTGTTGAGGGCGTGTGCCGAAGCCAGTGTTAGGTTGGAAATTAAAATTTGGTCGATGATAATAATTCGTTGGACCGTTCTGATTGGGTTGGATTCGGGGTGTCGTGTTGAATGGTCGATTGTTGTAATTGTTCATATGTCTTGGAGGATAATTATACCGCTGCGGGGATGCCGCATAGGTAAGTGCGGGATAGAAGGGTCGGTGATTTGTTGCAGTCTGTCGTGGTGGTCGCGGTGGTGGTTGATTTAACGATTTATGCACGTTATGTGCGTGGTTCATCCGGAAAGCCATGTTGTCTAGCTTTTGGCATAGATGAAGGGCTTGAGGCAAGGTTGCGGGCTCTCGAATACTAAGAAGTCGAGGTAAATCGCCGTTAAGTCCCCTAAGAAATGTATCGAGAGCTTTCTCCCGATACGAGTTTGTCATCGTTCTTATGGACTCGTCGCCAAGATCCAGGCATATCTTATCTAGAATAAGTGAAAGGTGTTGATACACCTTTTGATAAAAGGTCGGAATATCATCGCTACGCTGGGCCAACGTAGTCATTTGGTATTCGATGGTACCGATATCCCTCTTATCCGAATAATGCATCATTAGGCATTTACGAATTTGGACCCAGTCGAGTGGAGTACTGTAAGACTCCAGAGCGGTGTCGGCATCGCCAACAATTTTATGTCGTATGGTATGAAGGATTGAAAAGTATTTAGGCGTGTCCTTCAATGCTTCATATGCTTTTAAAATTTTATCTACGCTCTTTCGCCAGGAGCTGAATTCTCCCGGTTTACCCGAAAATTCCCGTAGACATTTAACCATGTCGGGAATCCTGTCCAAGTCATTCATATTCACTGTGCTCAGGACTACGTTACAATCGTGACCACTAAAATCAGTAACGTTAGGTTGGCTAATTCGGTCAAGCACCTCGCGCACAATTGTTTCAACGAAGGTGGGGTTACTAGTAGCAGGGTTGGGGGCGACAGGATGTGTAGGATTTTCGGGATTAGCCCCTCCGTAATCTAGCCGGAGCTGGTTTAGTTGTTCCACTAACTGCTCTGCTGCACCTGGCATTTTAACTATATGTTTTATTACCTTTGTTCTTCGATAGTATTCAAAAAGAAGGAAAGTTCCCTCGCATAAATTATTGACTCTTTTAATTAATTAATCCCTAATCTCTTTTAATTAATTAATTCACTGATTTAATACGTTTTTGTACATTTAGTATATGTTATCAACTTCGTAAGGTATTTACCTATTTTTTTCTTCTTATTTAGTAATAAATTCCCTTTGAACCATATGAATTCTTAATTTTCCTTTTTTGCCTTTCTAGCAATACGCTTCTCAAAATCTTTCAATCAATTCTTTCGACAATACAATTTTTAAGTTTTCTTTTTAACCAACATATTCAAATACTCAATAAATTCTCAAAGTTTATTCACTTATTTTTCCTTCTCGGAATTTATAATTAAAATTTTCGTTTAAATGCTTTCCAAGTTTCAACGACTTTTTCTCTAATAATTTTCACTTTCTTTTTTCCTTTTAAAAATTTCGCAGTAAGTTTATTTTTCTTTTACTCTTTATTATTTTTTTTGTTTAGTTTTCCCTAAATTTTTAATATTCACAAGATTAGAATGTTTCACTTTGTTAAGGATATCTTAAAAACTAGTCTTACATAAGAGTCCAGCGCTGCATGTGGGGTTTTCGCCGCTTCGGTGTTCGTCCTTTTCCCTCCTGGTACTTGGGTACCTCGGTCGTACTGCCTATTCCACTTCCCGGTGCCGCTGTAGACGCGTGGCCTTACTTGTTATTTTTCAGGCACTTCTAACGTTTTGCTATATACGTCACTCGCGTGGCGTTACTTTTTGGTTTTCAGGCACTACTACTTTCCTACACTCGCGCTGGTGCCTGCTCGGGCGCCAGTTAGCTTATTTCACATTTAAGTTTCCAAAAAAATATATTTTCGGGAGCTTAGCTCCTTTATTCATTCAACTTCAACTTAAGACTAACTTTACAAAATTTGTTATTACTTAAATCTAACTTGCTCTGCTACTCAGCTCTGCCACTGCCTCTGCTGTTGCTTTACTCACTTGACGATTTCCATCACTTGTTGCAGATGGCCTTTTGCTGACGGTGCGGTTCTCATCAATTGTTGCATTCACATTTGCTTATTTCCGAGTACTCGTTTGACGATTTCCATTGCTTGTTGCAGATGGCCTTTTGCTGACGATGCGCTTCTCATCAATTGTTGCATTCCCAATTGCTTATTTTCAAGGAGGCATATTTCCGTACGTGACTTTACTTTATTTACTTTTCTGTGGAATGTGGTGTCTTCTTGTATTTGTAAGCTTTGAATAAATATCTTTTGAATGTGTGTCGTGCTAACATATATTATAGGGGCGTGGTGAATTTGGTGAATTGTCAAGTGTAATAAAAAAAAAATAAAAAATTTATTTACACAGAGCTTTAAATCGAAAACGGATGGATAGATTGGCATATTTTTAGTAAAACTTTGAAATATTTACCTACCTTCTGCATAAAAAAACTTCTTTCCTTTCTTATATGATCAAAATTGTTTAAATAAAATTAATATTTTTTCAAAAAAATACAGTTGGTGTGTTTGTTCGCTATAAACTGTACGAGCAAACTTGCTTTGAGTGGGTCTTTCCCCACATCACATTATGCGTCACATACATGTTGAATTAGATCGATTAGTGAAAAAAGCCAGAGTTAGCCAGCTTTATTTAACTTCGGGAGTACATTCATAGCTATGTATACATCATCTCAGCTTGATATATGGGGAAATCCGCCAAAAAAAAATTTTTTTTTGAAACATGGTATCACGCAAATATCTTTTTGTTAGGAACATTGAGGGGTAAATTGGAGCTATAGTGCATCGCCGTTACTCGTCTTACATAATGCCTCAAAAAGATATAGTGAAAAGATCGAGCAAACTATATATAAACTGAGGTAGCAATGTTAAATATACATTTATTTCAACACTTCTGTACCGATTATATCTAAATTTTAACAAAATATGGAGATATATGCAGCTGATAGCTATGTAAAATTTTTTTGATATACGAGACCCGGTTTTGTAGATATCGGTAAAATGATAAAACCGAATAACCGTCAAATATTTTTTACTGCAAAGTTTGCAACACATTTATTTTAACACCTTTCTACCGATTCTTTTGAAACTTTAAAAACATATAGGTATGTGAACGAAGTATGTTGAGGTAAAAAAGTTTTAATACCCGAGATCCGGTTTTGGAGATATTGATAAAAATATATACCCGGAAAACCTTAATTTTTTTTACTTATTTAAACACTTCTTAACCGATTGCGTTGAAATTTTATCAGAATGTACATATCTATGTGGGATATATTTAGGTAAAATTTTGTTGATACCCGAAACCCGGTTTTAGAGATATCGGCAAAAATATGAAACCGGGTAACCGTCAAATATTTCATAATCGTTTGTTAATTTTTTCTCTACACCACAGTAGTATACCATCAATTGCCTCATCTTGGAATATTCACGCAAGGAAAGTTATTGATGTTTATACATGGGGCAAATATACGAAATTTTCGCCAAAAATTGGCAATCGTCAAAAAGTGTAGACATTTTTTTTTTTCTTTTTTAAATTTTTCTACCAAATTTGTATTACTTTTCATTTACTTTTAAATAAAACCTGGTTCAAAAAAAAAATTTTTTTTCTACACTTTTTTGACGATTGCCAATTTTTGGCGGAAATTTCGTATTTTTGCCCCATGTACAAACATGAATAACTTTCCTTGCGTGAATATTCCAAGATGAGGCAATTGATGATATACTACTGTGGTGTAGAGAAAAAATTAACAAACGGGTATGAAGTGATAAGAGTAAAATTGTAGCTGTGCCCACAAAAAAACATGCTCCTGAAAAAAATTTACGCAACCAAGTGCTTCCACTTTTCTGCGTCTACCTTCAAAACTGAAAGGGGCACATCGAATTTGAAGCCCCAGGTATTTTTAGTCCCTGATAGGCTATTATCGTGCATAATTCAAATTTCAATACTCAGTTGCCTCACAAAGCTATAGGCAAAAAACTGCCAATATTGAAAATGCCAAAAAAAGTATCGATATTTTGATTGATGATAGTTTTGAGTATTGGAGGGGCGCATCAATTTTGCTCATACTTTTAGAATCTCCGTCTCAAAAACAACATTCAGTTTAAATTCCATAGCGTTTCAGCGATGCCTCAAAATTTTATCGAAAAAATTCAAAAAAAAAAAAATCAAGAGTATCGCTTGAAAAAGTGTAAAAATCCACGTTTTTTACGTTTCGAAGTTCTGCATAAACTTACTATCAACTTTCTTGATTTTTAAAATCATCAGATCGGATTGTGAAAATGGCAAACTTAATGTCCTTGTGCTTTTTTCTGGCCTTAAGTTTTTTGCCCGTGTGTAAAACCCGAGTATCCAAAAAAGTAAAAGTTTTGGGGATTTGCCCATATACATATATTTATGAGTGTTGCCAAGAGATGCATACATCTCTTGAAAATTACTCTTTCGCTAAAACAAAAGTGCTATTTTTTGGTATGTTTGTATGTATATGCTAATGTTGAGGAGATTTAGTCTTCTATATATATAAAGCAGCTTATGGACCCCGAAACCACTCCGCCGATTTTATTCAAATTTGGAGGATACCTTCACAGCAAGCCGGAGAGTGTTCCTGTGAAGTTTCTTTCCTGGAAGAGGACCAAAGACCGATCTATTCGAATGAATTCTATTCACGGTTCGATTTGCCTGAAATTCGGTTTACGGTATTTGTTTGACATTTGCTATATAGGTAGCCCTTTGCCTAGATTAGTATTCACAACACGTTTTTTTCGGGAACGGACCAGGAACTGACTGGGAATGGGACTTGGGCTGGGAATGGGAATAAGGGATCGACAAGAATAAGAACTAGAGAAAATAGAACAGAGGGAATGGGAAAGAGACTGTAAGAGGTAAAAACAAAAGTTAGGGCAGAACAACGTGTGCCGGTTCTGCTACTAATTACATAAATCCCGCTTTTTAATACCGGTTTTATATTTTGCCGGGATACGTTTGTTCAGATAGTGTTTTGTTGGGATCTGACCGTGCCTGTATTACTTATTTCATTATTTCGTAAGTAGGGATTTCGTTATGCACCCAATTTAATTATTTATATAATATATGATAAAAATTATTTAAAATTAAAAAAAAAATTTTTTTTGGAATTTTTTTTTTTTTTTCATTTATAAATTTATTTTGTTCATACTATAACTTACCAACATATTTCCTCGTTGTGTTAGGATATTGGCCATGAACATTATTAGGGCTGCCGAAAACTTGACCCATGATTGTTGATTCTTATTTACTTTTTCCTTTTTTTAGTTTTGTTTTGTTTTGCTGTTCTCCTTCTTTTTACTACACCCGCTTTGGCGATAGTTTATTTGTTTGTTTTTTTTTTTTATTTATTCGCCGGTTTCTTTAAAATCATGGATTTTTCGTGTTGGTTGCTCTTTAAAATGCGGCTGCCTGCCACCACCATTAACTTTTCAACACTTTTGTGTTTCAACAATTATTTGTCTTGTTGTTGTTGTTCTTGTTTTTAATATTAATTTTGTATTGCTTTATATAGTACAAAGTCTTTGTTCTTTATGTGGCTGCCTAAGAAAGGTAAATAACACGCACACACTTAAGAAAAAAACTACGCGTTCGCTTTTAACTTTTTATATACACACATCCATACATGTGTATAAGTGTGTATGCATATGTGTATATCTGTTTATATACCTGTTTTGTGCACTTGTACATTTAAAAAAAAAAAATCGATTAGGGCCGTGACTGCTTTACGTTCATTTCTCGCGATCTTTCTATATAAATATGCAATTCCGTTCCAAAAGCCCTCTTACTCGACCGTACACTTATCCTCGATAGCTACATTAAACTGAACCAGACAAAAAAACGAAATCATTAGTGGATTTCCTTTGTTTCTTGAGGCTAGGGCCGAACCACAATCCGTTAGTCCAAATCTGATTGCAGACTCGTATTCAGCGCAAAATGGAGACACTTGTGTCGGATGACTAGATCCGCCTGTGTGGCTATGCCATATGCGCTTGGCTTATGTTAAGATAGAACCGAACTGGGACCTGATAGGCCAATTACGATAGCAGATTCGGATTCAGCGTATCAATATGCATGGGAATATTTGCGTGGCATAACTAGATCCGCCCACTTTTTTTTATGTGGCTGTGTAATTTATTGCTATACTTATTTCGACGATCCATCTACAATAATAATTCAGTTTGAAAAGAAAACTTTTTGTATAATTTAAAAAAAGATAAATAGGTAGACTACGCCTACATATTTACTGTTTAATTTTATAAGGATAGTTCCTAATGCGAAATTCGAAAACCAATATCTGTGTTTTGGAGGCTTCCTTCGAAAAACAGCGAAACTAGTTTTTTGCTTGTGGAACAATCTCTTCAAAAAACTTCGTTCGGCCCAAAACCCAGCCGAATGTTGTATAGTATAATTAGATTCATCCGGGTCTTGTATTAGAAAATATCAGATTTTCTAGAAGGTGAAACAAAAAATCCGCTGAAAATGGCACACCCTAATGTGAATACGTGCTTATTAACTGATCCGCACACGAATACTCAATATGAACGAAGTATTAGATGCTTTTCGCCCCACTCCCTTCTGTCAAGCATTACGTACCGATCAATTTTAATCCTTCCCAGCAACAACATTTTAAATAAAAAGTAAGCATTTTACCCACGTGTACCACTTAGCCACGTTTAGTTTCGAGTATTTAAGAAAGTAGATCTGTCGATTATTTTTATAAATCGTTTGGAGACGATATTATGAAATGAAATGAGGCTGTTAATCTTTATTTTACGTTCGCATTAATATGTACTCGTATCAAAAGTGGGCGTGTATATGAAAGCCGGTTTAAGGCGTGTAATATCTGTGCATACTTCACCAGCTATAAAAAAGATCGTAGCCTGTTCGGCCACTTAAATCAATATTTCATGTTTGCAATCTCTATAAAACTTCATAATATTCGAACACGGGCGTAGCACCTGCCATACAAACTGAAATTTTCTTACTGCATATCTCTAGAAGTTTCATGGTGGAGACTTTGAATTCGGTGTAGATCTATCAAATTTATTAGGTGATCCGGCAAGCTGACTCAAGCAATGTCTTCCAGACGAAGGTCTATGGCATAGGATAGGATAGTAAGGCCACACACATCTTTGGCGACAAAATCGAGTAATATGAGATAAGGGCAACGGACTTGCTGTAGACCAACCGGGATGATTTCGAGGTCTCAGCAGGCCATGTTTGGATAGAAAAGGAACTAGAGTCCTTTTCAAACTTAACAAATCTGGAGTGAGAGTACTTACGATTGCCATCACAGGTCATTCCGCTATTGCACTAATGCTCGGTGGCACATACCAACAAGCTCTCTATGCAGAAGCTGTCCGGATGAGGAGAAAGAGGAGTTGACTCATCAGTTTCTCTGCCAATGTCCAGGACTGCAAACAAAGCGCACATGGCAGAGCTGGGGAAGTTGAATCTTTCACTCCAACTTAAGTTCATCAAAGGAAGAAAGTGGTTCGTTGAGTACCACTAAGATGTTATCTGGTTGGACGAATGTGCCGCCACCCAGCACTCACAATGGACAAAAATGTCTCCGAGTGAAAGTGAGTAATTTCAACTCATGTTCTCTTAACCTAACCTAACTATGAATCTGGTCTTTCAAGAAAATAATCAATTTTGATTACATAAAAACTCAAATAAGTTCTTATCTCTTTACGGTCAGTTCTGGGCGGTTTTCTTCAGCAAAAACCGGATTCACACACACAATGGTACCGAGCTCTACGACACTCGAAACATTGTTTGTCAACGCTGTCCATGCCATCATTAGACCAGTTTCGGTTTTGCTGGAGCCGAGTCGGGGATCATTTGTAATTGTTGCTTGGATTTCCTTGGATGTTGCTGTTGTTGTTGTAGCGATAAGGACACTCCCCGAAGGCCTTGGGGAGTGTTATCGATGTTGATGGTCCTTTGCCGGATGCAGATCCGGTACGTTCCGGTACCAAGTCCGACCATCTCGGGAACCACATGCGACCTTTTTGGCCATCACGCCCTTCCACCCACTAGATCCATGAGGAGTTCGGGGTCGCCAGAGCCTCGGCTGTTAATGAAACAGGAGTCGCAGGTGATGTTGACAATTGGGTTTGGAGAAGCTATATATTGCGCTGGTAACCTGAAAGGATTGCGCTACACAACCCCTTGAATCTGGTATTTTAGTCGCCTCTTACGGCACACATACCTACCGCGGGTATATTCTGACCCCCTACAGCGCTGGGGGAGACTTCCTTGGATTAAGTATGTAGGTATGTAACCGACACCTTGGACTGGATTTTGATCCATTTGAACTGAGCAAATTGAATTTAAACTTGATTAGGACTGATAACAATACAATATTTTTACGGGCATAGCTAGAAGAATGAGAAACGGGGAGGCTTTCACATGTTCTACGGTAAAATATGATTTTTCAAGAAGGATAGCAATACAAAAGTAATTGGCAGGAGAGGGGGAAATATTCGGAATTTGGATGCGCTTGCCCATTTTATGCTTGATGATTAAAGAATGTAGAATTAATAAGAACAATTGCAAATACAATAAGTTAATTAGTGTAGCTAGAAGTGGGCAGAGGGAGGCAGCTTTCTCATTTTGTAAAAGTTCAAGGGAATAGGGAAGTGAAACTATGTCTAGGTGACCTTTCTATGTTTATAAAGGAAGTGATGATTGTTATTTTGGCTGACAATGCATTCAAGCATTGCCCTTCAACATACTTTGGTAATTTCTTGGGTGCCATCATAAGTTCCATTTCGCGACCATATTCTGAGTAGACAAAGAATCAATTATATGACCAAGTGATCAATGTTTAAAAAGTTTATGGTTAAGGCAATAATCTCGCATAACAAGGAAGAAGCGTACATCTATATTGGGTCCGAGGGTATATGGGAATAGATAAGAATGAAAAAGCAGATCAACTAGCTAAAAATGGCGCATCCCTTGAAGTTCGCTCCGTGGACGTACCAATTAGATTGGGCGAGATTAATAGAAGGCGAGAGGTGCACATATTCGACCAAGCGGGGAAGGCGTGGGTTCAAGAGCGTGGCTGTAAAGTGCCGAAGATTATGAGTAGGGCTTACAACCTTAGACTAACAAAGTTGCTTCTATGATTAAAAAGAGAGGACTATAGACTCATCGGTATTCTGACTGGACACTGCCATCTAGCATCACATGCCTTTAAATTAGGCTTGATCAGTGATAGCAGATGCCAGCTATTAGGAGTGATACAGCTGTCAGATCTAGAAGCCGCAAGTGGTTTAAGTCCTAGAGAGCTTCTAGTATTTGCCAAGAGGACGGAGCTATTTTATGACATATGTACTGGTTTTTGATAGGGGTTTTCGGTTTGTTCGTTAAAATAAACTTCTACCTGACCTAACGGTTTCATTGTCATACTTCATTTCATATGTCTGGGAAGAAAAGGGTCGAAGAAAAGGCAAATAAAATAAACAACTTTATCATAGGTACGATGAATAGAACCGAGGTAAAACGGAGCAGAAGTCTCGAATTGATAAACGAAGACGACTTTAACGCGATCGCATTCAATGCACGATGTGCCAAAAAAAACCGGAAACAACGAAGCCGAAGAACTTTGTGTGTTGTATAGGGGCTTGTTGTTGTTGTCTATTATTATTTATCCAGACGAACTGGATTCGAACTACTTTGTTGGGTATTTAAATACAGAGGCAGGGATAGTTTAAATACAGACGCAAGAAAGTTTATAACCACGAAAGTACAATAGCCAAATCTTGATTAAGGGATACGTGACGTATGCGAGCAGTATGTACGAAAAGGGATGCATACACGAACGGACGGACAGGCCGTGTGTGGCACTAAACAAATCAGATAAATACACACGCACAAATGTATAAAGTAAGTGTCTCCACTGTCGGCAGACTGGTTCCATATTGACTCCACCCAGCTTTAGCTGCTACCAAAAGCGAAAGCTGCTATACACTGCATTGCTTTGCCGCGCCTTTCCCTTCTTTGGCTCCACTACTTTGTTCTGACTACATTTAATTAAACGGTTGCTTTTGTTGGTACTTATTTTATTTGCATGACTGCGTTTCTGTGTGTGTTCCATCCGCATTGCTGTCTTCCTGTTTTGCAGCCGCACAAAGCTCCCTAAAATTTGTAAACGTCTAAACGTTTAAGGCCGGACGTTGTTCTTGTCACGAGTTCAATTCGACGCACTTCCTGGCATCGATGTGTTTTTGTACTAGCGCGGTATGGTTTGTGGGTTAATAGCCCGAAATTGTGAAATAATTGCAAGTACGTAACACTGTATGCAATGACTAAGAGCATGGGGTGGGTAGAGAATAAAAAAAACATTAAATTGAAATTGCTTTCCAAATAAAATTCTCACTCGTGCAGCGCATTTACGTCAAAGTGTCGCTAAATTAAGTGACAAAGAACCCAAAAAATTCACGAATAAAAAAATGTAATAAAATTTTACTTTTTCACGTCCAGAAAATTTAATACCAAAAAAAATTTTTTGCTTTTACACAAAAACTTCAGCTAGTGCAACTGACATTTAGTTTTTTCTCTTTTTCCAATTTTTTCTTTTTTTTTCTATCACAACAACGTAATTAGCACAAACTTACGTCTAAAAGCTATATAAATAATTTGTTCACTGTTAAATATTTAGCAAAAATCCGCTGTGAAAAATCGAAATTTTCGCACTCGAAAAATCGCCGATCAACTCGGTGTAAAACAACTGACTGACTGAGTACTCGCACTTTGCCAACTCTTGACTATGTATGTATTTACGGTGACTGCTGGTTTTGCTGCCCCAGCTGATGATGATGTTGACGGACTTGTTTGGCTGGTTTGATTGTCGTTGTTATTGTTGTTGCTGTTAACTTCACTTGTTGTTGTATACAATACTAATTTAGACTCATACACAAGCATATACTTATTCCCCCAGCCGCTCAGCTGACTTGTCCCACCAACAATCATTCGGGCTGGTGCCTATTACAAACATTGCAGCTACATATAGTAAGTTCTCATACTAATCAAAGAATTACCAACACTGCGATTGTCTATCTTCGAAATACATATACATATTTTATTACATTATAGATATGTGCATATACATAAGTATATGTACCTATGTAAGTATTCTCACAAATTTGTATACCCAGCGTGCTTTGCACACAGAGTATATTAACTTTGATTGGATAACGGTTGGTTGTACAGGTATAAAGGAATCGAGATAGATATAGACTTCCATATATCAAAATCATCAGTATCGAAACAAAATTTGATTGAGCCATGTCCGTCCCGTCCGTCCGACCATCTGTCCGTTAACACGATAACTTGAGTAAATATTGAGATATCTTCACCAAATTTGGTACACGAGCTTATCTGGACCCAGAATAGAATGGTATTGAAAATGAGCGAAATCGGATGATAACCACGCCCACTTTTTATATATCGTTAGCTTAATGTGAAAATGTGCTAAGTCACTTTTTACGAATTTTACAGGAGACGAAAAAAACTGAATAATTTTTGAAATGACCTTTTTTTCAAAACTGTGAATGAGGATACCTTAGTTGCAATACTTTTGAGTGTAGAAGCCATGGTTCAACTATATGGTTGGATCATCTGTACAATAACAAAATATGTCTGTTCAAATTGCCAAAATCTGTGTATTGGGGTTGGTGCGAATGGTATGGAATGGAAACATAAAACTTAGCAGTTTTTGAATATGTAAGAAAATGTTGCCAATGTGTTGGTTTCCTTTTGAGTTTGCCATCTCCTTTTGACAATCCCATCGACCATGCAATTAAATAAATAAAATCAGCTGATGAGATGAGGCAACCATATAATTGAGCCATGGTAGAAGCTTTGAAAAAGATAAATAAAAATCATGTATGCTAACCCAGCAGCTATTTTATGACTTAGCACAATTTCCTCACTCAAAACAAATTTTTTCTCCTGACTTAGCACTTTTTACTAAATATGTTTCCACATCACTCCTACCCTTTAATGATTGAAATATAACACTAAAACTATATATTTCACAAAAAATACTATTTATTTGTCAAACTATTTCTAACTATTGGCGGCCACCGTGGTGTGATGGTAGCGTGCTCCGCCTATCACACCGAATGCCCTGCGTTCACACCCCGGGCAAAGCAACATCAAAATTTTAGAAATAAGGTTTTTCAATTAGAACAAAATTTTTCTAAGCGGGGTGGCCCCTCGGCAGTGTTTGGCAAGCACTCCGAGTGTATTTCTGCCATGAAAAGCTCTCAGTGAAAACTCATCTGCCTCGCAGATGCCATTCGGAGTCGGCATAAAACAAGTAGGTCCCGTCCCGCCAATTTTTAGGAAAAATTAAAAAAACGGAGCACGACGTAAATTGGAAGAGAAGCTCGGCCTAAAATCTCTTCGGAGGTTATCGCACCTTACATTTATTTATTTATTTTATTTCTAACGGTTCTGATCTGGACTCTTTTGCCGGATGGTGCGTAGACAATAACTTATTTTTAAATTCAAACAAATGCTGTGTTGTGTCTTATTCCATAAAGACAACTGCCACATACTTTATCTACAAACTAAATGCTAAATCTCTTAATCGTTGTCAAGAGAGTAAAGACTTGGGTGTAATTTTTGACTCCAAACTCTCTTTTTCTAGTCACATTGATTTCGTTGTTTCAAAATTTGTTGCAATGGTTGGGTTCAGTAGACGTAACACCAGTGACTTTAAGCACCCTATGACGTTGAAGGCACTTTATATATCCTTGGTCAGAAGTGGTCTTGAATATTGCTCAATAATATGGAATCCTTTCTATTAATATAACTCTATAAAATTGAGAGAGTTCAAAATTTTTTTACAAAAATTGCTTTACGTATGCTTCATTGGCCAGACGGCCTTCCATCATATACCAGCAGGCACAAATTGCTTGGTCTTCAGGCTTTGTATGAAAGAACAACTTGAATCTCACTCATGCTTGCCTATAATGTAATAAACTTTAGCACGAATTGCTCTGATTTATCTAATTTGTTCATTCCATATATTCCACTGCGTGATCTTCGGCATAATAGATTATTTATCGAAATAACTCATAAAACGAATTATGCAATGAATTAACCCATAACTAGGACTAAACATCTAGCAAATCGATTCAGTAGTGTTATTAATTTTAATAACAGCTTATATAAGTTTAAGCTTAAATTGTTTTCTATTTTTAACTAGTCTGTAAGAAAGCATGTAGTTATCGACATGTAAGAATTGAAGTAGATTATAGTCAGCGAAAAGCATTTATCATACACCAAAGGCATGTCTCAATACGGTAAATCCAATTTCAAGGGTTTGTGTTCGCAACCCTTTAAAGGGGTTGTCAGCACAATATATAGCTTCTCCAACCCAATTGTCAACTCACCTAACCGTGGTGAATCCTGTTTCATTGACAGCCGAGGCTCTGGCGACCCCAAGTTCCTCATGGAACTAGGGGGTGGGGAGGGTGGGATGGCCTAGAAGGTTTAATGTGGTCATATAAATCGTTTCCGAGATGGTCGAGCTAGTAGTACCTTAATATTGCTTTGTTACCGGAACGTACCGGATCTATATCCGGCAAAGGACCATCAACATCGGTAACACTCCCCGAAGGCTCCTAGTTATCGTTAATTCAACAACAACAACAAAGCATGTACTTTTAGACTGAATGAATTAAATAAATAAATAAAATGCGCGCACAAAGAAATGACTAGTAATTCAGATTTATATTATTGACAGGTTGACTTAGCACATTTTTTTTAACAGCTGACGACTTAGCACATTTACACTAGAGGTTTACGCCGGACACTTAATCGGCGGCGGCGGCGTAGCCTCTATTATATACCGGCGGCGGCGGCGTGTTCGGCGCGCCGACAAAGTGATCGGCGTAAACCTCTGAATTGACACATTGTCCACAACTAATGAATATGGAAACATACTACTGACGTCAATGGTATGTTTGACGATCTGGAACAACATCATTAACTTGCGGATGGCTTGTAAAGGGAAAATTTAAAAGAAAAATATTTGGAAAAGTTTTGTTTATATGTATTTAAGGAAATCGACGTTTCGACCATTTCGAAAAGATCCGCGGTTTTTGCTTCTCGCGGATCGTTCAGAAAATTTTCTTGCAGAGAGAGGGAGAAATACTTAATATGGTAACACTTTTATAACGTAGTTTCACTGAAGAAGATGTTCTGGGCTAACTATAATACCCGTCGTCGGCACGATTTCTTTAAATCATTTGTGGCTCCTTGTTGGTTACGCACAAACGCGACTTACGGTTGCTATTGATAGTCTATTAAAAGTCATGACTCTCGTGGCACAGTTTTAACGATTAGCATCAATGCTTCAGTTGGCTCTTCCTAAGAGCTACAATTCCCGACGTGCGAACAGTGGCAATGCCGACCACCAGTCGCTACCACGCATCCTGGCCCTTATACAATATGGCAGCACAGAAGCTATAGAACTGCGACTTCGAACTCATACCTTCGTCGACTTCACTTTTCTAGGAGCTCTAGGTGTAGCTCCGAAGACTTTCTGACGGATGTTTTTGTCGTGCTATGCTTCCGAGCTACACCAAAAAAACACCTTGAAACATTAGGAAGTAACTATTCATAAGCAGTCTAAGTGGATATCATTGCATAACTCATGGGCGAAAATCGTATAACCCTTGGCGGCTCTACATAATTTAAACTTGCAAGGACCGTGGATAAAAGTTGTAAAATGTAGACCAAAATTTGCATACGTTTGTGTTCGATAAATTTACTTAATAGTCTTCATTTCCGGCCTTATGATATAAGAGCTCATTATGGATAACCGCCTTCAGTTTTCAGACTAGCTCGACTATCCCCTACGTTAGGGTAGCAGAACACAAGGTCATCTGTTCGACTGCCCTGAGAAAGCTTTTGCTTCACCACTTTGAGTGTTCTTGCGAAGGACAAAGCCTCACCTGGTAAATATATGTGCTTACGTATCCGTATTTGTAACAGCAGCCGTAACGTGTAAGTGATATTTAAACTTGGTTGATAGGCTATAATCAATAAGATTCACTCCAAGGACTGGTTGGGGATAAGGCCACCAACTTTAGGAAATGTCAAACCGGGAGACTTGGGTGTCGAATGATGAAGTGTGAAAATCAAAATTAAGATTTGAAACGCTATTTTATAGTTAAGCAAATAAAGTGATTTTTCCAACCTCATGTTGAAGATATATACAACTTAAGTATGAGCCAAGAATCATTTCAAAGGAGAATTTAAACCACTGGAGCATACTAAAGGATTTTGCATCACTGATTTCCCTTATTCTTTCGGCCACTCGGGATACAAAATTGAGACATTTTATTTAAATTCATTGTTGTTTATTAATTTATTGAAAAAATTATGCGAAGTGAGCTTTTAAATTTATTATATATAACTTTTCTTTAAATGTTTTGTTTTAATAACTTGGTGAATTCGGTAATGCGAAATCCGGGATTGAAAGCGCCTGTTTTCTCAAATAAATTTTGACCGGTTAGAAAGTATTAAATTTCGCAATATGATTTTTATAACTGGCAGTGATACGCATCCCTTGATACCCCTTTCGACCATTTCGGACCAATTTTCGAGATGAACAATAAATGGCCAGACAGTCTTAAATGAGTATAAAATATAGTAACGCGCCGAACGCCGCCGCCGCCGCGCCGATAATTTTGACAACCGGCGGCGGCGTGCAAAAAAGCACGCTAATCGGCGGCGGCGGCGGCGTTTATCGGCGGCGTATATCTCTAATTTACACATCATTGCCCACAGCACGTAAAAATGAAAAATTTAAATATTTTTTTTGTGATCGATGTATTTATTAAGCCAACGATATATAACATTTTGGAAAACACAAAAACCCTGATTATTTAGTAAATAATACACCTCCTAGAATGTTGAAATTTTACATGTGGACTGATAGTGACTTGATAAAAATTAAAAAAAAAAAAAATTTATATCAATGGTATTTTATTTCCCAAGTGCATTTATAGCAATAAATAGGAAAAACTTCAAATTTTAAAAAATGGACGTGGCACCGCCCCTTCTATGACTAAGCAATTTTCTGTTTCGGGAGCCATAACTCGAAGAAAAATTAACGGATCGTAATAAAATTGGGTACGCAAATTTTCTCTATAGCAGGAAGTATTTCTGGAAAAAATGGACGAGATCTGTTAAAGACCACGCCCACTTTTATATAAAAGATTTTTAAAAGGGTCCTAGACGAAAATAATAAGCTATATCTTAGCGAAAAAGAGCTTTGTATCAATAGAATATTACTTTCTAAATTGAATTATAACATTAAATTGGAAAACACTAAAATTTTTGAAAATGGGTGTAGAACCGCCCATTTTAGGACTAAGCAAACTCGAAGAAAAATTAACATAACGTAATGAAATTTTGTACACATATTTTCCTTATAGCAGAAAATATGTCTAGTAAAAATGGACGGGATCGGTTAAAGACTACGGCAATTTAGATATAAAACAAGTTTAAAAGGGTCGTAGACTAGAATAATAAGCTATAACTTAGCAAAAAATAGTTTTGAATCAATGACATTTCACTTATCAAGTTTTATTGTATTGAATGCGATAGAGAACAGAAAGGATATCAAATGGGAAGACATTTTTTTAAACGGGCGGTGCCACGTGTTATGTAGAAAAGTAATTTATCTGAAATGAAATGTATATTTAAAGTTCACGCTGAGTATAGAATGTGCGGTTACATCCGAACTTAGACACCTTTACTTGTTATTTATCACTAAATTGGTGTATGGGTAGTGTACTGTGGTTCAACATGTATTATATACCAAGCAAATATTGGAAGAGATTCAGTTAGCAGCGAGGTTTTCATGTCAGTGGAATGGTTAATGGTTATTTGCTATTGCTAAAGGGAATGTGTGCTTAAGAAAAAGTGTGAAAATACGAGAGGGGAGAGGGAGAATGCGATAGAGAACAGAAAGGATATGATAAAAGCATAGGATGTCAAGATTTGTTTTAAAAAAAAAGCTAATTTTGGTAAAAATTTAATCGAAACTCGGTCATAAAAGACGACTTGGTCAGTAATTTGACGGACTGGCCAGCTATGCGAAAAAAAACTATTATAACCTGTTATTTCTATACACTTTTATTATATACCCCAGACCATTACTAAGGCTATAATCTTACATAGCCCAGCATCTAGAAGAGTTCTCGGTCATATGGGCTTAACGGAAAAGTTGATGGGTTGGCAAAAGGAGGGGGTAACCCTCAAAGCATATACAGTAGACAACCCAATAATAAATTGTCATGGAAACTCCATGTGAAAAAGGGAGGTTGCTAGGATACATGTGCGGCCTCTCGCCAAAACTCTGTAATTGGGTATTTACGCACGGTTATAAATTTGAGACTAAATTTTAAACCATTTATCGGTTTAAGAAAGTTTTGAAACGTTTTTATGGTGAATTTTTTGCATTCATTGTCAGGAAAAACGGTATAATCTTTAATTAAAACCAAATTTGGTTTGGTCATACATATATGCAGAAATGTATTACCAAAAAGTTTCATATTTAGGCTCAAACTTTTAACAGTACGGCGATATTCAATCAAGCACGTTCTGTGTTTAAGTTCTGCGCTCGCGAGATCAAGGATCCAGCTACAAAGTTATCAAATCTTGAGGCAGCAATTAAGCTAGATCCTACAAAACATTTATTATTTGCTAAGATGGCAGAATTATGCTATAACATAAGTCCTGGTTTTTTTTTTTTTTTATTTTATAAGTCCTGGTACCAAATTGACGTTTTTCCGTTTGGACGACAAACAAATTTTGGGAATACTATGAACGCATCCAGTTTGAGGTCTTTACTGACCGGACAGTTTAACGTAATGTAAGCATAAGAAAAAGCTTCAATTCTATCAACACATTTTATGACACTTTTTTAAACTACATAGCCTAACTCCCAATTGTTTGCAATACAAAATTTATAAATTTGAAACTATGCGAAACCTACAGTGCAAAGAGAGGTGAGCGTTTCCACTCTAGAGGTGTGTGAGAGAAACAACTATTGCATATGTATTTCCTATATATATGTAGCAAACCAAATAATGAGTATTGTTTATTTCAATTAGTCAACCACAAGCAAATATGTATTATAATAGCTCACGATTTCAACTTTGATATTATAGGTATGTACATACATTAAGAGTAAGAACAACGGAGTGCTGCATTTAAACAAACACATATAAAAGTTTTCTTCTAAGGAAAAGTCACCAGCTGAGCCAACCAAAAAAAAAGACCTACGGACTTGCAAATCAGATATACGCACATTTACAACTCTCACACTCAATTATTTATGTAAATATGTAGCAACACTTAAAACCAGATGAATTACAACAAAAAGCGCTTTATCATTACATGTCGAAGTCAACGTCGAAGTCACCATTGAAAACAATTTTTAATGATGTCTTTCATTTTCTACGGCCATCATAATGATGCATCGTCAGTGCTTATTTCACTTAATCAGCAAAGTACTTTGATCACTACTCAACCAGTTATTTTGCCTATCACACAAAGAATCTACAAATGAGCATTAAATGCTTTTTAAGTGTATTAATTGCCACCTCAACTCACTGCAGACCTCATCAGCTGCTTTTTCTAATCACTTCCACGATGGGTTGCGATATCGGTTGCCTTTTGACCTGTGAACGCAGTTTTTTGTTATTGTGTTTTTGCGTTATCTTTTTCTTTTAACTTGATTTTGTTGATTACGTTGTTGCTTTAAGCTACAGTTATGCACCGACGTGTGTAACGTACGTATACGTATGCCGTACGCACACACGTTTGAGCGAAATTTATGCCCGTAGTGGCAACGAAGAAATGTTGCCAATCGACCTGTTTGAATGCATGCTTATGGAAACATCAACTTCTTCTATTTTAATTTTTGATGCTATAAAAGGCTGGAATTAATATTAAATAAGTATAAATAGATTATATATTTATAATCTGCACTTTTACATAATTCTTTCGAATTATTTCCACAATATTTCAAACTTTAGTTAGGTGTTTTTTGGCATAAAAACTGCAAACGGTCAAAAAAGTAGGGCGCAAAAGTTGACTAGGCAACTCTGTCTAGTGAGAGAGCGATCAGCTGACACGTTCTTATGGAAAAAATCAAAATTGTTTTGATTTCTACATTCCGGGCTACGTACGTACGTGCGTTGAACGTCGGTGAGTTTTCGTTTACATTACACATTCATAACATAGGCCGTGTCAGCTGACACGTTTTTTGTACGTACGTTCGTGGGTAACTGCAGCTTTAAAGTTTTTTGACTAACCAGATATATCTTGCTTGCGCACGAGTAGTAGATAATCAGGTTATTTTGACTTTTATTTGTATTTACATCAATTTTATAGATTTAAACACACACGTAGCGAATGTTGAAGACCTGCGAATCCCAATACAGCACTTATTTAATTGATGTAAATTTTTTTTACAAAACAAAAATCTTGATAAATCACTATACGAATTGCCTATACATATATACGTACATATGTATATAAAAGTATCTGCTCGTCGTGACTATAACTGAAATACAGCGAATCTCTATGATCTGCCTATTCCTTCTATTTCGTAGATTCTCGCCGTTCGTTCGTATATTCGTTTGATTTGTTTGCTTACTTGTCTTCCTTATTACATATGGTAAGGGCTCCAAAATAAGAGGGAAACAAAAAACCTTCTCGATTTCTGACTGGGGGAACCTTCATTTTTTAAGTGGAAGCCGTAAAGGTTTATTTATGTTTCTCATCAAGAATAAAAGTAAGTATTTTTTTCAGGGGCTGAAACTGTTATTCATTTTATAATATAATTCCTTGCAAAACTATTAATTTTGGACTTTAAATATATTTTGATCAAGATAAAAATTATTTTCGGATTTTTATTTTTTTAGTCCGATAGAACTAGTTAAACTCGGACTTTTAAAAATAAAAGTTCGAAAATAAAAGTTAAATCCGGACTTTTATTTTTTAAGGCCAAAATAAAAGTCCCGCTTGATAACAAAGAAACGGCTTATCCGAAATAAAAAAAAAAATGTATACTCAGTTGAGCAGAGCTCACAGAGTATATTAAGTTTGATTGGATAACGGTTGGTTGTACAGGTATAAAGGAATCGAGATAGATATAAACTTCCATATATCAAAATCATCAGGATCGATTTTGATTGAGCCATGTCCGCCCGTCCGTCCGTCCGTCCGTCCGTTAACACGATAACTTGAGTAAATTTTGAGGTATTTTGATGAAATTTGGTATGTAGGTTCCTGAGCACTCATCTCAGATCGCTATTTAAAATGAACGATATCGGACTATAACCACGCCCACTTTTTCGATATCGAAAATTTCGAAAAACCGAAAAAGTGCAATAATTCATTACCAAAGACATATAAAGCTATGAAATTTGGTAGGTGAGTTGAACTTATGACGCAGAATAGAAAATTAGTAAAATTTTTGACAATGGGCGTGGCACCGCCCACTTTTAAAAGAAGGTAATTTAAAACTTTTGCAAGCTGTAATTTGGCAGTCGTTGAAGATATCATGATGAAATTTGGCAGGAACGTTACTCCTATTACTATATGTACGCTTAATAAAAATTAGAAAAATCGGAGAAGGGTCACGCCCACTTTTAAAAAAAAAAATTGTTTAAAGTAAAATTTTAACAAAAAATTTTATATCTTTACAGTATATAAGTAAATTACATATGTCAACATTCAACTCTAGTAATGATATGGTGCAACAAAATACAAAACTAAAAGAAAATTTCAAAATGGGCGTGGCTCCGCCCTTTCTCATTTATTGGTCTAGGATACTTTTAAAGCCATAAGTCGAATAAAAATTTACCTATCCTTTTGAGATTTGGTAGGGGCATAGATTTTATGACGTTAACTGTTTTCTGTGAAAATGGGCGAAATCAGTTGAAGCCACGCCCAGTTTTTATACAGAGTCGTCCGTCTGTCCTTCCGCATGGCCGTTAGCACAATAACTAGAGCAAAAAGCGACATATCTTTACTGAACTTAGTTCACGTACTTATCTGAACGCACTTTATCTTGGTATAAAAAATGAACGAAATACGAAAAAAGGGATGAAACATGGTAATTGGATTGGTTTATTGACGCGAAATATAACTTTAGAAAAAACTTTGTAAAATGGTTGTGACACCTACCATATTAAGTAGAAGAAAATGAAAAAGTTCTGCAGGGCGAAATAAAAAACCCTTGAAATTTTGGCAGGTATTACATATATAAATAAATTAGCGGTATCCAACAGATTATGTTCTGGGTCACCCTGGTCCACATTTTGATCGATACCTGGAAAACGCCTTCACATATACAACTACCACCACTCCCTTTCAAAACTCTCATTAATACCTTTAATTTGATACCAATATCGTACAAACACATTCTAGAGTCAACCCTGGTCCACCTTTATGGCGATATCTCGAAAAGGCGACCACCTATAGAACGAAGGCCCGCTCCCTTTTAAAAATACTCATTAACACCTTTCATTTGATACCCATATCGTACAAACAAAGTCTAGGGTCACCCCTGGTCCACCTTTATTGCGATACCTCGAAAAGGCGTCCACCTATAGAACTAAGGCCCACTACCTTTTAAAATACTCATTAACAGCTTTCGTTTGATACCCATATTGTACAAACAAATTCTAGGGTCACCCCTGGTCCACCTTTATGGCGATATCTCGAAACGCCGTCCACCTATGGAACTAAGGATCACTCCCTTTTAAAATACTCATTAGCACCTTTTTTTTGATACCCATATTGTACAAACAAATTCTAGGGTCAGCCCTGGTCCACCATTATGGAGATATCTCGAAACGGCGTCCACCTATGGAACTAAGGATCACTCCATTTTTGGTCATAAAAAATAAAAGTTCGGATTTAACTTTTATTTCCGGACTTTTGTTTTTAAAAGTCCGAGTTTAACTAGTTCTATCGGACTCAAAAAATATAAATACAGATTTTACTTATATATGTGGACTCTTATGGAAAAAGTTCGAAAAATAAACAGGATGCATGATTCGACATGATATTGCTATATGGATACCTGGGAACTCAAACATTTTCTCCTAGAACAATTTTTTGACCAGGATTTGACCAGGACTTTTTCGACTCCGAAAAAAAAAATTATTATTTTCCGTCCCTGATTTTTTTATTTTATTTTTCTAAGTACGAAGAAAACCTGCCACTTAAGATAGCTCAAGGGCGAAACCAAGCCAAATATGACAAGGTATGAGAGAAACTCCAATATACTTTTAGGAACTTTTTACGCTATTTGAAAATCAACAAAGCAAAAAACAATTTAAAATATTACAGTATGTTGTCCTGCCGAGGTCTGGTTGGCTACATCTTATTAATTTCTTTCTGATCCTCTTCTACTGTATTTTTACTTTCCCATATCTATTTTTTCCCTTCCCCTTCTCCCTGATGTTAAAATATGCCTGCCGTAAAAGGCGACTAAAAGTCCAAGTACCCAATCCGGAGCACGGTGAAGGTGTTAGATAAATAAAAAATAGACTTGAGACTACAGAGCTAACAAAGAACAGCAAATTGGTATCTTTTGACATAAAAGATTTATACCCATCAATACCATTATCAGAGACTTTGGAGATAGTTAGCTCAACAATAGTTCATAATACAAAAAACAAAGTGAGAAGTATGCAAATCACAAATACGCTAAGAACCACTTTACTTCAAAACTATTTTCAATTCAACAATAAAATATATAGACAAACAAACGGTCTTGGAATGGGAAGCCCACATCAGCAACTCTTATGGAAGTGTTCATGCAAAATCTGGAAGAAAAGTACATACAGGAGCTGAAGTTCAAATTAGGCGTGTCATTTTATGCTAGATACGTGGATGACATAATATGCGTTTTAACTACTAATAAAGAAGAGCTTGTACTGGGGTACCTCAACAAGCAGCACAGAAATATAAAATATTTAGCAGCCACGGCGTATGCAAGATTACCTGCGAATGCCAGCATAGTTACATAGGACAAACAGGACGGCAAATAAGAACGAGGTTCAGAGAACATATTAGAGATTACAACAAAAAAATACGGAATCCAAACATTATACCCGAGTCTAACTTCGCGAATCACATTGTCGAAAATGAATGATCCCCAGCAAACATCAACGAAACAGTTAGGGTTCTTCACATACAAGCAAAAGGCTGACGTCTCAACGTACTCGAAAACATGGAAATCTACAAACAGAAAACATTCGACGGTAGAATAATAAACGAACAGATAAATACAATTTCTGACACAATATTCGAGCCTTTAAAACTTGTTTACAAGAAACAAAGTAGTCACACAACAGACAAACACACAACAGCTAGTAAACACACCAAAACAACAAACCCACAAAGAAGGTCAAACGACTAAAATTACGGATTTTTAACTACCCCACTCAGCCACACAAATCGATTAGTAAACCACCCTCTGTTCTGAATGAACACACAGCACATACACATGACAATACCTGCTCATGTACCTACGAACTATAAATACGGGACAAACGACAACAACAGATCAGAACGAAAATCGACACTGATGATGGCACAACGCCGAAACCGGTTTGTCTCAAAACCAAATTTGACAAGGGATGACGGAAAATCGTTCCAATATACATCATTTATCCACCCTGTCGGAAAATCAACAAAACAAGTCAAATAGAAAAACCGTTACCGCGGAAAAAAGATGCCCAAAAGCCGTATTGCGCATGTTAGGTCATATGCGAGAAACCTTCACTTGAACACCTTCAAGTTCTCCCTTTTAATCAACCATTATCAAAGGGAACTTTTGCCTCTGAGCTTCAGTCGAGTTTTTAGTCATTGAAAACTTTTCATTATAGGAGAACATTTGAAAAGTTTGCTCACATCCCTATTGTGATATATGGTGCAACGTGGAAGAAAAGAGGAGTAAAGGATACCTATAGTCAGAGGAAATAAAAAAAATGCAAGGCGCAATATAGCACCGAAGAGAACTTAGGCCGCGCTTCTTTTCCAACTTGAATAATGTAGCGATGTTCTGATACAAAACAATGCAACAGTAAAGGACACGAGCGAGAGTTTAAGACTAAGGATTACCACTGAGAAAGTCTTTTAAAATAAGCTGATCAAGATCGTACGGAAGATTGCTGTCTATAAAATATTGTTTGAATACTGTATATGAATGGGTCAAAGCATTGAACCCATTTGTTGCTTGTTAATAGGCCCACTTGATGCTTCATATAAAGTATTTTAGGATACCATACATCTAAGAATCGGTGGAAATGGCTTTAAAAATTAGAATTAGGAGAGATTACGTGAAGACCAATCAATCAATATGTCAGTCACTTTTAACCGAGATATCGCAATTTCGGGAAATAAGACGGGCAGAAACGCTATGAGTGTTAAAGTATAGTGTGTTAGTTAGTGTTAATCGGATGCATAGTGTGGCGGTTGATAGACACGCTTATACCAACCCCGTTTATGTCTCAGCTGTATATGTTTAAAGTAATCAATCAAGGGTTTTGACTATGTCAGAACCAGCTACGACGGAACCAGTTAAGAACCCATTCTAAATGTCTGTAAAAGGGTTACCATCACAATGATAAAAGTGTCAGTTGATAGCACTGCGATGTGACAGAATTAGACCTAGTACAGTCTCTTAATGCGATAGTTCTTCGCTAGTTCCAAAGAAGTCCATTACTACAGCGCTTTCAATAAAAGCCGAAAGTATATGAAAAAAAAAACTATGCACCCTTCTTATTATTCGCGAACTGCAATACAAAAACTGATTGGGCTACAAAACTGCATACTCTAAAAAATACTAAATAATAAATTTCTAGTTTTGATACAGACTTTTTGAATTTCCAAAATTTTTCGAAAACTTTTTTGAAATTGGTTTGCAAAGTTTTAGTTACGCAATTAATAAAATTTCTTACATTATCGAAAACAACAAAAGTAGAGTATAATTGATGATCTTTGCTAAAAATTGGCGCTGCGCAGCTGTATCTGTTATAGCACGCAAACATTTACATATAAGAGTAGTATTCATATTAAGCTCCTTGTTGAAATGTATTTTTTCATTCAATAATTTTTTTTTAACTACAATATTTATTCAGCACAAATAAACTAATTAGATTGTGACGCATAAGCTGTGCTTAAAAATACCAGTGGAATATCAGTTGACGTACCTAAAATAAAGACCTTGTCGTACACGAAATTATTAATTTTCTTATTCTAAAAAAGTATTTTTGAATTTTTTTTTTGCCTGACAATTTAACAGATTATAAGACTTCTGAATTAAATTGAACATTTTTTTGGGTTAAAAAATTCTAAAATCTTGTCCAAAAAAATGGGAATATAATAGAAATTATAACTTTTTATTTCCACGTACTGATCACATATGCGAGAGGGGTATTGGTTATTGAGAACTTCCAGAGCACTAAGACTCGACTGAACTGCCATACTAATGAGAGATTTGTCTATAGTCGATAGTGAGTTTTTCAGAAAAAGGTCTTAAAACCATTTACAAAATTACGATGGTTACTAGGACATATGAATTTCACTTCTTCATCAGCTAGTTTTTATGGAGCTGAGTTTTGACCTTAAAAAAATCTCCTACATTCTTACTTCATACTAGTGTTAAGGCAGATGCCTCTATACACTTAACCATATTAATGCCCGCTGCATGCTTTGTAAATTGTCTCTAAGGGAAGGTACACACGAGGTGTAGCTTCATAGACGCGTATGTGACGATACCCCCATAAAAGCTTTTCGATAAGAATCCGGTATGAACGCGGTTCCAACGTAAGCGATTTGTTTGATCTCTAGAACTTTAAACATTTTTTCCAGTCTCACTCTCTCAAACGGTTATACGAAGGTTACGAACTAAAATTTATGTATGACATCATCTACTATAGGTTAGGTTAGGTTAGGTTCGTGTGGCTGCCGTCCACATTGGAGCGGCACACTTAGGCCTTTATAGGCCCATTGTGAAACCACACAGATTTGTTCCTACTCTCCTAATCAAACCACTTCGTTGAGTTTATGAAGCTAACTAAGCGTCGTGTATTGACCTCAGCTATATCAGTCAGATCTACGAGAAACATCTTGCCCATAAAACGTTGCCTTCTTCTACCGAGCGCTGGACATTCACAGAGTAGATGCCTAACAGTTTCAGCCTCTTCTTCGTTGCCGCAGCTTCTACAATAATCATTAAATGGAGCGCCAATCCTTTCCGCATGCGGTCCAATACAAACATGACCCGTAAGAAGACCTACAACTAAGGAAATATCCCTCTTACGGAGGGTGAGAAGCTCTCGCGATCTCTTCTCATTCCATTCCGGCCATGTGAGTTTTGCCGAGTGGCATCTATCATGATGCTTCCACCTGGCTCCCGCTTCCATCAGTAGAGCCTCCTTTATCTTGAGCTTGCAGGTGGAGAGCGGCATGCCCAACCTCTTCCAGGATGGCGAAAGTGGAAGGGAGGTACCCTTTCTTGCAAGCTCATCCGCCATCTCATTACCTGGTATGCCCCTATGTCCCGGAACCCATACCAGATGCAGAGTAAACTGTTCAGCCATCACGTTGAGTGATCTGCGACAGCCTACTACAGTTTCAAAATTAGCTGGGACAGAGTCAAGGGCCTTCAGTGCTGCTTGACTGTCTGAGAAAATATAAATGTACTTCTGAGAGACTGCCTTCTCCCTAAGGCAATCCACAGCGTCTTGTATGGCCGCAAGCTCGGCCTGAAATACGCTACAGTGATCCGGAAGGCGAAACGATCTTTGTATCTCCAATCGTTCCGAATAGACACCCCCTCCGACCCTGTTATCCAGTTTAGATCCATCTGTGTAGATCTGAATGCTGTTACTGGGCCAATCAGGGTCATTCACCCACTGTTCCCTCTCAGGGATTAATATCTCGTATTCCTTGTTAAAGTTGGTATGTTGTTTGCAGAAATCTGTCCATTCTGGTATGCAGAATCTGTCGAAAATTTCAGTATGTTTGCAGTGCGACCATGTGGTCAGTTTCCTCAGCCTAATAGCTTCAGATGCTGCATATTTAATGCCTACTATATCTATGGGTTGGCGTTGTGTGGATGGCTCCGCTTATGCATAGTAGTGCAGATCTTTGCACCTTTTGAAGAGCAAGAACCGTCGAGGATTTATTCAGGGCGGGCCACCATACCGCCACCCCGTGTAGCAATATTGGCCTAACTATAGTCGTGTATATCCAATGTACTATCATAGGGGACACACCTCATTTCCGTCCAATTGCCCCTTTACATGTGTAGAGGGCAACCGTGGCCTTGCGGACACGTTCCGTGGTGTTTTGTGTCCAGTTCAATTTCTTATCAAGTGTGAGCCCTAGATGGTTGGCGGACTCGCATAACTTAAGCACTGTGTTTGCCATCACTGGAGTTGAGAGACGTGGTATCTTATACCTCCTCGTAAAGAGCACCAGCTCCGTTTTATTTGGATTCACGCCCAGACCATTATCAAAGGCCCATGCTTCGATCCTTCTTAATTCCACCTGCATCATATCGCAGAGAGTTTGTGGAAACTTCCCACTTATCACCAAGGCAAGGTCGTCAGCATATGCTATAGCTTTACAGCCCCTCTCCTCCTCCATGTCCCTTAGCAGCTGATTCACCGCCAAGTCCCACAGCAGAGGGGATAGGACCCCACCTTGGGGAGTTCCCCTACTGACGAACCTGCTCACCGATACCCCTACAAGTTCTGCCTGTACTACCCTGCACTACCCTGCATTGGTGCACAAGACCCACCAGCTGAGATTCGATGCCCAGATCAGTCAGTACCTTAATGATTGAGTCGGGTTTAATGTTATTGAATGCTCCTTCTATGTCTAGGAAGGCTGCCAGGCAGTATTCCTTGAAGGAGAACGATCTCTCTATGCACGATGTAATTTCGTGCAATGCCGTTTCCGTTGATTTACCCTTCATATAGGCGTGTTGTGTTTCAGAGAGTTGGTCATTCACTGCCTCCCTGATATATGTTTCCATCAGCCTCTCCATCACCTTTAGTTGAAACGAATATAGACTGATGGGTCTGAAGTCCTTAGGCTTCGCGTGGCATGCTTTGCCTAAAAAAAAAAAAAAATAAATGTAAGGCGCGATAACCTCCGAAGAGATCTAAGGCCGAGCTTCTCTTCCAATTTGCGTCGTGCTCCTCTTGATTTTTCCCTACAAATTGGCCGGACGGGACCTACATGTTTTATGCCGACTCCGAACGGCATCTGCAAGGCAGATGAGTTTTCACTGAGAGCTTTTCATGGCAGAAATACAATCGGAGCGCTTGCCAGACACTGCCGAGGGGCGACCCCGCTTAGAAAAAGTTTCTTCTAATTGAAAAATCTTATTTCTAAAATTTTGATGTTGCTTTGCCCGGGAGTTGAACCCAGGGCATACGGTGTGATAGGCGGAGCACGCTACCATCACACCACGGTGGCCGCTTTGCCTGCCTTGGGAATAAATACCACTTTAGATATTTTCCATATACGTGGGATGTGGTTTAGTGCCACGACACCTCCTATTATAGCATATAGCCAGCTAGTGCTGTATTCCAGTGATTGTTGCAGTTGTATAGGTGTAACTCCGTCCGGCCCTGGAGTTTTGAATGGTTCCAAAGATTGGATGGCCCAAGATATCTTATCTCTTGTAATTAGGTTGTGCAGTATAGGTTTCACTTTTGCTTGTGTCAAGCTTTGTGTATCCCCTAGTTCGTTCCTAGCTGCACCTGGAAAGTGTGTACCTAGCAGTAGGGTTTCCTCCCCGGTTTCGGTCCACGAACCATCAGGCCTTTGCAAGCATCCTGGGGCCGTATTAGCCGATCTGGAAAGTACTTTCCTGCGTCTACCCCTTTCAGACACTGTTTCCATGCTGCTTCAGAAATCTCGCCAGAAGGATCTTTTGGCTTTCCTTAGCTCAAACTTATAGTTTCTAAGATGTTCTTTGAATACTTCCCAATGCTGCTCATCGCCAGAGGCTTTAGCTACATTGAAAGTGGTCCTACTTAACCTGAGAATGTTTTCGATTTGTGAATTCCACCATGGTGGCTTCTTTTTACCCCTTTGAATTCTCTTGGGACAGACTTTATCTAGTGCCTTGCGGCATGCCCCCGTGAAGTTATTTACCAGTCTTTCCAGTTCTGGTATGCTACCTGGTGTTTCGGGTACGCTCTCAAGTGGCAATATCTTAACTAGTTCCCTATTGTATTCTTGCCAGTTTGTATTTTTAATATTTCTGGTGGCAGCGCTCTGCTTTTTTACCAAGTCTAAGTCGATCTGGCGGCCACCGTGGTGTGATGGTAGCGTGCTCCGCCTATCACACCGTATGCCCTGGGTTCGCACCCCGGGCAAAGCAACATCAAAATTTTAGAAATAAGGTTTTTCAATTAGAAGAAAATTTTTCTAAGCGGGGTCGCCCCTCGGCAGTGTTTGGCAAGCGCTCCGGGTGTATTTTTGCCATGAAAAGCTCTCAGTGAAAACTCATCTGCCTTGCAGATGCCGTTCGGAGTCGGCATAAAACATGTAGGTCCCGTCCGGCCAATTTGTAGGGAAAATCAAGAGGAGCACGACGCAAATTGGAAGAGAAGCTCGGCCTTAGATCTCTTCGGAGGTTATCGCGCCTTACATTTATTTTTTTTTTTTATTTAAGTCGATGTGGATGTAACGATGGTCAGAGAATGAATGATCCTTGAGGACCCTCCAGTCTCTGACCAACTCTTCCGCATCTTCTGAGACTAAGGTGACATCGAGAACTTCCCTTCTTGTTTTTGTAATAAAGGTTGGTTCAGTTCCCCTATTGATTATGGTTAGTCTAGAGTTTACGATGAAACCAAATAGTAACTCACCCCTTTCGTTTTCGTCATTACTCCCCCAGGTGGAGTGGTGCGCGTTTACATCTCCTCCCAGTATCAGTGTACCTGATGCAGCTTCCACCAGCTTCCTGACGATCGCTGTCGGCACCGTCTTGTCATGGGCTAGATAAATTGATGATAGCCTGATTTGACCCATACTCAGGCTCAGGCTGATCGTCGTTGTGTCTTCATCATTAATTGAGGAAGAAACAAAACATTAAGCTTGGTACTAACAAGTATACACGATCTTGGCTTTCCCGAGGTGCCACAACTTACCAGTGTGTAGCCGGTGGACTTGAGTCCGCAAATGTTTTGTCCTACCACCCACGGCTCCTGGATGAGGACAATATCAGCTGCCCCTTTAGATGTCAGTCGGACCAGCAGTACAACGGAAGCTGCTTTACTATGGTGCAGGTTTATCTAGAGGACCCGCACCAACATCGCACACTTTCTCTCCCTCCCCTCCTTGAGCGTAGAGTTAGCCACATCCTCCATCATCAGCTCTTCCTCCGTGTAATGCAGGTGTAACCCGCCTATCCCCATGGACGAGGTAGACGAGGCGTAGCCGTCCAGCGTATCCGGCTCACCCCCATCTGCCTTCGTAACCACGTCCTCGTCGCTACCTTCTTCTTCTGGCTCCACCTCGGCTGCCAAGTTCCTAGCGGCGTTGACATCGTTACTGTAGACCCTTACAGTCACGGTGTCTAAACCATAATTTATCTCGCCTCCAGTTTTCCTCAATACAGCCTGACGTGTGGCTCTGTCCCCCTTCTCCACGCTGACAACTCTCCAATTGGCGGCTGGCAGCGTGGGGTTGAGGATCCTTATCATGCTGAGTATCCTCTCTGGTTCAGCTGGTTTTGCCGGTAGCCACATCCTTGCTCGTGGCCGTGACGGTATGTCTTTGAAATCGACCGCCCTGAGCTTCGCTCCAGGGTAGACTTCACCTACAGACTCTACCGCCTTTTTGTATACGGCTGCGGACCTCTCGTCTCCGCATGCCACGACTTTGATACTACCCTGGAACCACCCTGCATCCTGGCATACCTATAGAATAACCGATTTTTGGTTTTAGATATGAAAAAAACATCTAGTTCCAGAGGATTTAATTTTTACATCTGTAGGTAATATTTTTAACCCTGGTATTACCATATCAAATGGTAAGAATACAGAAATTCTAATGTATGTAAATATTAAGCACATTGTTTTCTGAGTTGAATTTACAGTACGACTGTATACGATACCATCGAAAGCTATCGATAGTATTTTTGAAACTCCCGAAAATTTAAAATGGCGACACTATCAATAGTTTTCCAGTCAAATTTTAGGAAGTTGTACCAGACTTGCCGAAAGCTTTAAAAAGACCCCACGAAGCCATCGAAGACTTCAGTTTAGCTTTAAAGCAAGAAGACGTAGTTTCAAATTTGCCATCTCTCAACTCGAAAATCTCAGACTATTTTTTCAAAAACGTCCGGATTTGTTTCGAAAACGTGCTATCTAAGAATATAGCTCACGCAAAAATGTATTAATTTATGCTCAGATAAGAAGTTTTGGAAACAAATTTTAGGATAGGGTATTCTGAGAAAGAGAATTCGGCAGACATTTTCTGAAATAGGGCGTGTTCTGAGATAGAGCGTTTTCGAAACTGCAGTGCAATAGTGTTTTAGCGTGTACATTAGGGTGGATCGATTTGTATGGACGAAAGTTAACCGATATCGCGCCATCAATTTTTCGATAGGATTTGTGCTCAGGAAAAAAAGTTTCACCACGCATACCCAAAAAAATAATTTTCGAGCCTGCGAAATTTCATTTCTTTGACTTTTTTTCGACTTTGATTTTTAAGGTTTTTTTCATGACTGTTATGTATTTATACATTACATAAATTCTTATTTATATTATACTTCGTACATATATCATAGTACCGAAATATCTAACTATACATCACTAATGCAATACGCATAATATGTAGTACAACGTTATGTATGTACTTGGTATGCATAAAAAGAGTGTTACTTAAATATTTGCAAAGATGTAACTTCCCACTTCGAATAGAGCGGCATAAGAATAAAGAGCTAAATTAAAACGCGCGTTCGTCTTTCATTTCGACTCAAGGTCATAATAATGACCTTTTTTTTCAAAAAACTGTTATCGACAACGTTTTTAGCGGAAATTTCTGGGTCGGACAGGGTATACATGAAAATTTTACAATCAAATGAACATTTTTTAGTAGGTCATGAAAAAAGCCTTAAAAATCAAAGTCGAAAAAAGTCAAAAAAATGAAATTTCGCAGGCTCGAAAATTATTTTTTTGGGTATGCGTAGTGGAACAAATCCTATCGAAAACTCGATGGCGCGATATCGGTTAATAAATGAACCCAGTCTAGTGTAAATATCAGCTAATATGTAACAAAGTACCACCTTTGTCCATGTTTAACGTTTGAAGAGCTTCGATCAAATTTTGAAGGGTATACAAATGTATCGTATATTCCTGGATCATTTCCGGAATGTTTCGAGAATATTTCGGGATGATTTCAGGATTTTTTAAGGATAATTTCGAAATTATTTCAAAGCACCATTGGTGAAATTTAAGGATTAAAAATAAAATAAATAAATGTAAGGCGCGATAACCTCCGAAGAGATCTAAGGACGAGCTTCTCTTCCAATTTGCGTCGTGCTCCTCTTGATTTTCCCTACAAATTGGCCGGACGGGACCTACATGTTTTATGCCGACTCCGAACGGTATCTGCAAGGCAGATGAGTTTTCACTGAGAGCTTTTCATGCGAGAAATACACCCGGAGCGCCGCCAAACACTGCCGAGGGGCGACTCCGCTTAGAAAAATTTTCTTCTAATTGAAAAACCTTATTTCTAAAATTTTGATGTTGCTTTGTCCGGGGTGTGAACCCAGGGCATACGGTGTGGTAGGCGGAGCACGCTACCATCACACCACGGTGGCCGCCACTTTAAGGATTGCTTTTGTATTAATTTCGGCATCATTTGGAGACTACAAAAATTTTTGAATATAAAGATGTTGCATGCGCGAACTTCAGTGGAAAGCACACAAAAAGTTAAAATTCTGAACACATTAGCTGAATAAAAAGTGTACAAATAATTATTAAATAACAAATACAGACAGTGGTAGTTTAACAAATTCTGCTGTGGTAAGTGGTGAATGTGACCTACTAGAATTTTGTGAAGCTTGCCTCACACGATTTTTCGTCTATGCAATGTCTCTATATTATACCGTTTCTGGAGACTATTTACTTCAGGATCATTTCGAAACAACTTCGAAACTGTTCTGGGACTGCTACAGGTTTGCAATTATTTCCGGAATAATTTCGAGACTATTCCGCAACCCAAAATGGTTTCAAAATAGTGTCGAAATGATCCTAAAGTTTTCTTGAAATAATATCTAAAATATTCTCGAAGTGATCCTGTAACAGTCCTGAATTAGTTCTGAAAGAGCGTCGAAATGATCTAGAAATTGTACTGAAATATTACCCAAAATAATTTCGAAGTGATTCTGAAATTGTTCCAAATCGGTCCCGAAATAGTACCGAAAAAAACGACCTTTTTTTCTTTTGTCGTACTTTTATGGAGATGTTTATAAGTACATACCGCTTTTATTCACCTTTAATATAAATCCCCTTTTTAGCGCCGAACGATCATATCGCACACCTAGATCAAAACAGCGGTCAACTCAAAAGTTCTCAATGACCAAAAAACGCAAAAACTGACTGCCTCTCCCATACATGCCAAAGCAAATTTTATTTTTTACAAAGCCTTTTCTGGCGGATTACCAATGGTATTAGTATCGAGTATACAGTATTGCATTGGGAAGCCCTAATGTACTCATAACTTCAAAATTTCAGATTTTTGAATTAGCTCCCTATTGATCTAGGTGTACGATATATTTGGTTTGGGTAACGCTATACTAAATTTTTACATAAAAAGAAACTTCAATAAGCTGTTTTTCAATTCAAAATTAAGTAGGAAACACGATGTCATAAAGACAATGGCGCATAGTCATAGTCAAAATAAAATAGGTTTTAAATTTAGTTGCAGCTTTTTTGACAGATATCTCATAGAAAATTATGTCAAAAAGCTGCACCTACATTTAAAACCTATTTTATTTTGACTATGACTATGCGCCAATGGAATTTACTTTTTTTTATTGTACTATAGTTCCTACGAAAGCTTTTCAGTCATTTAGTTGAGAATTATTCTGGAGCTCTGTTAAATACACACATGGATAGTTCATTCTTCCTGCTTTTTGCAATACTCAAATAAGTACCTGCTTTTGTTGCTGTTATGTTACATAGGGGTCGTAAGTAATAGGGGGACTCATGTAACCGTATAAATGCCTTATAAAGTGTGTAAACGTATAAACTTATCTAGTGCGTAAACGAGCTGTCAAATTTTGTATGAAAAATCATTTACACAGTTTGTATAAATTTACGCGCACATTTCATTGTGTAAACGCGGTAAACTCAAAGGAATGCAACCTTGCAGACATTACACCAGGTATTTTCATCAGAAATCTCCAACATCAGCAAGTAAAGGCGTTTTAGTTTTGGTTTTTCACTTAATCTTGGGATTTTTTAATTTGTATAACAATCAAAAAAAAATTGTTTGGCAATAATACAGCTGATAAACAATCAAGTTTATCATGAGTATTACTAGGTGCGTTCATATAACCGCGTGTGTAAATGGATATAATTTTACACCTTATAAGTTTATATGCTTTCATGAGCCCCCCTAATGTGACGGTGTTACCAGCTGCTCAGCTGTTTGATTTGACAGTTGAGCAAATATTTGGAGAAAATGCTCAATAACATTTGCCGTCTTTCAGTGAGTTTTACAGCTCCGGCCAACGCTCAATTCTCACGGGAATGCTCTGGATCATTGAGAGACTTGAGAGCAGATGTCGTGAAATTTTCGCACATGTAAAATGTTATAGGCAGATGTCGTCGCTGTTTTTCATTTAACTCATACGGCGAAAGGCTAAGCAGCGACATCTATTTTTGAAAAAGTAGGTATATTAAAGGCCGCGTTGCCAACCTAAAAAGAAGTAATTAACAAATTATCTGGCTCACAAATTGAACCAGACTTCTATGTGGATTTATCTGGCTCAAATCGTTGTTGTTGCATTTACATGCAAAATTATTTATCTGGCTCAGGATTTTGCCACCAGGGCCCGTATTACGTGTTACGATCAGTGACTAAAAGCTATTTTCACTCAAGCGATAACTATGCAACTGTGAAACTATTTCTAAAAATTGTAATAGTTTATGGATCTAACGAGTACTATTTGTCACTAGCTCGCATATGCCATTCATCTGACCAAGGCGAATCTATACTAGGTGGTGGCAAAGCGAATTCAACCAATTCGCCGTGCGGAAGAATGTCAAGGAAGAATTCGCCTTGCATCTGACCCACCATTTCAGGGGGCCTACTCTGTATTGCGATGCGAAAGAAAAAATACGCGAAATCGCAAAATCGGTACTCTGTATCTTGACATTCGCATGTATATTTTGACTTTCGCATTCACATTTTGCCCATTCGCAATTTTTCTCCCTTTTCGCATTGCCGGCACTCTGTAAAGCGAAAGCGAATGTCAAACAGCATTCATTTTCGCATTTTTCTTGCTACAAGTAATAGGCATTCGCATTGTTCAAATATGTAAGTATTAATTGATGATTTTATAAATTTATATCTTTATATTCATTTAAAAATATATAGGACAACTCAAAAAACAAAACAAACACAAAAGCAACAATTTGTAATCCTAGTGGACTTAAAATACATAAATAAATAACAAATCGAAACCACTTTTTTATAAAGCATTTCTATTTGAAATCATGTCATTTTTTATTTGTTCTCTGATACAACTAGCAATATTTCCCATTCTATGATTTTCCACATATTTATCACGTTCACTTCTTCCAGTTCAATTTCTGAACTGGGAGGATTTCTTCATTTAAATCAATCCTTTCTTCATTTAAATCGTTCCATAATGCTACAGAATCCTTTTTTTTAATTTGTTCAACAAAAATTAATCGTTTGCCGAAATTGTAATCGCCTTGTTTCTTTTGTTCTCTTTCTTTGAGTTTGGTCAGTGATGCATACTCAAGCAAAAAATTAGCGAAAAATAAAAAAGCGACATTGTTAGCGATGCGATAGCGCTACAGAGTTCCAATTACCTTTCGCATCGCAATTTATTTTCGCATCGCACTGCCTTTCGCATCGCAATACAGAGTAGGCCCCCAGAGCTATTGTGATTTAAAAAATGAGTTTGGATCACGGATCGCAACGTAATACGGGCCCAGATGATAGCTATTGAAGCACTATCGAATCAAAACAAATCCTCGTGTTCCAATGGTACATGAACCAGATACGGATAGAGATTTAACATGCAAATGCACCAACAATGTGAACCATATGGAGCTTGACTGCGGGGTATAGAATATTTTTTCTCACTCGGGCTTACAATTTTTCTTTGTTCATTTAAAACTGTAATCTAGCAGCCCAATGCTAAATATTCCCTAGGAATTTTGTACTAGCGGATTTTTATTCCCGCGGAAAAATTCCTCCAATTCTTTTCTCTTAGGGAGAACAATAATTGGGGAATAGGAATTTCGAATTTTCGAAGTCAGCTGTTTTGTCAATTGAAATTTCGTTACGCATTTCTTATTTTGTTTAAAAAATTTAAAAGCTTAATTATTGTTGCGAATTCGTTTGAAATTAAGAAATAAAGTATAAACAATGCATAGTATTGCATTTCATGTGGTATTCACTGAAATGATTAATGAATTGGTGCCACAGCAACATCAGCAGAGGAGCATAAGAAGAAAACAGCGAGATAATACAAATTCGCTCGAGTTGCCTGCTTCCATTCAGCATAGCAATTTTCTGGCGGCCAAGTCGAGTTGAATTCGTCTTTCGTCATATATCAAAATCTATTTAAGCCTTCTTAAAAAATCCTTGCGCAATTTCTGGATGGCTGCATCAAATATACCAGGAGCTCTTCCGTTGCTTATGATATACTTTTCGACTTGAAACTATTTCGATGCATTCCCTTTAATTTAAAAAGTGAAAATACTCCTAAGTAATGGCAGAGAAATCTTCCCTCTCACTCACATTCATAATACCTACTTTTCTCCCATAAACGGTTTCCGCTTTTTCGAACATTGTTCAGAATAGGAGGAAAGGGAGAAGTGAAAAAACTAAAAAGGAATTTTTATTTAGAATACGAGGAATGGGAGAAGGGAAAAACTCGAACAGAATTTTTGTTTAGAATTGGGCTGTATATATTGCAAACTTTTCCCAAACGAATGTAATAATAGTTTGTTATCTCTAATGACAAATAATAAAATTGAATATTTATTGACATAATTGTTGCATATTAAGATAAGAAAACTAATTGAATTAACAACTCAATGTTATGGTTATGGTGGTAACTTTTCTGTTGGGTCTGAACTTAAAGATCTTTATCGACGAATTATTTTGTTTCATCGACCTAAGCTAGAATGAGTATTTATTAAGAGATGAATGATCAGCCAAAAATTGTTCTGCAGGTGCATGTAACGTTATATAATAGAAATAATATAAATCATATATATTATTTCTAATTGCTGTTTTTATGTACGGTCCCTTTTTCGCTCTTATTTCGAATCAAAATCTATAAATAAAGTTTTGGCTGTAAAGATGGAAATTCGGGCTATTAGCGAGCTTTGGGCAATTTTGGTCGTAGTGCTTTTGTTTAGCTATATTCTGAGCACACAAAGAAATCTATTTGTACTATGGCACAATATTTGCACTGCATTATCGGCAGTTGCTACCATACGCTAGATGGCAGCGCAAGGTGTAAGTTTTAACTGATTGATAGAACAGCTGATTTCTGTTGATATTTGATAAGAGACTTTTATATTGGTTACGCAAGATGCGCACGGGTCCGGTGAATTATCGTACTTTTTCGGTTTTTCGAAATTTTCGATATCGAAAAAGTGGGCGTGGTTATGGTCCGATTGCGTTCATTTTAAATAGCGATCTGAGACGAATGCCCAGGAACCTACATACCAAATTTCATCAAGATACCTCAAAATTTACTCAAGTTATCGTGTTTACGGACGGACGGACATGGCTAAATGAATGTCTTTTTTCGCCCAGATCATTTTGATACATAGAAATCTATATCTATCTCGATTAGTTTATGCCGTTACGGATTACCGTTATGCGAACAAAATTAATATACTCTGTGAGCTCTGCTCAGCTGAGTATAAATATGTATATATATTATTAAATCAGTTGTCGGGATGGACTGTGATGCCGAGCAGCTGATGTACATTTAACACACAATAAGTAGGGCCGCGATGTGTGGGATGCTGGAAAGGACGTGATTCCAAGCCACCCACCCAAATCATTTCGTATTTATTTATTTATTAATTAATCTACAGATTGACAAATCTTATGCTTATCAATCTATGGAAGAAGAGGAAGAGGGCGGCCCCACTCCGCTGGAAGGACCAGGTGGAAAACGATTGCCTTGAGGTGACCAATTTGCACAAGTTGGTAGAGCGATTGTTGGAAGGAGCATTTAATTAATACAATCGCTCAAAACCAACCCAAATACCTCATGAAAATTATTTATATTACCCCGCAAGTGGTCTTTGCCAGTACCACACTGTATTAGAGCTAACGATTTCTCGAATTTATTTTGCAAAGAAGTTTCTGGCGGGTATCGGCTACTCGCGAGATTCTGTGTGTAATACTAATTATGAATGAGAAAATATGTGTGAATATATTAATTGTTTATAAGAGATGGCATTTGGCTGGCTAAAGCTGTTTATAGTAGTCGTAAGAAAGGTCTACTTACTACCTTAAACATTCATTGAAAATCGTGGCAAAGGACTCCTAACCCAAACCTTACTAAGAACTCTTTATTATTGAAGTTAAAAAGAACGGGTTGTCAAGTTATTGCTTACGCCGATAACATCACTCCGGAAAACATCTTCAAACTCTAGGTGAGATACTGCAACCGTATTAATCTTCGTAGAGGACTGCGAAGACTAAAATGTTTCTATTCACCAGCCGCTACAAAATACCACCGCAAATAAAATGGATTAGGCTCAAAACTCTCATCAGTGCATAAATACCCCGAAGTTATTTTAGATCAGGGGTCTGCATTCCAAAGACCAATTGCGCCCTTTCACTTTAAATTTTTGCAGACCTATGTTTTAGACAGTAAATTAAACTAGAACAAGCACGTCCAAAGCAGCCGTGGACAAAATGTTGGATTTAAATCCACTATCAGCAGACACCACCCTAAACACCCATAAAGGCTCTAGAGGTTATACTCAACATTCTCCTAATAGACCTGTATGGCAAGCTCCAGAGTTGAAATGTGGTAAGACTGAATGCAGTCCTTCCTTAGAGCGACATTAGATTGTTCATACCACCATTCTGGTAACCATCCCGAAAAACTTCCGTCATCTTGCTTATACTACTCCGACCCGCAATCATTTCGAGATTATTTATGGAATGTTTGGGGTTATTTGGGACTATTTTGAATCGTTTTGGAAGAACTTCGAGTCTATTTTTGGTATAACTGTGTGATCTGTACACTTTCGGTATTATTTGCACGACTATTTCGAACCAAGATTGGTGTTGTGCAGAGATCTACCAAGTATATACAAGAAAAATATAAATTAATTATTTATAAATCTATTATTGAACCACACTTTGTGTACATCGATATTATTCATAATAGCGGACAAAGAAATTGATAAGCTACAAAGCTTCAAAATAGCAGAGCTGTAAAAAGATTGAATCAATTGAGTGTGCATTCTCTCAGCATTCTTTTAAAAATTTGTGTTTGGTTGGTTGCATATTATAAATCTCCATTCCTGAATGGCTTAAAATACTTTAACTCAAAGCTAAAGTGTGTGTGTTATTGAATGGTAAAATATAATTCAATATAGAGTGTGAATGTAAGAACCATTCCCAATCTTCAATGAATGTAAACTTGAAATGAATGCACACTTTTTTTTCCATTCAGTACTAAATACTTTTTCCCCAAGGTTATTTTTTGTATACTTTCATTGCCATCAGATATGTTAAATCAATTTAGGAGTTGGGTGCAAAAAAAGGCGTAAAATTGGTCAATAGGAAAATAGCCACTTCTAATTATTCAAATAGTTTAATATTTAAGAATTCATGAGCTTAACGCGGGCTTATAATTATTGAATATAAATTATTATGTTTGTTTAAGAGCAACTGAAAAGAAAGAAGCTTTTACTGGTATATTGCGACGGTACCATTTCGAAAACAAATAAACAAGTAGTTAATTATAAACCAGGAAAGTCTTAAATCATTTTCATGGTATCCGAACATAAGACATACAAGAAATAGTACTTCATAGCAGATTTTGTATACTTCATAATTGGGTTGATTTTTTTAATTAATCGTGTGAGATCAAAAAATGTTAGGCTCTTGTGAGTTGATTGGTTTCCTTTTTAGGTAAATCTCGCGGATAACTCGCTTACATAAAACCAAAGGGCTCTTGATTATATAAAGTATTCAAAAGGCATGAAGATATATTTGGCTGAAACTTCGCAATGACAATCTATTGCTTTCTTGCTATACATATGTCAAAATGTTACTACTTATTTTGCTATTGTTGTAAAATGGATTTTGTAAATGAACACATTGTGCATTGACCAAATAGAGTAAATTGTGGATATTTTTTGTCATTTAAATACATCAAAGTGCATAGGTCCATCGGCGATTTCGTTGGAGCTTCATAATTCCGAGAATTTGGATAAACATATGTCTATTTCCATGGCATCGTCCTACGGTGATTCAGGCTTTTTCTATTCACCTGATTAACCTTCCCCGTTTTCCTTCATCTGTGCCACAAAAAAAATGTGGGAGAAACTCTTATTGACTGGCTCCATCGGAACACAGTTTTTTTACAGCTGCTATTTTATCAGTGTTTGACGGAATATAGATATAGGACCCGAGTGGTTGAGAATAGTATCTCTGCCTATTTGCGCGGCATTTGTAAAAGATTGAATTGTTTTGGTTGAATTCTACCTTACTTGAGCAGATTTGTATTCAAAGTTAATTTCCTTGATATCAAAAAAGCTACAACTACCTATAGAGCCTACTTTAAATGGCTGCAATTACAAAATATTGTGTTTAGAAGAATATTTCTCTTAGAAAATAGGATATTGCTATTGCAATTAACTCACAAACCAGTATAGATACAGTATTTGACCATATACCGCTAGGAAGAATATATGGAGGAGCTTAGAGCTTTTATAATGTATTGCCTTTTCTTCAATTGTTTAATCACCAATTGAGGACGTGCAAATGTAGGTTAGTACTTTTTAATGCAAGCCTTTTATATGGCACATTGGCAACACTCATTTAGAACGATGACAATTTTCGGAACAGAGATGTTGAAATATTTGTAATTTGCTTTTTTATTATTAAATTTTTAGGAAAATTTCAATATGAATACTTTTCCAGTTAACTTCTTCGTACTTTATTGTCATTTAAATATGGAAAAAACTGGTAATCAGGGACAATAATTAAATTTTTGTGGTGATATTTTGAAGTGGCTTTAATTAAATGCAACCATGTGATATTTGAGCGGGTTTTGTGCATGTACGACATTTTTCATAATTGATTGGTACCAGAAAAGTGTGTGCACACTCACCAAAGGCTTCATTCATTTGAATGCTTATTCTGTGTTGAAAAATGTTTGTGTCTCATTCAATTACTTCATTCTTTCTTCGAATGAGTTAAGGAGTGCATCCTTTTTTTTTTCCACAACTGAATGAAGAATGGGTTGACTTTTAAGCCGCATTCCTTAGCAAAGAATGAATGAATGAAGAGAAAGCATTCTTAAATCAATGATTTAAAATATCAAATGATTGCACACTTTTACAGCTCTGCAAAATAGATGTATGAGTTTTATTCTTAAAAAACGTAGAGATGCTAGAACGGCTGATATGTTAAAAAAGTTGAAATGGTTGAGTGTCAAACAAAAAATTTATTTTCATACCATGAAATTGATATTTAATATAAAACATGGAAATGTACCTGAATATTTAAGTAGTAAGTAGTAAGTAGTAAGTTTTAAGGCAAAATTATATGAATTTTGTAAAACTCGACCTACAAGATAGAATAGTACTATTTGTATCTTGAATTAGGCTTTAAGCCGTAATAAATAAATACTAACTAACTACTCTTTGGGAGCCATTTTGAACTTTTTTGAGATCTTTTCAAAACTACTTTTGAATCATTTTGATCATTTGGATGATTCCGAGGCTATTTGGAGATAATTCGGCAATTATTTTCGTCAGATAGTGGCCACCGTGGTGTGATGGTAGCGTTTACCGCCCCGACCAAAGCAACATCAAAATTTTAGAAATAAGGTCAACAATTAGAAGAAAATTTTTCTAAGCGGGGTCGCCCCTCGGCAGTGTTTGGCAAGCACTCCGGGTGTATTTCTGCCATGAAAAGCTTTCCAGTGAAAACTCATCTGCCTTGCAAACGCCGTTCGGAGTCGGCATTAATTAAACAAGTATGTCCCGTCCTGCCAATTTCTAGGAAGAATTAAAAAGGAGCACGACGCAAATTGGAAGAGAAGCTCGCCCTAAAATCTCTGTGGAGGTTTGCGCGCCTTACATTTATTTATTTTGGGATGATTCCGGGACAATTTTGAGATCAGTTCGGGATCGTTTTAGGTTTGTTGTATTTCGAGATAGTTTAGGTAATGTTTAAGAGACTATTTCAAGATAGTTTCGGGTTTGTGTAAGGGGTAATTTTGGGATTATTTTTTGGAATTATTTCGGAATCATTTCAGTGAATATTGGACGATAACCACGATAACTTTTAATAAATATAATGGGGATTTAAGGGGTTGATTAGCGCAATTCACAACTTCCGCAAACCAATTGTCAACCTCACATACGAGGCGAATCCTGTGACGAATATGAATATATCATACACATATTTAGCAGGCGACCCCAATTTTGTTATGGAACTTGGTGTGGGGGCGGGATGGCCTAGAAGGTTCGATGTGCTGCTTCTAGATCTGACAGCTGTATCACTCTTTATAGTTGGAGTCTTAGTCTGGCAAGCGCAGGGCATGAGCACAAAACGTGCTCTATCGTTTCCTCCTCGAACCCACTTTTTCTACATCTGCTATCACTGACCAAACCTAACACTTAAAGGGATGACGCCAGAAGGCAGTGTGCATTCAGAAAACCCGTCATGAGCCTACACATAATCTGCTGTTGTTGTTGTTGTTGTTGTAGCGATAAGGACACTCCCCGAAGGTCTTGGGGAGTGTTATCGATGTTGATGGTCTTTCGCCGGATGCAGATCCGGTACGTTCCGGTACTAAGCCCGACCATCTCGGGAACGATATGTTATGACCACATGCGTCCTTCTAGGCAATACCGCCCTCCCACCCCCTAGATCTATGAGGAGTTCGGGGTCGCCAAAGAATCGGTTGTTAATGTAACAGGATTCGCCACGGATAAGTGAGGTTGACAACTGGGTTTAGAGAAGCTATATATTGCGCTGGCAACCTTAAAGGGTTGCGCTACACAACCCCTTGAATCTATTTGGTATTTTTGTCGCCTCTTACGACAGGCATACCTACCGCGGGTATAATCTAACCCCCTAACCCGCTGGGGGTACACATGATCTGCGCCACGCCTTTCCCGCTGGCCGATCATTTGCAACTCGCCCTCACTTAATTTCGCCCAATCTTATTGGACCATTTACGGAGCAGGCTTCGAGGAATGCGCCCTTTTAGGCTATTTCATCCGCTTTTTCATTCCCATCTATTCCCATATGCAAATATAGATGTTCGCTTCGCCCTATCCCGACTTGTTCCAGGGATTGCTTACACTCTTAACACACTTTTCGATGCTGTGGTGTGCGAGATTATTTCCTTGATTTTTGCTTGGCTGTCAATATAAAAGCTGACACGGCTGCAGTTTGAGCTATTTTCTTTCAGTGCTTCCTCTGCTATGATTACGGCTACTAAGTACTTCCGCCTGAAAAACACTTCAGTCATCTGGCAGCTTGTAGGATCTGTTTATTTCCGAATCAGCACAGTATGCCGCAGACCCTACTCCTTTTACTCTTTGGAACCATCGGTATACGCGTGTATCGCCTCGTCCGTCATTTGAGCACTCTTGCTGCAACCAACCTCTATTGTGGCTCCAAGAGTACCTTCAAAGCGCAGATTCGGAATCAGGTAGTCTGTTCGTCCTGTAATTGATGACGCAGTACTACTATGGCCGTATGGTCTCCGAGGCACTAAGCCTCGTTGCGGTTGTTAATGCTCTTTAATGTTCTTTGCCACCCCAGGTCTACAGATGCAGAATGGCATGCAGTGCAGCCGTTTGTTTTCTATGCTTCTGTAATGCTAAGCATTGATAGCCTTCATACCCCGTCCAAATGACAACTAGAGATCTTGGACAAATTTACACAAAGCCTCCAAGAAATATTTTTTTAAACATATTTTATACACTATGCACTGTTTTAATATGCCGAAAACTTTATGTGGAACAGATCCTCCAAAAGCGTATTTCATGCAAAAGTGCTCATTCTATACTAGGGAACATAAACAAGTTTGGACAAGAGACGTGGTATCAACCATTAATTATATGGTTGTCTCATGTTGTTGTTGTTGTAGCAATGTTTCGCCCCACCTAATAGCTGCGACCGATCACAAATTGTCATCAATATCCTCTAACGGGAGTCCAAGGAAACTTGCTGTTTCGTTAGAGGTGGACCATAATGAAAGGGGTGTTAGAGGCGTTGGTTCCACATTACAATTAAAGAGATGGTTAGTGTCATGTGGGGACACATTGCAAGCGGGGCATACATTTTGTATGTCGGGGTTGATTCTGGATATGTAAGAGTTTAACCTGTTACAGTATCCAGAACGAAGTTGAGCCAGAGTGACTCGCGTTTCCCTGCGGAGAATGCGTTCCTCTTCCGCAAGTTTTTGGGTACTGTTCCCCGAGTACTGGATTCACCGGGCAATTCCCGGCATAAAGTTCCGACGCCTGTTTGTGGAGTTCACCAAGGACCTGCTTGTGTTTTTTTGCTTCATACGGCTGAGTTCCCAGGTGCCGTATTTCCTCAAAATGCTTACGGAGATGACTCCTTAAGTCCCTAGGCGGCGCTGGCTCATCAATCAGATGTCTGTTGGGATGCCCAGGCTTCAGGGTATTCAACAGGAACTGTTTGGTTAGCATCTCATTTCTCTCCCTGATGGGTAGTATTCTCGCCTCATTATGTAGATGGTGTTCTGGGGACATAAGAAGACAGCCCGTGGCGGTTCTGTTTTTAGGCTTGGCGACCATATAGGGACGCGTAGCACGCAAACGGCTGGCCAATTGCTTTGTATGTGGTAATGAGCGTTTCTTTGTCTTTTCCCCAAGTACTGCCAGCAAGGGATTTGAGGATTTTATTACGGCTTTGGATTTTCGGAACAATTGCGGCTGCGTACTCACCAAAATTTAGATCCTGATCAAACGTCACACCCAAGATTTTGGCGTGTAGGACAGTGGGTAGCGTAGTGCCATCGACATGGATATTCAAAATGGTCAACATTTGGGACGTCCAAGTTGTAAATAGGGTCGCGGATGATTTAGTCGGTGATAATGCCAGGTTTCGCGAGGCGAAAAAAACTGGAGAGATCAGGGAGGTAGCCGTTTTTGTGCAGTCATCGGCGTAAGAAACTGTAGTAACTCCTTATCCACCCTGAGGCACCCCTTGTTTAATTTTTCTTGGCTTTGATATTTCGTTTCTGAATTGCACTGATGCCTGCCGACCACCCAGATAATTTGCGGTCCACCTTTTAAGACATGGGGGAAGGGTAGACCCTTCCAAGTCTTGCAGTAACGTGCCATGGTTGACCGTATCAAAAGCTTTTGATAGGTCTAGCGGTACGAGTACTGTTCTATGGTGGGGCTTCTGATTTAAACCACAATTCATCTGGGTGCTAATGGCATTTAGCGCGGTGATGGTGTTATGGAGTTTTCTAAAGCCATGCTGATGAGAGGCTAGCTGCAAATTTGCTTTGAAGTGGGGGAGCAAAATAGCTTCAAGCGTCTTGGCTACTGGCGATAGGAGAGATATCGGGCGATATGACTCTCCTATGTTAGCTGGTTTCCCAGGGTTTAGTAGCGGGACCACCTTGGCCATTTTCCATTTTTCGGGTATGACAAAGGTGGAAAGAGATAGGTTGAAGACATGTGCTAAATATTTGAAACCCTCTTTCCCTAGACTTTTAAGCATCGGCATGGCTATGCCGTCTGGGCCCACTGCTTTGGATGGTTTAGCATGACCGATGGCATCCTCAACCTCTTTGGCAGTGATGGTAATTGGTGACGCGCTGAACTTATGTTTATGTGCGTGTCTGTTGGCCCTCCGTCTATTTTTGTCGACTGTAGAATACATTATGTATTGACGGCAGAAAGCACTCGCGCATTTTTCGCATCCGACAGCACTTTGTCGCCAAAGGCGATGAAAACTTTGTCATTGTCCCTAGACGGATTCGATAGGGACTTTACAGTGGACCAAAGTTTACCTACACCGGCAGAGAGGTTACAACCGCTTAGGTGCTCCTCCCATTTCGCCCGCTTGTGTTCATCCACAAGCAATCTGATGCGTTGGTTTATATCCCTTATTTGGGGGTCGCCGGGATCGAGTGTCTTATAAGGCCACGTTGTCTCGCTAAACTTGCGGCCTCTGCCGTGAAGTGGGGCCGAATTTCGGGAATTCTACCGGCGGGAATGAAACGAGCCGAGGCGGATTCAATGACCTTGCGGAAAGCACGCTCCCCTTGGCGGGCATCAGTTGGCATAGGGAGGGCAGCAAATCGGTTGTCTGTAAAGGATTTGTATTCGTCCCACTTTCCTTTTTTAAAGTTAATGAAAGTGCGTTTTTCTACGACGATGAAGTCGGCGGGACGCTCGAGCGAAATAAGTATAGGCAGGTGGTCGGATGCCAATGTTACCATCGGCTGCCAGTTGACGCAGCTTACGAGTTCTGCGCTCACGATTGAAATATCCGGCGAACTGTGACAGCTTCCTACCATACGTTTGGGGGCGTCTCCGTTTATAGTGCAGAACGTCGTTTCTTCTATTTGATCCGCTAACATCTACAACACCCCTACTGGTTGGCTCATCTTATCAGCTGATATATTTGGTAGGCTAGGCTCTGGCGAAGCTAGGATTTCATGTTGTTGTTGTTGTTGTTGTAGCAATAAGGTTGCTCCCCGAAGGCTTTGGGGAGTGTTATCGATGTGATGGTCCTTTGCCGGATACAAAACCGGTACGCTCCGGTACCATAGCATCATTAAGGTGCTAGCCCGACCATCTCGGGAACGATTTATGTGGCCACATTAAACCTTCAGGCCATTCCCTCCCTCCCTACCCCCAAGTTCCATGAGGAGCTTGGGGTCGCCAGAGCCTCGTCTGTTAGTGAAACAGGATTCGCCGCGGATAGGTGAGGTTGACAATTGGGTTTGGAGAAGCTATATATTGCGCTGGCAACCTGAAAGGTTGCGCTACACAGCCCCTTGAAACTGGTATTTTAGTCGCCTCTTACGACAGGCATACCTACCGCGGGTATATTCTGATCCCCTAACCCGCTGGGGGACTAGGATTTCATGGAACTAGAGGGTAGGGAGCGAGGTGGCCTAGAAGGTTCAATGTGGTCATACTAAATCATTTCCTAGAAGGTCGGGGTAGTACCTTGATGGTGCTTCTTACTGCAACGTACTGGGTCTATTTCCAGTAGAGGACCATCAACATCGATAACATTCCCCAAAACTATCAGCCAGTGTCTTTATCGCTATAAGAACAACGACAACAACAACAGAGAGAGAATTTATGCAGGCATAAAGCAAGCATTAGGGTGAAGGAAAAGGAAAATTATAATGATGGAGTAAAAATCCAGCAATAACAATCAAAGGCTGTTTTTTTTTTTTCATATGGAACTTTCGAAGTTAAAACCGGGGAGCCATTTTAATAGTTTTTTTTTTTTTTTGTTTTTGAGTCAAAAAAATCAGTTCTTTATATTTTCTGTCTACATAACTAGGGGACGACGGCTCATCCAAATGAAACGTTTTATTATGTTGTTATTGTAGCGATAAGGACACTCCCCGGAGGCCTTTGGGACAAGCATCATAAAGTTAGTAGCCCGACCATCTCGGATCACTAAGGTTGTTTGCTTCTCATAAGGTGCGTTCATTTTGGATCCTCCATACTAGCGTTGAGTGGAGCCTGGAAGTTTCTAAAGGGAAACTTCGTATAATATTCATGTTAAAGCTGTATACTAGCTTCGAATATTGCTGGTGTTGAAGGGGTTATGTAGCGCACACCTTTCAAAACCTTCGGACAGTGTATTTATAGCTACAACAACAACAAGTATCGCTGGATACATCTAACGTAATATCACAGCTTCAATACAAACACACTTGATCCTTCTGCGCAAATCCCAGATGGACTCACAGCTCTCCTGATGCTTGCATTGGAGCTCCAACATCAGCGTTTCTAACAATTCCTAATTTTATTATTCGTATATTCCTTCGAATTTTTATGACACATTTTTAAGAATATTTATTTTGATAGATATCTACAGTAAAAAATGTGTACTTACCATTAAAAGACCAAATATGTGATGGCAGCGACGTCGCAGTGTAGACGCGTCCAATACCGCTCGCACCACTCGATGAGGATGCCGCTAAAGCAAAGCTCTCAACAAAATTTGTGCCCGCACTACCTGATATATCCTGTAGATCTTCAAAATTCAATGTATGCGAATGTGGAGCACTAACAAGTCCTCGGCCGCCGCTAGCATTTACAGCACCACCACCATTAAGTATGAGTGAATTGTCGTGAAATGAACTGCTGCTAACGGGCACACCCATGCGTATATCACCACCAAGTGGATAATGTTGCTGCTGTAAATAGTTGGCTGTTCCCGTTGCAGAATTCATATGTGTGGACACACCAAATGTATTGTTACCAGATAAAGTACCCATTACAGCCGGATGTGTCTGCGGTCCAACGCAAGAAGAATGGGACGACGTCGTTGCGTTACCATGCTGTTGCTGTTGATTATGAATATCTGGTACCGAACTCAAGCTACGTGCACGCTGTCGATCGATGCTGGAACTTTGCACATGATGTTGCACCTGTAGACTAGGCAACGTACGTAGCAAATTAAAACCTTGACCTGATTCCGTATGAGTCGTGCTGCCACTACCTAAAGCACTTGCAGCGGCCTGTGCTGCATCTGTTCCAGTTGAACTACTGGAAAAGGTACGCGAACGTGGGCTTTGGCCGCTGGTGGCTGTCGGTGTACTTGCTTTTGCGCCCATTCGTTGGGTTTCACTTATAGCTTTTCAGTACTAATTTCTACTTGGTGGTGTGTTTGCCGTAGTAGCAATTCGCTTAGCACCCTCGGAGCAAAATGCTCCTAGATAACGCGGATGTTAGGAATTCCGTATATTTGATCTTAACTTATATCCCTTTTAACGCTACGTATTGTGCGTATCAAACCCCAAATGCATTTACATCATATTTTTTTCTGTGCATTTGCTGTGGTCGCGTAAGAACGTTTAGACAAAATCAAATCGATCTCTTTGTTTTCAAAACTGCACGCTGGTTTCAGTATGAGATGAGGAGTAGATTGGCTGCTTAATTCAGTTTCGTAGACAAAGGAAAGTTGCTTTAGCCAAAACGTAGTAAATTGTGAGCTTGGTGGTGGTGAATGTTAGGTGCCGCCTAACCTTTTGTTCCCTTTCCTTTAGAATCTAGTCTGAAACTCTTTCCTTGTAAGTTTTGCTGATCGCTTGACTCTTTCGCTTGCAGCACCAACAACACAAAATCGCAAACATCGACGATTAGCAACGAAAAGCGCCACAGTGGTTTGTAAATTTTATCGACGATTACACGACCATTTATATTTGCAATTTACGTTTAAGCCCATAAATGTGAGAAAACTTCTCCTTCGCCTCAACGCGATTTGATAATTTAATGATTGCGCTTTTCCTCTTATGCTGATACCGCCACCTCTCCTCGACCAAAGAATGCTACTGCTTCAAAATTAATACTTGTTTTTTTTTTGCTTATGTGCTGATTAAAAATTATTTTTTCTTGTTTTTTGCTCGCCTCACTTTACACGTCTACTCTTTTTGACATTTGCCTTAAAATTTTGTATGTTTCCACAATTTTAAGATGAATATTTTTGTTTTTATTTTGGTTGAAATTTTTTCAATTTACGGAGGAAACATTTGGTTAATTTACAAATTCTTTGTATTTTTATAGCCAAATTTGACAGCAAAGTCGAAATTTTTCGGGAAAGACAAAAGAAGACGAGAATAACATTACCGGTGTTGCCAGCTTATAAAAAGGGTTGCAATCTTATGCAAGACGCTCATCAAAACAGTCCTGGGACTTTTCGCTAACTGTGAATTTTAGAGTGTACACAAGTAATTGTGTAAACTTTGAAATTCTGATTCTGTAAAGCAAAACTGTGAACAAAAAACCTCACTGATAAAAACTTCGTGAGTTTTCTTGGCAGCCAGTATACACTATTGTGACATTCAAAACTCATATGCACTTTTACAGAAGGACTTTTTGTTTTCATGGCTTTTCATGAATATTTTCTCACTGACATGACTTTAACATTCATCGCTCATTCAGCAAAACAATGTGCACACTAATTTACAGAATCGCATGAAACTGTAAAGTGTAAATTATGTGTGCAAATGAGTTGTCAATGAGTGTACATTTTTGTTTTTTTCACAGTTAGGGAATTGACCCCTGTAGTGGAATTCACTAATACTATATTCAAACAGAAAAATAAATTGAGGCAATTTCGACTTTAATTGAGTGGTGTTCATACAAGTCAATTTAGCTTACACAATAGTTATTTGATAGCTGTTTGGCTCATCTCTACAGCAACAACATACCTTTGTTCAGACTGTCAAAATGTGAGTGTTGGTATTAGACGAATGGAACTGAATGAAAACATAAAACTTTGAAATGTTTGTGTGTTGCAAGAAATGTGTTCAATGTTTTGGTTTCATTTTGAGTTTGCCATCTTCTTTTGACAATCCCTACTCCAGTGAAATGAAAAAAATTAAATCAGCTGATGAGATGAGCTAACCATATAGTTGAGCCATGTTGTTGTTGTTGTAGCAATATTTCGCCCCACCTAATAGCTGCGACCGATCACAAATTGTCATCAATATCCTCTAACGGGAGTCCAAGGAAACTTGCTGTTTCGACAGAGGTGGACCATAATGAAAGGGGTGTTAGAGGCGTTGGTTCCACATTACAATTAAAGAGATGGTTGGTGTCATGTGGGGACAAATTGCAAGCGGGGCCTACATTTTGTATGTCGGGGTTGATTCTGGATATGTAAGAGTTTAACCTGTTACAGTATCCAGAACGAAGTTGAGTCAGAGTGACTCGCGTTTCCCTGGGGAGTATGCGTTCCTCTTCCGCAAGTTTTGGGTACTGTTCCCTGAGTACTAGATTCACCGGAAAATCCCGGCATAAAAGTCTGACGGCTGTTTGTGTTTTTTTGCTTCATAAGGCTGACTTGAGCCATGCGTAACTGACGCTTAAATCTACTCAATAAACACACTTTACAAGGTTGCATTTGCAGTTGAAAGAACTAATTACGCAATTTTTTTTGAATTGGCAACTTATTATTAGAATTTATTATATGACTAGCGGACCCCGTTGCACTTCGTAGCAACCAACCAAAAAAAGAAATGAAAGATTATGAATTTTTTTTATGAAATGAATGCATTGTATTTCAAAATTATTAATGTGAATCCAAAACATTTGGATATACAATATTTTTAGTTTGCCCGTAGGAAGCGAACACAAACAAACAATTTGGAGTTCCAACTCTTGAGCAGGCCACGTATAGCTGTCCATGTGAAAAGCACGGCTCCTCCAAATTTAATCCGCATATTTGAAGCGTTTGTCATTGTGCCTTATTGATGGACATGACAAATGATAGACGCATTGGGAATTGCAAACGTTTAAATTTAAATGGCATGTCTGTTGGAATCAGTGGAATACGTGGTATGAGTACAATTTCATTTTTCGCTGTTCCGGTCAATATTGTCGCTTCAATTAAATTCGGCATCAATTTTTTTACTACTAATCTTGTGCCATTGCACAGTTTTGGTGCATTTAAATTCCGCAGTAAAATAATTGATGAGCCAACCTTTAAATTCAAATAATGCGATGGCATACCAGGTGGTTCCAATGAATTCAAAAATTCAATTGGATAATTCACTGCAACATCTGCATTCATTGCGCTATCAACAGATTTATATGATGTCACTGCACCTGGCAATTTTTCTTGAATCTGATAATTGATTGCATTGACGTGTAAATTTTTTGGTGCCAGTATTCGCGTTCTCTCAACCAATTGTGATTCCTGTAATTTTGAACAATATTTGGAAACACACTTTCAATCAACTCTTCTGTTGATTGGAGAATGGTACAGAAATTGTTCGGCAATGTAATCAATCCATTTGTATTATCGACTCGAACTTTTCCGTTGCCAATATCTAACAATTGCTTCGGGAACCGATCTGCAGATTGGTCGTTGTGGAATTGAACGCGCATATGTATGTTCAATGTAAATTTTTGCACATGTCGCCACAGAAGAGAAGACTTTAAACATGCGTTGATCTCCTCCGCCGGTGTTGATCGTGGAACCACAGGCAATATTTGTCGAAAATCCCCTGACAATAATATTAATGCACCACCAAAAATTTTTTGGTTCTGACGTAGATCTTGCATTGTACGGTGTAATGCTTCCAGCGATTTTTTATGCATCATTGTGCATTCATCCAATAGAATAATTGCTGCTTGTTGCAAAACTTTTGCCATCGCAGAATTTCTTGAAATATTGCACGTGGGATGTTCAATCACCTGTTAATTTGAAAATAATTACATTTAAATTAATATCGCTTAAATTTTAAAGTGATCAATCAATAAATATAAGCATACCTGCACATTCAACGGCAATTTTAATGCAGAGTGCACTGTTCGTCCACCATCCAATAGAGTAGCACGATTCCCGACGAAGCAAGTGCCAATACAATTTTTCGTTGCGATCGAATGGCTGCCAAAATGAGTGATATCAAAAATGTTTTTCCCGTACCACCAGTGTTACGGTCTGCTGTTATGATCTACGGTTACGGTCCACTTGGGAGCGTTTTCGTGCGAACACACCTAGTGACTGGGGATGGGGCGAAAGTTGCGATACAAAAGTATCGAAAACAAGAAAAAGACAGATCTGCGATCACTAGCGAAAATTGGAATGAGTTTCCGGAAAAGTGTGATTGGTGGCAGCTGAAAATTGTGGCGGCCCGGCGATTATAAAAAGGATCGTGTAACATCTGTTGGCACAACTTCAACAGCAAGGCGCCAACTACTTAATTAACATTATTGCTACTTCAACTGCACATCCCCACTTATATTTAACTAATCGCAAAACACCCTAGCCGGCTGTGCACATATTCAAGCGAGTATTGTGGAAGAACCAAAAGACTGCAACGAGGAATTGCAGGCCGATTCCTTAGCCCAACTACTAGAAGAACAAACAGGTGGTAATACACCTTATCACGGTTGTGTCGTGTTGGCACAAGCTCAACGTATATACTATCCAGTGAAATAGGTCGGCGTTTCACAGTCACACTTAGTGCGGAAAGTTCTAGTGATGCCGATTCGGATGTGGACGGCACTAAATTAGATGTTGATGAGAACCATTGCTATCCGAAGATAAACCCCTTTCTCTACGCTTACGAAGTACACTACCACCTTCGGAAAAGCGTTCGACACAAATTCCGCCTCCAGGGCCAGCAGTACGCTGCCGCGTAATACAATTAACGCCAAAATTACCAACTCATCCAGATCGTAAAGGTCAGCAGGAAGCTTTATCGCCACCAGGTTCATTCGATTACCTCGGACCAGAGCGCAACAACCACCAACAGTACCAACACAGCGCGCCATAACCGACGACAGCGACACCTTCACCAGCAACAACAACATCACCGGTAACCACGCCGGCAGAGACCAATGGTACGTACTCTGACGGCCATGCAAGTACCAGCAAAGTATAACTTTAGATATAATTACCCTACAAAAAATTTGGTCATAAAACTTACCCACGCTCATGCAAATGTGACTATGAATATAACCTATGCCTGTAGGGTGTCTGGTCAAATGACGTGGAATGCAGGGTAGTTAAAGAAACTTCTAAGTGGTACTTAGAGGGTTCTATACAGTCGATTTTTTTGTCAAATTGTATTATTGAATACTCGAAATTGTTAGCTATACAACAAGGAGCATACATTTCCTTTTTTTATTTTAATGATATTTTTTCTTGCTTCAAAATGATTGAAGTTAGCTCGATAAGTTGTTAGTCATAAGAAAAGCGGTCTGTATCATTTGAAAAGTTTTAGCGTTCCATTTTTGGAGCTGAACCATAAATTTAAAGAAAAATTTTTTTTGCGACAGCAGCCATTCGTCGATTATGCACAAATTGGCAAAAGGATTTCAATTTGTTTTTTCTTATACAAATGCAATATATATATATATATATATATATACATGAATCCCTATTGCGGGCAATATCTTTCGAACAACAAGACGAAAGTAATATACGTGCCCGTAATACATATCGCTATCGCAATTTCATCTTTATTGCTTTTGTAACCACTTTTCTTAGTACATATTACATATTAGTATCATTATACTATGCGTTATACCAAATTATATTTTGTTAAACTCAAAAATAAGTTCTACTACAACAACATAATAATTTTGTAAGAGAGCCCCAATTATCGGAATTTGTATCCCAACTTTATAGCCCTAAAATATGTTTGGTGATGGGAAAACAGAAAAGGGGTACTTGACCAAATTCTTACGTTGTATGTAGTATTTTTACTATACATAAGTACATTTAATTAATTTAATTTTTCTTACACATAGCGTTTATAACTATTATAAGAAAAAAAGGGGGGAAAGAGAAAAGAAAATAACCCCCAACAGAACAAGCTTAGTCAGACTTAAGTATTCATATTAGATTTCGTTTCGATTTCGGCCCAATAAAGTGTGATCTGTTGGATCATTTTTTTTTCTCTCACTTATGCACTACACACACTTACCTACATTTTCATAGTGTAATTAGCTATTCGTAGTTCAACAATACTGTAGCCCTGGTTAAGAAACCTGCATTATCTTATTTTTTTTGTTGCTTACATACGTTAATAGAAATGAATTATAAATAAATTAATATTTAAAATGGGAATGCTGGCGTCGCCATTTATTTAGAAGGCACGTAGGGTCTACAGGTAAGGGGCCACCGAAAAATAGGTGCATCGGTGGCCATGGATTTGAGGGTGGGTATATGCACCGGGCGTTTCAACAACACCCGCGGCGCCCCTCTGTTTATTCGGCCCTTTTATTTGTATCTTTATTTTTCAGCCGTTTTTTTTTATTTTTGATTTTAGAGTAGTAACCGGTCATGTCCGGTTCGGTAATTTTTTTTCGCAGTTATTTCTTTTTGAATTTTAAATGTTTGAATGTCTAACGGTCTGTCCGTGGCATCCGGGTCGACCGGATGTCGTTTTATTTTGAATTGATAAGCGTTTTGAGTCGGTCTCTGCGCTTCTGTCAGGTTTTTTTGATTTTGACAGCTGAGTTTTTTTAAGGCATGATAGGAACTTTTCTCTGATTATGGCGCAGGAACAGTAAGGTTGGCAAGGACCCGCCCCAGCCGACAATGACTAGCCACTGTGCACCACCACATCATGCCGACCGCCTTCCTTACTACTTCCAACGTAGATGCGTATCCATAACACCAAAAAATATAATCCACCGACTTCATTTTGTACCGCTTGGATGATGGTATCATAGACATGTTTTTGATGGTCATTTAATTTAGGGACATTCAAATTCACAAATGTTTGCAATTCATTGGGATCATACTGTTGTTCACGTTGCAATTCTCGATCAAATAAATTATGCATTGGAGGATTGGGTGGTGACAAACCTAATTGCCCTAATCCTTTATTTGCAATGGTAAGGCACATATCTTCAATCGCTATCAATGCCTCATTATACATTTCCAATGAAATCAGCAAATCAGTGTTTCTGTTGTACAACAAAAGCATGAATGCGTGCGATGAGTGGGAGTGTGTGTTTGTATGTATGCAAATTATTAACTTAACGAAGATATGTTGGAAAGGCAGGTGTGAACAATAGTTACCATCAGAAGAAAGTGATTGATAAACATTTGCATTTGGACAGGTTCATCTGTTTAACATTTGTATGCTGTCAATGAAATTAACTTGTAATAGGTTGGATCGATTTTTTTCGTTAGGTCGGACCGAAATGTAAACTTTTTTTTTCAAATTTTGAATTTTTTCTAAAAAAAAAATCATAACTCAAGAATGGCTAAACCGATTTGGGATTTCAAAATCTCCTTCCTGTATCTTTCCTAAAAATTTCATGGCAATCTGTCGAGCCGTTCTCGAGTTATGGAGTGACAATCAAAATGTACACTTCTTTTTATATATATAGATAAATTGCGTAAGAAATTGCCCAAATGGTATAAATTGCCAATTTGGTGTGGGTTTGTACATAGTATAAGTTATAAACATTCGATTTGTCGAGATTTTAATTAACGATTTTGTTGCTTGCCTTATCGATTGTACTATTCACTAACTTACCCGACTCTTTCCGCCTTCGGATTATTGTTGTCGATACGCGTCTTTTGACACCTATCTCGATATTTTTGGTAGCGTATTAGCAGTCGAATCCTCAACTAGATTTTTACCAAGTTGAGAAATAATATGAGCCAAGTCTGGGGTTAGTCGGTACAGCTTTCGAAACTCCGTTGCATTCAAGTGGAATGGGTTATCTACTTCTCTAAGAAGATGTCTGTCCACTGACGATGGACTTAGTAATTCTTCATCCTGTGATAAAACGTACGCCAAGTACTCAAATGCCATTTGATTTATAAATAAAGCAGCTTTTACTTTTTGAAAGTATTTAATTAAAGTTCCAATTTAACTAAAATTGCCAGACAAATTAATTTCGTGATTTTTAACGCAGCCAATTTACTTGCCGTTTATTTAACAACACAGCTGATCGTCGATAAACAAATATCGATACAAAATACTTACTGAATAACGAATTCGTTATAGTTATCGATTCGCAAATAAAACGATGGCAAATGTCGCTAAACAAGTTAGTGAATTCCAACACTGGTGTATGACTCGTAGTCATGGATGAGATGGCTCTTGGAGTGTTCGAGAAAAAAGTTCTCGGAAAGGTTAACAACTTCCCTGCCCCATACAAAGCGCTTTGAGAATGCCCCACGCCCATTATTTTTTCTATTGCTTAATTGAATAATATGAATATATATTTTAAAATATTATTTTTATAAATAATTTGACATATATTTACCTTATTTTGGCTATTTTATTTTGTGAGTCAAATGTGACTCCTGAACGTAGCAAAAACAATTTTGTTTACCACATTTAATGAGTCACATGTGAACATATAGGACCATAAGAAATAATTTAAGTTTTCGAATCACAATAACGGTAAATTGATAACCGAAAATTATATACTCAGCGTGAGCTTCAATTTTACATTTCATTTCAGATAAGATACTTTTCTACATAACACGTGGCACCGCCCGTGTCTCTCCATTTCCTCTTACAATAAAACTTGATAAGTGAAATATCATTGATTCAAAACTATTTTTACCTAAGTTATAGCTTATTATTCTAGTCTACAACCCTTTTAAATTTGTTTTACATCTAAGTTGCCGTGGTCTTTAACCGATACCGTCCATGTTTACTAGAAATATTTTCTGCTATAAGGAAAATATGTGTACACAATTTCATTACGATATGTTAATTTTTCTTCGAGTTATGGCTCCCAAAACATAGAAAATTGCTTAGTCATAAAAGGGGCGGTGCCACACCCATTTTCAAAAATGTTTGTGTTTTCCAATTTAATGTTATAATTCAATTTAGAAAGTAAAATTCTATTGACACAAAGCTCTTTTTCGCTAAGATATAGCTTATTATTTTCGTCTACGACCCTTTCAAAAATCTTTTATATAAAAGTGGGCGTGGTCTTTAACAGATCTCGTCCATTTTTTCCAGAAATATTACCTGCTACATGGAAAATTTGTGTACCCAATTTTATTACGATCCCTTAATTTTTCTTCGAGTTATGGCTCCCGCAACATAGAAAATTGCTTAGTCATAAAAGGGGCAGTACCACGCCCATTTTTTTAAATTTGAATTTTTCCCCATTTATTGTTATAAATCCACTTTGGAAATGAAATATCATTGATAAAAAGCTCTTGTTTTCAAAGATATATCTAATTTTATTCGTCCACGACCCTTTCAAAAATCTTTCATATAAAAGTGGGCGTGTTCTTTAACCGATCTCGTCCATTTTTTCTAGAAATATTTCCTGCTATAGGGAAAATTCGTGTACCCAATTTTATTACGATCCCTTAATTTTTCTTCGAGTTATGGCTCCCGAAACATAGAAAATTGCTTAGTCATAAAAGGGGCGTTGCATTTTTATACCTTTCATGAAAATTAAATGGTATATTAATTTCGTCACGAAACCGAAAATTGTAAGTCCTTGAAGGAAAATAGATAGACCCACCATTAAGTATACCGAAATAATCAGGTTGAAGAGCTGAATTGATTTAGCCATGTCCGTCTGTCCGTCTGTCTGTTTGTATGCAAACTAGTCCCTCAATTTTTGAGATATCTTGATAAAATTTGGTGAGCGGGTGTATTTGGGTGTCCGATTAGACATTTGTCGGAACCGACCGGATCGGACCACTATAGCATATATCCTCCATACAACCGATTTTGCAGAAAAAGAGGATTTTTGTAATATCTTACCCAATTTAACAGATTGAAGCTTCAAAATTCACCATATACTTTCGTATATTGCACGTATTATTGCCTGAAAAAATTGATGAGATCGGTCGTATATATAGTATATATCCCCCACAACCGATTGTTCAGATAAGGAACTTTTCGTAATTACTGCCCTATTTTAAGAGCTAGAGGCTTCAAATTTCAACGAATGCTTACGTATATAGCATATATTGTTGTCTGAAAAAATCATAGAAATCGGTTGTATATATAGTATAAATCTCATACAACCGATTGTTCAGATAAGAAACTTTTCGCAATTTCTACCCCGTTTTAACAGCTATAAGCTTCAAATTTCACCGATTGCTTACGTATATAGCATATATTGCTGTCTGAAAAAATCATAGAGATCGGTTGTATATATAGTATATATCTCATACAACCGATTGTTCAGATAAGAAACTTTTCGCAATTTCTACCCCATTTTAACAGCTATAAGCTTCAAATTTCACCGATTGCTTACGTATGTGCATATATTGTTGTCTGAAAAAATCATAGAGATCGGTTGTATATATAGTATATATCTCATACAACCGATTGTTCAGATAAGAAACTTTTCGCAATTTCTACCCCATTTTAACAGCTATAAGCTTCAAATTTCACCGATTGCTTACGTATATAGTATGTATTGTTATGTCAAAAAATCATAGAGATCGGTGATATATATAATATATATATGATGGTATATATAGTATATATATATAGTATATATATATTTTTTTTGCGATTTCGGCCTCATTTTAACAGCTATAAGCTTCAAATTTCACCAAATGCTTACGTGTATAGCATATATTGATGTCTGAAAAAATCATTGAGATCGGTGGTATACATAGTATATATCTCATACAACCGATTGTTCAGATAAGAAACTTTGCGCAATTTCTGCCCCGTTTTAACAGCTAGAAGCTTCAAATTTCACAAAATGCTTACGTATATAGCATATATTGTTGTCTGAAAAAATCATAGAGATCGGTGGTATATATATTATATACTTCATTTAAACTGTCATTTTTGCCCCTTTTTTACGGCTAGAAGCTTCAAAATTCATCAAATTTCATCAAATAGTTACGTTTACGTCATATATTTTTGAAAGACGTGATTCGTAGTCATAGTTTTTACATGCAGACCACAAAAAACGTGAAGCTTTGCATCCTCACACAAAGTACCTACCTGTTTTTTATTTTATATTTATGTTAAAAATCGTTTGGGTATGTAGATTTGTTCATTATATATTTCTTATCTTATACATCCGATTATTCGGAGATAACGAACGGCATAAGATTATTGTTCTGCCCCATTTATGAAAGGTATGAAGTCTTCGGCACAGCCGAAGACAGTCCCGTCCTTACTTGTTTTAATTTGAAGTTTTTCCTATTTATTGTTATAAATCCACTTGGAAAATGAAATACCATTGATATAAAGCTCTTTTTTGCAAAGATATAGCTTATTTTATTCGTCCACGACCTTTTTTAAAATCTTTTATATAAGAGTGGGCGTGGTCCTTAACCGATTTTGTTAAATTTTCTTCAAATTATTCCTTATAGTAAAGGCAACCTCTCTGCCGAATTTTGTTACGATAGGTTTAACGATTTTTGATTTATGATTAATAATATTTGTAAAATTGATTTTATCATAAGTGGGCGGTGCCACGCTCATTTTGAAAAAATTTTCCACACAGTCCACATGTCAAATTTCAGCATTCTAGGTGTATTATTTACAAAATTATCGGTTTTTTTGTGTTTTCCAAAGTTTTATATATATAAAAAGTGGGCGTGGTTATCATCCAATTTCGCTCATTTTCAATACCAATCTATCCTGGGTCCAGATAAGCCAGTGTACCAAATTTGGTGAAGATATCTCAATATTTACTCAAGTTATCGTGCTAACGGACGGACGGACGCACGGACATGGCTCAATCAAATTTTTTTTCGATACTGATGATTTTGATATATGGAAGTCTATATCTATCTCGATTCCTTTATACCTGTACAACCAACCGTTATCCAAACAAAGTTGATATACTCTGTGTGCAAAGCACGCTGAGTATAAAAATTGAAGAAAATGAGAAAAGTTATCAGAAAAAAAATTTCGAAATTTTCTTTCATTCTCCTAAGCAAGCGTCTTTAATTTGTATAAAGAAATGAGTCACATGTGACTTATGAACTTATTTCAATATGCTATTGTGAGTCACATATGACTCATTGTACGGGGAAGTTGTTAATATCCTGTGTTCTGTCTGTGAGGAGGTGCACGCAAATATGAAGATAGTGAAGCGAATAAAGACCTAAAGGCTTCGCAGGCTAGGTCATGATATGGGGATGGAAGAAGACCTCCGCATTCTGCAGTTGGATACCACTGAGTAGGGAGAGGCAGGTGGAGGGGTACTTGAACTACCTTGATGCTCCCAATAGGCGTCAGTTATCGCAAAATAGGGATAGCTGGCGTGTCTTATTACGAAAGGGCCAAAATCGCGTAGGCGGCTAAGCGCCAATTAATGATGATGGGTATGAAAGACTCCTTGGTCTGCGATTTGAAAATTGTGTTTCCGCGATGTAACATCTCCCACAAAAGTTGAGATCATTCGGTTTCACCAATGTTCGAAATCACAAATCTCACACACAAGATTGCGCATGGCGCATGTAAACAAAGGATCAGCTGTTTTTTATGGGCAATTTTTACGTCATTTTCCTTTAGCTCTTGTTTTTTCTCTCTTTCTTTCATTCGCTCAAGCAGTCAAGTGTGACGTAGATGCGCAGAACGAAGCAATTTTGAACTCGTGAATGCGCAATCTTCTGTGTGTGATTTGTGGTTCAAAATATAGTCATGTGAAATAAATGACCGTTAATAATAAATATATACCCCAAGCTATTTATCGGTTCAATTGAAACAACACAAAACTGAATTGATCACGACATAATCAGTGGCAAGCATCATTGTGAATCAAACTAAGTGTGATATCTTCTGCACAGACGTCAAAATTCCAAAGTGATTGGATCACCTGATTTGTAATTGACTATCGCTGTCTCATTCTGTATCTCTTTCTATCACCCGCTGAAGATAGCCTGCCCTATGCGCCACCATATTGAACACGCTGTCAAAACGCTAAAAAGTAGCCATATTGAACATCCTGTTAGGGAGTTGAAAACATTGTGAATGATAACTAAGTGTGATATCTTATCTGTCAAATGCCTGAAAGGATGTTCAATATGGCTACTTTTCAGCGTTTTGACAGGTTGTTCAATATGGCGGCGCCTATCTTCAGCGGATGATAGAAAGAGATACAAAATGAGACAGCGATAGTCAAATACAAATCAGGTGATCCAATCACTTTGGAATTTTGACGTCTATGCAGAAGATATCACACTTAGTTATCATTCACAATGGTTGAAAAGGTGTAATGGTGGAATGGTGACTTATAACTATAAAACCATAACCAGATAAAACAGCTGATCGAACCTACCTTATGGAAATCAATGTAACCGATTAATGGTGCCATACCATAACGCTAACGCCATAACCATTCCATAGCCAACCAATTGGTTTTTGGTTTTTCGCCATATCCGTAACCTAAAAATATTTGAGTTGGTGAATTTAATAACTTTGTGTAGATTTTTTCATTGTTTTGGATACGTTTTGACTAAGATACTTATTTTTTGTGGAATATGTTTGTAATTTTTTGTGCTTTCTTCATTTTTATGAAATTTTCACGATTTTTAGGTTAAGGTACCATTAATCGATCACATTGGAGATGGTTATGGATATGGGTATGATTACGACTATGGCCTTAGGGTTAAGGAAGTTTAATTTGGCTTTAATCACACTTAGTTTGATTCACAATGGCAAACATAGCCCCAGTGTCCATGATGGGCGCATTTAACTATATCCAATGTGCGCGAGCGGTAGCTTGACAATAATGGAAAGAGGCGACTTAGATCAAACGTGAGGCTGAGAAATGGGTGTGAGAAGATTTAGATGCTCTTTGATATGTGCTTAACTAGGGTTACCATCTGGTACAATCCGAGATATGAATCGGGGACACTTCCAACAAAAAAGGTAATCAAATTTCCATAGTGAAAAGTTTGACCAAGTTTAACCTTCTAAACGCAGTGGAAGACAATTGCAAAAAAAATTATAAAAGGTAGGGGAATATTGTAAAAAATTTAACAATTCGCAGAAACATGTTGTTTATTACAGATAATTATTTATACATTCTTTTTTCTTACTTCTAATTTCAAGAATATGGTGCTCTTTTTCTGTCAGCACTTCCCGACATATTTCTGGGAATTGCTGATTTTTTTCAAAAGTTCAGCATTCTCAGGAAGGGTTAAAATTTTTTGGAATTCGAGACATGTAAAATCTGAAAAATTAAACTTCACTCGAAGGATGTGCCCAACATTTTCAACAGTCAAACGATTTCTTTCTTTTGTCCATTGCAAGCTCATTAAGGAGGAAATTCTTTCGCAGTTCGCATTGTGACATGGTATCGAATAGAAAAATTGAGAATTTTGAGTACTTCGGAATATCCTTCGATATCTTTATTAGCTGAACAAAACGCAGCCATTTTGGCGCTTGCAAATTTTTTTGATTCGTGATCATCGGCCTTTGATTCCAAAAATTTTCCCAAATTCACTATTTGATCATGTAACAAAGAATCATTGATGGTCACTTTTTTTCAAGCGAATAAAAGAGGCATGGTTCTACTTCACTATATTGCAAGTTTTGATCTGTTTTGAAACCCAACCATTTGAAAACTCTGAATTTCGAAATCCTGTCGTCCAAAGTTTCAGATATTCTAATGTTTCACAATAAACAATATCGATTTTTGCCAAAAATTCGTCCCAAGCATGGTCCTTTCCATCTTTTCTTAATTGTGCCAAGTTCGTCCTTACAGCTAATGGAATAAAATTCGATTTTTGTCGTTCATCCACTTTTGATAGATCATCGTAAACTGAAATTATATCTAAAATCCTATCGTAAAAGCGGGGACATTTAGAGTATAAGCGGGAACGCTGGGACAAATCGTCGAAAGCGGGGACAAATCCCCGAAAGTGGGGACGTCTGGCAACCATAGCTTAACTGCAAGTTGATTTTGGTCGAAGCTTAGCAAGTCACTTCGGTCATTTCTTTTCCGGCATTTATCTCACCACGTGGGACCGGAAATCAAGTGTTCCTCCACCAACTAAGCGGAGGTATCCCCTTCCTCTGTTACAAAATTTGAGTGGCGATATAAATATTTTTTGAGGCGGAGCCTATTTATTCCTAGCCATTTAAACCTTACAGTTTTATTCGATGTACTACGTTTTGCGTAAAGTTCATAATTAAACATCCTTCGAAATATGCCATTGGCATCACTGTTAGGAACTTACTTTCGAATACTTCAAGGAACACATGCCACCTGACTTCGTCCATTCTCGCAAGACATACTGCTCACGATGAAGCCTTGATGTTAGTACAGTACAGCCATGAAACAAGTTGCGACTCAAGAGAAAAGTGACGCAAGGTATTTAGGCGATTCAAAGTTTTATTTATATATTATATATATAAGGCGCTTTTGAAACTATTTATGATATGAGAGTTTGTGGTACCACTAGCTGAGATGGTATTACTTTTCACTCAGATGTAATTTTGATTTTTAAAAGTAACCCATCATCAACATCCTAGTTCTAAATAATTTTGCGAGGAGGCTTTTTTTCATTATACTCAGCTGAGCAGAGCTCACATAGTATATTAATTTTATTCGCATAACGGTACCCTGTAACGGCATAAACTAATCGAGATAGATATAGACTTCTATATATCAAAATGATCTGGGCGAAAAAAGAAATTCATTTAGCCATGTCCGTCCGTCCGTCCGTAAACACGATAACTTGAGTAAATTTTCAGGTATCTTGATGAAATTTGGTATGTACGTTCCTGGGCACTCATCTCACAACGCTATGAACGAAATCGGACTATAACCACGGCCACTTTTTCGATATCGAAAATTTCGAAAAACCGAAAAACTGCGATAATTCATTCCCAAGGACGGATAAAGCGATGAAACTTGGTAGGTGGGTTGACCTTATGACGCAGAATAGAAAATTACTAAAATTTTTGACAATGGGCGTGGCACCGCCCACTTTTAAAAGAAGGTAATTTAAAAGTTTTGCAGTCTGTAATTTGGCAGTCGTTGAAGATAACATGATGAAATTTGGCAGGAACGTTACTCCTATTACTATATGTGTGCTAAATAAAAATTAGCAAAATCGGATAACGAACACGCCCACTAAAAAAAAAAATGTTTTAAAGTTAAATTGTAACAAAAAATTGAATATCTTTACAGTATATAAGTAAATTATGTCAAAATTCAACTCCAGTAATGATATGGTACAACAAAATACAAAAGTGAAAGAAAATTTCAAAATGGGCGTGGCTCGGCCCTTTTTCATTTAATTGTTCTAGAATACTTTTAATGCCATAAGTAGAACAAAAATTTACCAATCCTTGTGAAGTTTGGTAAGGATATAGCTTCTATGACGATAACTGTTTTCTGTGAAAATGGTTGAAGCCACGGCCAGTTTTTATACACAGTCGACCGTCTGTTCTTCCGCTCGGCCGCTAACACGATAACTTGAGCAAAAATCGATATATCTTTACTAAACTTAGTTCACGTACTTATCTCAACTCACTTTATCTTGGTATTAAAAATTGGCGAAATCCGACTATGACCACGCCCACTTTTTCGATATCGAATATTTCGAAAAATGAAAAAAATGCCATAATTCTATACCAAATACGAAAAAAGGGATGAAACATGTTGATTGGATTGGTTTTTGTGACGCAAAATATAATTTTAGAAACAACTTTGTAAAATGTGTGTGACATCGTCCATATTAAGTAGAAGAAAATGAGAAATTTCTCCAGGGCGAAATCCAAAGCCCTTGGAATCATGACAGGAATACTGTTCGTGGTATTACATATATAAATAACTTAGCGTACCCGACAGATGATGCTCTGGGTCACCCTGGTCCGATATCTCGAAAACGCCTTCACATATACAACTAAGGTTCACTCGCTTTTAAAACCCTCATTAATACCTTTAATCTGATACCCATATCGTACAAACACATTATAGAGTCACCCCTGCTCCACCTTTATGGCGATATCTCGAAAAGGCGTCCACCTATAGAACTAAGGCCCACTCCCTTTTAAATTACTCATTAACACCTTTCATTTGATACCCATATCGTACAAACACATTCTAGAGTCACCCCTGGTCCACCTTTATGGCGATTTCTCGAAAAGGCGTCCACCTATAGAACTATGGCCCACTCCCTTTTAAAATACTCTTTATTACCTTCCATTTGATACCAATGTCATAAAACACATTCCAGGGTTACCCTAGGTTCATTTTCCTACATGGTGATTTTCTCTTATTTTGTCTCCAAAGCTCTCAGCTGAGTATGTAATGTTCGGTTACACCCGAACTTAGCCTTCCTTACGTGTTTTCATATACATAATTTTGAATGAAAATTTAAAAAAATTCCCCTCTATAAATTATTTAGAATTTTGCTGTAGCAGGTCAGAGCTTGGAAGAGAGGAATCGAGCGAAGCCAGGTATAAAAGCCACACTCAGAAAAAAACAAATTTTCTTTAAATTGTTTAAAATTTAAAATTGATGAGTGAGAAACTCTTAATTTTTGTATAAAACTTTTTATTAATTTAAGGGAATATTTTTCTTTAATTTGTTTACTTGATTAAATATTTCTCACAATATTTACATGTACGAGATGAAACAGTGGTTAGAGCAATCAACTGAAGTTGAGGATCTCCGCTCGAAATCCACCGCCTTGAAAGTTGCATATTTAATTTTATTTTCTTAATACAAGCTTATCTATATTCTTATGAAAAAAATTTAATTTTTAAGAAAATAACTCGTCTAGATTGTGGAAAGGATTTCTTTGGAGCAAAATCGATACAATTTTTTCCCATTTTAATAGCAACTTTCATCATTTATAGGAATTTTTTTTGAGTGTAGTATGTACTCAATTTCATACGTATTTTTATACTCAGCGTGCTTTGCACACAGAGTATATTAACTTTGATTGGATAACGGTTGGTTGTACGGGTATAAAGGAATCGAGATAGATATAGACTTCCATATGGGCGATTCTCCGCGAGCTCTCAGTTTTACTAACCCAAAATTTTGGAAAAAAATATTCGATTTTCAAATATTTTCAATCATTTTTCTAAAAGTTTTTATAGCCAAAAAACATCCCCAAAGTGGACGAGCTACAGCTATTAATTTCTGTTTTTTATACTGAAATCTGCCACGATTGTGACATTACACGCGTGCCACGGTTGTGACATTTTGACAATAAATTGCACATTAAAACAAGTAAGCAAGGCTAAGTTCGGGTGTAACCGATCATTACATACTCAGCTGAGAGCTTTGGAGACAAAATAAGAGAAAATCACCATGTAGGAAAATGAACCTAGGGTAACCCTGGAATGTGTTTGTATGACATGTGTATCAAATGTAAGGTATTAAAGAATATTTTAAGAGGGAGTAGGCCATAGTTCTATGGGTGGACGCCATTTAGGGATGTCGCCATAAAGGTGGGCCAGGGGTGACTCTAGAATTTGTTTGTACGAAAGTTTGTACAATATGGGTATCAAACGAAAGGTGTTAATGAGTATTTTAAAAGAAACTGGGCTTTAGTTCTATAGGTGGACGCCTTTTCGAGATATCGCCATAAAGGTGCACCAGGGGTAACTCTAGAATTTTATTTATACGATATGGGTATCAAATGAAAGGTGTTAATGTGTATTTTAAAAGCTCTTGGGCCTTAGTCCTATAGGTGGCGCCTTCTCGAGATATCGCCATAAAGGTGGACCAGGGCGACTCTAGAAATTGTTTGTACGATATGGGTATCAAATGAAAGGTGTTAATGAGTATTTCAAAAAGGCGTGGGCTTTAGTTCTATAGGTGGACACCTTTTCGAGATATCGCCATACAGGTGGATCAGAGGTGACTCTAGAATGCGTTTGTACAATATTGGTATCAAACGAAAGGTGTTAATGAGTATTTTAAAAGGGGCTTGACCTTAGTTCTATAGGTGGATGCCTTTTCGAGATATCGCCATAAAGGTGGACCAGCGTGACTCTAGAATTTGTTTGTACGATATGGGTATCAAATGAAAGATGTTAATGAGTATTTTAAAGGGAGTGGTGGTAGTTGTATGTGTGAAGGCGTTCTCGAGATATTGACCAAAATGTGGACCAGGGTGACCCAGAATAATTTATTTATATATGTAATACCACGAACAGTATTCCTGCCAAGATTCCAAGGGCTCTTGATTTCGCCCTGCAGAACTTTTTCATTTTCTTCTACTTAATATGGTAGGTGTCACACCCATTTTGCAAAGTTTTTTTCTAAAGTTATATTTTGTGTCAATAAACCATTACCATGTTTCATCCCTTCTTTCGTATTTGGTATAGAATTTGGAATTTTTTTCATTTTTCGTAACTTTCGATATTGAAAAAGTGGGCGTGGTCATAGTCGGATTTCGGCCATTTTTTACACCAATACAAAGTGAGTTCAGATAAGTACGTGAACTGAGTTTAGTAAAGATATATCAATGTTTGCTCAAGTTATCGTGTTAACGGCCGAGCGGAAGGACAGACGGTCGACTGTGTATAAAAACAAGGCGTGGCTTCAACCGATTTCGCCCTTTTTCACAGAAAACAGCCACCGTCCTAGAATCTAAGCCCCTACCAAATTTCACAAGGATTGGTAAATTTTTGTTCGACTTATGGCATTAGAAGTATCCTAAATTAAATGAAAAAGGGCGGAGCCACGCCCATTTTTAAATTTTCTTTTGTTTTTATATTTTGTTGCACCATATCATTACTGGAGGTGAATGTTGACATAATTCACTTATATACTCTAGAGACATTAAATTTTTTTTTTAAAATATGACTTAAAAATATTTTTTTGAAAGTGGGCGTGGTCGTTATCCGATTTTGCTAATTTTTATTAAGCATACATATAGTAATAGGAGTAACGTTCCTACCAAATTTCATCATTTCTTCAACGACTGCCAAATTACAGCTTGCAAAACTTTTAAATTGCCTTATGTTAAAAGTGGGCGGTGCCACGCCCATTGTCCAAAATTTTACTAATTTTCTATTCTGCTTCATAAGTTCAACTCACCTACCAACTTTCATCGCTTTATCCGTCTTTGGTAATGAATTATCGCACTTTTTCGGTTTTTCGAAATTTTCGATATCGAAAAAGTGGGCGTGGTTGTAGTCCGATATCGTTCATTTTAAATAGCGACCTGAGATGAGTGCCCAGGAAAATTTACTCAAGTTATCGTGTTAACGGACAGGCGGACGGACGGACGGACGGATGGACGGACGGACATGGCTCAATCAAATTTTTTTTCGATACTGATGATTTTGATATATGGAAGTCTATATCTATCTCGATTCTTTAATACATGTATAACCAACCGTTATCCAATCAAAGTTAATATACTCTGTGAGCTCTGCTCAGCTGAGTATAAAAAAGCTAGTATGACTTGCAAGATTTTCCGTAAAATTTTAAGGTTATGTCAGCAAACTTTAAAGAAAAATGGTACAATAGACGGTACTTAACTTAAAACTACAAAGATACAAGTGCCACGGTTGTGACACGATTTTTTGATACGTACCGTTTTTCCAGTTCTTCAGTGTTTAAAAATGGATATTAGTTATTTTAAGACTGCAAAGATTAACATGGAAATATGCGGGGACACTTGCTGATCAAAATTCACACTCACACAAAATTCACACGCCACAAACCAGTGTGCAATAAAGCAGTACCAACCTAACGATTTGAATAAAATTGTTTACTCAAAAACTCATGGACACTTTTCAAAATCAAATTACAAAGCGAAAACAGAAAAGTTATCATTAAAACAACATTTAATATTGCAGATTAGGTGAAGTATTTAATATAATGGTAAAAGTCTAGTTGAGGGGTCGACTGTTAATACGCTACGAAAAATATCGAGAGAGGTGTCAGAAGACGCGTAATGACCTCGACAACAATAATCCGAAGGCGGAAAAGAAAAATTTTATCTCTGTTCGGAGATATTTGCAGTTGAAGTTGGCGATTTTCATGTGGTTGTTGTAGTACCCACAAAAAAAATTGTGAGCATAAGTGTTTTGCGCGGATATAATTTTGGTCTCCAAACCGGTGTTAGACCCACCCAGGGTAATTTTTTATAAGCGCGGCCGAAGGCCGCCAACTCAGAAAGGTGCTCTGCACAAAAATACTATTCATACCACCCCCGGTTTCGGAAGGAGCCGTGGGTCATTTTTCGGTTTTTAGTTAATATCTTCTGAACGAGTCAAACATTTTATTTTCCGCCTTCGGATTATTAATATTGATAGCAAGACGCGTCGATTGACACCTCTCTCGATATTTTTGGTAGCGTATTAGCAGTCGACCCCTCAACTAGACTATTACCAATATAATGACAGTTCATTACTCGTGTAATTAAAGATTAAAAAAGTGACCACCTAAAATGTTATGAAAAATGTGGTTGTAGACATGCCACGGTTGTGACATTTGTAGGCTATTATGAACTTTAACTTCATAAAACTAATGACCAGTCAATAAAATTCAACATGAAAGTTTAAAATAAACATAATTTTAACTCAATTACATAATTTAATTCATAGAAAATGCTTTAATATATTTAAAATTTCAAAAAAGGCACAAAACTATAAGCTCGCGGAGAATCACCCATATATCAGAATCATCAGTGTCGAAAAAAAATGTTATTGAGCCATGTCCGTCCGTCCGTCTGTCCGTTAACACGATAACTGGGCGTGGCACCGCCCCTTTTATGACTAAGCAATTTTCTATGTTTCGGGAGCCATAACTCGAAGAAAAATTAAGGGATCGTAATAAAATTGGGTACACAAATTTTCCCTATAGCAGGAAATATTTCTAGAAAAAATGGACGAGATCGGTTAAAAACCACGCCCACTTTTATATAAAAGATTTTTAGAAAGGGTCGTAGACGAAAATAATAAGCTATATCTTAGCGAAAAAGAGCTTTGTATTAATAGAATTTTACTTTCTAAATTGAATTATAACATTAAATTGGGAAACACTAAACTTTTTTAAAATGGGTGTGGCACCGCCCCTTTTATGACTAAGCAATTTTCTATGTTTCGGGAGCCATAACTCGAAGAAAAATTAACATATCGTAATGACATTGTGTACACATATTTTCCTTATAGTAGAAAATATTTATAGTGAAAATGGACGGGATGGGTTAAAGACCATAAAACAAGTTTAAAAGGGTCGTGGACTAGAATAATAAGCTATAACGTAGCAAAAAATTGTTTTGAATCAATGATATTTCACTTATCAAGTTTTATTGTAAGAGGAAATGGAGAGACATTTTTTTAAACGGGCGGTGCCACGTGTTATGTAGAAAAGTAATTTATCTGAAATGAAATGTACAATTGAAGCTCACGATGAGTATATAATGTTCGGTTAAACTTAGACACCTTTAAGGCTCCATTACTGATACTTAGCATAGACTTGACTTGACTTGGCGTAAACTAGGCAACTTCCCTACAAGAAACGCTGATAGTTTTACTAATACACTCACACTTGTAATTGACAATGCTGATCCTGCGATGACGTAAACATTGATACTCAAATTTATGTATGTTCCTTTGATCGCTCACGCATGTCCGCATGTTCCCAACGACAGCCTATAATTATGAAAAAGGACTCAAACTGGGAAAGCTTCGGACACCTGGTACAGAACAAAAGAACATACAGCAGATACCATTATGCACGTGAGACAGATACATAATTCTCAACGGAATTTTATGTATGCGAGAACAGTTTATCCGATTTAATGTCATATGACAATCAAATGATTATCACGGCTGTTTTGTTATTTTTTAAATTCCGCCATTTTCAACCGACGAAAACCATATAAAAAATAAGTTTAAAAAATGAAAAAGAGAGCATTTCAAAGCTCCATGCTAAAAGAAAAAAAAAATCGAAAATAATATTAAAAAATCCCAAAAGCTGTTGGAATGTGTGGGGCGCACTCAAAAAATTGATACGCGAAAAATTATAGTGGTTAGTGGTGATTCATTTTTAAATGTGTTTCCGCATGAGGAAAGCACTCTTCTGTTGTTTTGTTATTTTCTGAATTTAAATTGAACATTCTGAACTCGAATTCTTATAAAACTATTTATTTTAAACAAATAAGAAACACGTATACTTTTATCACGTACAAAATTAAAAACGTAATGCAATAAAGTAAATAAAAAGCAAAAAGCATTGTTTCATTTTTGGTGGAATTAACCAATGGTCATTTATGATAGTATAATAGTCAAACTTAATATCTACAGTAAACTATCATTTATGACACTTTTTGATAGCTAGAGTATCAGCACTGATCCAGGAAAATGAATGAGAGTGAGCAGTACGGCTATATACTTAATCGGTAGGCCATGTTAGTGTATAAGAAGGAGACAAAAACTCACACGTAGACAGTTGTTTACATCACATTTGCGCAAGTCCCCTTAAGTTTGTGATAGAAAGTTTGTATAAGGCGCTGATCGTTAGGTTGACATGGCTGACAATCAGATGATAGTCATATGATAGTCAGTATTCTTGTAGGGCAGTTCACTCACACATTCAAAGCTTTTTTCGCTCTCCACTAACACATCGACGTTTCATGCTGTCATCGAAATGACAGTTCATTAATTATTCCGGAAAACATTGAAACGCAAAAAAATATATTTGTTTACAACGAAAAATATCTTGTGCATAGATGAATGGATTTGCAACTCTTTGTTTCGAGAGAGCGCTGTCAAAATGCACATTTTTTATAACATTTATCAATGATGCCACTCCAAACAAAAATGAATAGATCTGAAAATGGGGATTTTTGACATACATTTCGGCGATTATAGTTTCAATCATTTAATAAAATGATAGTCGTCAAATATTTATTTCCTTAAAGTTATTTTACAATAATACGACTAGTTAGAGTTAAATATAAACAAATCTAAGTAAAATTTACATTTCGATTAAATTAATTAGTCAAATATTGTAACGCATTTAACTCGCAGTGAAAACCATATATTCTTTTGAAATTGCAGTAAATCGGACCTATGCTATAATAGTTAACATTATTTAATGGATAGGGCTTATCCTACATGTCTGGCGTTCCAGGTTCTGTAATCAAAATGGACTGGTTGCATCGGAAGTTCATATTTACAAAACCTATTTTTAGTGATAACTTTTGAATGGAAAATAATATTTACCCTCCGCCTTCGAACTAATAATACTTACATTAAAACAAGTAAAATATGAAGCTTAAAACAGAGTTATCAAAAAATGACGATGATGATAATGATGTTGATGCAAAGTCCAATGTTGAAAATGATGAAAATTATGAAACAGAATATGAAAATAGTATGTGTGTGGATTATAACCTGAAGCAAAACTGTCATATCCGGTACGACCAGAATTAGATGTTAAGAAAAGAGCCTACATAAAGAGGCTCAGTATATTAATGGAAAATTTTTCATGAGACAATGCCCAATGTATGTATTTCAATTAAATTCACCACATTGTTGGAAAAAGCATCTAAACTTTATGCATCGTGTAGAGAAACCAGAACATTTACAATTTAAATATAACGAACGTGGTGCAAAATGTAAATTTTGTGATATTCAAGCAGCTACACCAAGCTTCAAAAAATTATTGGACCATGAGATTTCTCATATGCCTAATAGTTATTATTTAAAATGTAAATTATGCGATTGGAAAACGAAAATACATTCAAGTATGAATTTTCATTTACGTGTACAACAAGCTGAAACAATTGATGTAACAACGAAAAGTTTAGAATTGACTGTTTGTCCATATTGTAATCACAATGGTATTTACGCAAACACTTAATACAGGAACATGAGAAATCAGTGGATGAAAGAACATATTTTCTATGTTTAGAATGTGGTGAACAATTTAGAACAAATACAAGTTTACGTGTAAATGTTTATGACAAGTTTGCTCATTGTACACCACAAGATTTGAACGGAAAGATCTTGAGGGTATGGTTACACCTATGTGGCATCTACAAGCTATTTATAATGACTAGTATGGAATGAATCCGGATATGGAAGAAAACGGAGGTGACGAAATGAATCACCATGCTTCTTTGGATTCTGGTTATACTCCTGACATGCTTCCTCATTTCGCTACGTCTGATGTTACTATACCTACCAAACTAATATGGCTCTGCAAACTGATGAGCAACACTACCAGCGCAGGAAAAATGAGAACTTCAAAACAAGGTTTCGGAAAGGGAACGACTATGAATAGACGTTAATGTATTTATATAGTTTATAAATATAAAAATTCATATATGTAAAGTTCACTAGAGTAATAAGGGAATAATTTAAATTTTAAAAAAACATTGTATATATGAATAATTTATAATTAAATATTATCTGAACATAAAGGACGCGTTTCATTCATAGAAAAAGCGATTTGACAGAAGGTAACCGATACGGGTAACGGATAGGCCAGTTACCCGTGTTGTTGTTGTTGCATATGTTTTGGTTAGAGCATGGCGCAACGATACATGGGACATCCGATTTTTAGCTTTTTTTATTTGATTTAATACATCAAAATACGGTGCAGTACGATTTTGACATTTGTCCATCGAATTTACAAAAACAAAGTACATGAAATTTTTATTTATGTTTGTAGGTATGTCACCATGCTGCCACCTTGTATCGTTCCGCTATGGGTTAGAGATAACGAAAACATACCTAATGAAGTAACTTAAAAATGTAAATAACATCGAACGAGAAGGAATGTCGAAAACACAATAGGTAAGAGCGAGAAAGCGAGTCACACGTACACTATTTTGAGAGAGCGCATGCGTTACCTTTTTCCCGACAGCAATGTAAAAGTCATTAAGACGATAATTGGTGACCAAGTTATTGGTAACGATTAAGTAATCGATTAGGTAACGGGTACCTGTCTTGTAGGGTTAGAACTTACATAGAAAATCAAAATTCAACAGACTTCTAAGTCAAGTTAAAGGCTCCATTACTGATACTTAGCATAGACTTGACTTGGCTTGCGAACTGTCACTTACAGTTCTGTTAAATGAACATTGCATGTTACTGATTACTCAAAACTTAACTTGACTTAGAAGTCTGTTGAATTTTGATTTTCTATGTAAGTTCTAAGTGACGTTTACATTTTGAGATGCTATTTGTTTGTTTCCATTTCATTTTGACATTTTGTCATACAAATTGACATTTATTTAAAAATAAATTTCAACGCTGATTATGATGCCAGATTTTATGCGCCAAGTGGAGTATAATCGTGGCTAAGTTGCCAAGTTTACGCCAAGGCAAGTCAAGTCTATGCTAAGTATCAGTAATGGGGGCTTAAGGAAGGCTAAGTTCGGGTGTAACCGAACATTACATACTCAGTTGAGAGCTATGGAGACAAAATAAGGAAAATCACCATGTAGGAAAATGAACCTAGGGTAACCCTGGAATGTGGTTGTGTGACATGTGTATCAAATGGAAGGTATTAAAGAGTATTTTAAGAGAGAGTAGGCCATAGTTCTATGGATGGACGCCATTTAGGGATATCGTCATAAAGGTGGACCAGGGGTGACTCTAGAATGTGTTTGTACGATATGGATATCAAATTAAAGGCATTAATGAGGGTTTTAAAAGCGAGTGGGCCTTAGTTCTATAGGTGTACATGTGAAGGCGTTTACGCGATATCGACCAAAATGTGGACCAGGTGATCCAGAAAATCATCTGTCGGGTACTGCTAATTTATTTATATATGCAATACCACTAACAGTATTCCTGCCAAGATTCCAAACGCTGTTGATTTCGCCTTGTAGAACTTTTTCATTTTCTTCTACTTAATATGGTAGGTGTCACACCCATCTTACAAAGTTTTTTTCCAAAGTTATATTTTGCGTCAATAAACCAATCCAATTACCATGTTTCATCCCTTTTTTCGTATTTGGTATAGAATTATGGCATTTTTTTCATTTTTCGTAATTTTCGATATCGATAAAGTGGGCGTGGTTATGGTCGGATTTCGGCCATTTTTTATACCAAGATAAAGTGAGTTCAGATAATTACGTGGACTAAGTTTAGTAAAGATATATCGGTTTTTGCTCAAGTTATTGTGTTAACGGCCGAGAGGAAGGCCAAAAGACTTCGGGGAGTAACCTAATCGCTACAACAACAACAACAACAGGAAGGCCAGACGGTGGACTGTGTATAAAAACTGGGCGTGGCTTCCACCGATTTCGCCCATTTTCACAGAAAACAGTTACCGTCATAGAATCTATGCTCCTACCAAATTTAAGAAGGATTGGTAAATTTTTGTTTGACTTATGGCATTAAAAGTATTCTAGACAAACTAAATGAAAATGGGCGGAGCCACGCCCATTTTGAAATTTTCTTTTATTTTTGTATTTTGTAGCATCATATCATTACTGGAGTTGAATTTTGACTTAATTTACTTATATACAGTAAAGATATTAAATTTTTTGTTAAAATTCACCTATTTCAAGGTGGTGGATACGAAAGCAGATAGCAAAACGAACTGCGAAAACCTAATCGAGATCTTTCAGAATCAAAATGGGTTTCACAAACTGTTCCCAACTCTACAGTGCGCCCTCTTGTATATCTATTCTCTTTGGTTTTACAGCTCCGGCTCACGCTCAATTCTCACGGGAATGCTCTGGATCATTGAGAGACTTGAGAAGCAGATGTCGTGAATTTTTCGCACACGTGAAATGTGATAGGCAGATGTCGCCGCTGTTTTTCATTTAACTCATACGGCGAAAGGCTAAGCAGCGACATCTATTTTTGAAAAAGTAGGTATATTAAAGGCCGCGTTGCCAACCTAAAAAGAAGTAATTAACAAACAATCTGGCTCACAAATTGAACCACATTTCTATCTGGATTTATCTGGCTCAAATCGTTGCTGTTGCATTTACATACAAAATTATTTATCTGGCTCAGGATTTTGCCACCGGATGAAAGCTCTTGTTACGAATGTTAGCAACACTAAGTGATACTCACATCCCTAGTCTGATGCTAAGTAAATGAAGTCACAACAACAATAAAGCAGACAGTCACTTGTATCTACATAAACGAATAAATCATTAAGCTGGAGACATTGGTGCTTTATCGGTAACCGTATCGGTAACCTTTTAACAGCTGATTCGACCAACCTTATGAGAATCAATGCAATCGCGTATTGGTGCCGCTAAGGTCGTAACCGTATCGTAGCCAACCAATTGGGTTTTGGTTAACCGTCGTAACGATAAACAGCTGATTACGTTAGGGATACGGATACAGCGATACGACATACGGCACCAATGACTCCGGCTTTAAGGGGACTCATGTAACCGTATAAATGCCTTATAAAGTGTGTAAACGTATAAATTTATCTAGTGCGTAAACGAGCTGTCAAATTTTGTATGAAAAATCATTTACACTATTTGGACAAATTTACGCGCACATTTCATTGTGTAAACACGGTAAACTCAAAGGAATGCAACCTTGCAAACATTACAACAGGCATTTTCATCAGAAATCTCCAACATCGGCAAGTAAAAGCGTTTTAGTTTTGATATTTCACTTAATCTTGGCATTTTTTAATTAAAAATCAAAAAAATTTAGTTTGGCAATAATACCGCTGAAAAACAATCAAGTTTATCAAGAGTATTACTAGGTGCGTTCATATAACAGCGTGTGTAAATGGATATAATTTTACGCCTTATAAGTTTATATGCTTTCATGAGTCCCCCTATTATGTCTACACATATGTACGTACACGCAGCAGAGAAGAGATGCACAAACACATGCAGATATCTGAGATGCTCCCCAATAAACATTTTTGTCAAATCTCAGTTTGAGATACATTTGAGAATCAGTCCATTTCTCACATTTCAAACGTTAGTTTTCAAATGCATTTAAAATAACCGTTGATAGCGTTCTCAAGCTAAAAGGCTCATTTTTAATATGGGATTTTTCTTTATTTTCAAATTGAGAATTTTTGGATTCTCAACTTTTTCTCAAACGAAAATAAAGCGGAACGAAATGGAATCCAATTACTCTAATTTAATTGTTTATTCAGTGTTACCTACGCTGTAAAAGAAATACCTAGTTTTAATAATAAGAGTTCTTTTTTATGAGTTTTGACAAATTTTTTAAATTTTCTTTATTCAGTTAATTCAAAAAAGTATATCAAAGCAAAAAATTAGTTACATACCAGTTTTTCAACCATCTTTCTATTTTATTAAAATATTCTGTAACAAATATGTATACATTTTATATTGTTTAATGTTGATAGATAAATGAAAAAAAAAAATTAAAATTATATTATAAAAAAATTATTATTTCATGTTGATTAAGTACACATATAGGTAAACAAAAAACTTGGGCACAAAAATTTAAGGTTGCAAAGAAAAGTGCAAATGAGGTACAAAAGTTCCCATTAGTGACATAGATACAAGCCTAACATATTAAATGTGTTCATCTACAAAAAAATTATTACTGGAAGTTAGGAATTTCTGTCATTGCTCATACAAAACATCAACAATTAGTAAATTCCAGTAACAATTTTTTTGTAAATGAACAGGCCTATTATTTCACATAAATAAAAAAAAATTTACATAAAAGGTTACAAAAAATGCATATAGCTAGAAAAACTCCTTCGGGTTACACATAAAAATGTTCTTTCAATTTAGTTGAAGAAGTGAAAAGAATTTAATACAAAAATTCAAATAAAATTTTTGTAGTTCAAAAATACAACAGAAATATCCTGCGTTTTTAAGAAAAAGGAAACATTAAATAATAAATAAGTAAATAAATAAAATGCATCTAAAAATTATTATATATAGATTATAATCTATTGCAAGCTGGTATTCTTCTGTTTTTCGTATTCAACCTTTTTATTTAGCCTAGTACTAGCGTGTTGGAAGAAGTTGATTGTCGCTCGTTCAAAATCACTGTCGTTGGCCACATTAGGAAATTTGAGACAAAAGGCTTCTAAATATAATAAACAAAATAACTAAAGCCACAACATATGATCATACGCGTAATTACGTTTCAGTGCTCCTGTTACACTTAGCGCCCTAGCTAAGTTTTAGTTTAGTTCCTTGCCAGGAATACGATTGCGCAACATTGTCAGTTATTATTTTGCGCCAAGCCATTTTTATGAATTTAGTTGTACTTGCACAGATGATGGTCTGCAGTTCGGCCACCTGGAAAAAATAAACATGTATAAAATGGCTGCATTTTAATTGAATAGCTAAATTGTTAGGATATTCACCAAATCGTTATATTTATTCTCAGAGCTTTGAATTTTTGCTTTAAATTCGGAAAATTCACTTCTGAAAAAGGTTATTGCGGTAAAATCTTCTTCCTTTTTACAGTTGCAGAACTTGCGCCTAATTTAACTTCTTCCAATACCCTCTTTAACAACTTTTGTGTTGATTGATTTTCTGAAATTATTGAATTTATAGATATGTATGAATATTAGAAAAATATTTGCATGAAATAATTATATATATGGAAACTACGCCTCGTTTCAAGATTGTCTACTGGGCTGTTGCCACCAATGTGATTTTTTTATATAAGTATTAAGCAAGATATGCCAATAGGGGTATCAAATGAAAGGTATTTTAAGTCGTATACCAACTAAAGTACTTTCAAGGAGGATTATCATTATATATACACGGTTTGGCTGATTTTGAGTAAGGACAGTATTCTTCATTACAAAATTTTTTTAACTGTTCAATCAAATTTTTAACAATATTTTCGAGTATTCCATTTTTTCCATACAAAGTCAGGACAAAATTTAAATTTTGTATACTAAAGTTATACTAAAAATTGCATACTCGAAAATGTTATGAAAAACCTGACTAAAAATATAAAAGGTATTCAAGTTGAACATATCGCACACTAAATCAAAAAATTTTAATAAATAAATAAACGAATATTACCCTTTGATAAATTTGTTCTCGATTCGTCTATTTTCTTGTCTAAGGCATCAATATTCCTATTAAAATTATCCAAATCTGAAAAATGAACGGTAATAGACTATTAGTATAAACAATTTTAAATAAACAATGAATAGTCAAAAACCTTACCTTGTTTGGTAACTTTGTTATCTCCAGTAGACAAAAATGTGCTGCTAAAATCCATCTATGAGTGAACAAGTGGTAAAAATACGAATTCGGTATTTTCAAAGTTATGAAATAAAATTACTTTTTTTGATATTTCATCTACAGAATGCTCAAATCGATCACTGGAAAAGTCTAAAGTGGCGCAACAATAAATATTAAAGTTTGATGACTTTATTGGTGTAATAAAAAGATCATTTAAATTTTTGACCTCCAAAGATATTACCTTTCTAACAAAATTTTCATAAATAATACTTATTATCTTGAATATTTTTTTGTTTGCGCTATAAAAGTTCTCAGGATTTTTTATGGATAAATAAAATAAATTTGTATTAATTGAGTTTACTGGCCCATTTCGTAATTTTTCCTTTTCAATTTTTTCCGTAACACTTTCATTACAGAACAAGCTTTCTTCTACTAAACGATTATAAATCTGTGCAGCAATATGGTTTTTTTTCTACATTTTCGTTTTAATTTAGACAAAAAGTTTTCAAATTTAAATGCGCTTACAGATTCTAAATCGCCAAAGTTTAATGCATCACTGTGTAAATGAGTAAGGCAATGAAAATTAAATGTTAAAAAAGAATCATCATAAAGCCTAGAGACATTTTTAACGAATTCATTTAAAAGAATTTTCGCACATTCATTATTTTCCGAACATGATTTTTTATCAAGTAAAATTCGAATACCCAAACTAAGTAACAAGAAATGGTGGTACCGTTCGGCGTCTAAGATATCGGCAAGTAAAAAAACTCCAGTACATAATAGAAATTGCCTCAATTCTGTGGCCTCAAATCTTTCAATTTCCTTTAAGGTACGTGGACGTCGAGCGAACTCTCTAGGTACCTTATTACTAAAAAATAATATTTTAGAATTTAATGCATCAATCTGTGCAGATTTTAATGAATACTGCTAATTTCTTTGTTTAACCCAACCTACAAGCAAAGTTTTCATCACACCAAGGCATACCACATGCATGTAGTCATATGGGAAGGATTTTACAACATCAATTGGCAATTTCTCAATGGCGGTTTGTTCTATTATTCTGTGATGATTTATATCAGACCTTAGGCGGAAATCTGAGTCTGTTCTACTACTACTATTCATTTCATGGTGAAAAATCATTCTATGGCCTTTACTATCCCCTTTCTGCGTCCTACTCTTTCAGCACCTACGACCATAACAACCGGGTCCCCATTCACGTTTATTAAAATGGGCCATGCCTGCAAATTGGAACATTTTGCTAGTGGAAGACCGTCAATATTTATGTTGAGGTGGATTTCAGAAGATATGAACGATTTTCTCATTAAAAAATCTGTAAGGGAATCTTCAACACCGTAGTGGAAATATTCTCCTGACCCCATTTTTTCCACTGGCGGTACGTTCGGAGTACATTTCAATGTCCTGCCATCTTTAGGAATGCCAGTAATATATTTCCGAAGTATTCTTAACAAACCATTAGTTGCATCAGTGGAAATATTAAAATGGACGGCCCATACAGCAAGCTCTTCTCGAATAACACTTCCCATTTCACTTTCTGCATCAATGTCAGATTCCGAATAGTCGCAATCCACACTTTCTGAATCACTTCGATCATAAATAACACTATTGGAAATAGAAGGGCCTTCGCCTAAGGTGGCGCCTACTCCTGAACTTTCTATTATTCCCGGTGCTACTGTTGTGCCACTTTCGGTAAGCAAATTTATTATTTGCCTCACTTCACTTTTAACTCGTTTAGATTTATGCATAATGTAGTAAAATATCACTTAATATTATCAAAATGTATATATACTTCCTTATTTTTTCACTTTATGTCCAACTTCACTCAATAAAATAGCTTGTTTACATTTCCAGCTAAACTATGCAAATTAGAGATCGACGAATATCCACCGATTCGATAGATTTCGATATCTTTGCTATGTTGACATTTCAGGAATGGAATGAAATGAAAGCATATCTAAAACCATTCTCAAGTTGAAAAACAACGTTTGAGAAAAAGTTGGGAGAATATTTAGTTTCGAATGATTAATAATGCTGAATATCAAACTGAGAATTAATGTTTTCTCAAACAGTTGAGAGAAAAAAAATTGTCACGTATGTCTCAAATTATTCTCAAGTTGAAGATCGACGTTTGAGAAAAAGTCGAGAAAATATGTTGTTTCAAATGATAAATAATGTTGAATATCAAACTGAGAATCAATGTTTTTCTCAAACATTTGAGATTTTTGTTTTCAGTGTTTGTTGGGTCCCAAAAGTATGCAATTGTAATTGTGGAAGTGTAGCTCACAAATACAAGCATCTGAGAAGCTATATACGTGCATCTGTAGTTATAATTATATGGCGGCGACTAAGTAAAATCTGGAAGCGCATAGAGATGCCACGAGGAAATCACAGAGTATAAAAGCACCAGCGGTAGAGGCGCTACAAGCAGTTTCAGTTAAGCACGCTATCTGTCGGGCAATAGATCAGTTTCATTTAAACTATCAGTCAGTTTGGTTGCTAAGCCAGCTAGCTGCAAAGAATAAGTGTTATTGTGAAGTACTTTAATAAAGGCCATTTTTCCATTATTGTTATGGAAACGCATGTACAGTGGAGCAGTAAGGAAGGCGGTCGGCATGATGTGTTGGTGCACAGTGGCTAGTCATTGTCGGCTGGGGCGGGTCCTTGCCAACCTTACTGTTCCTGCGCCATAAGCAGAAAAAAGTTCCTATCATGCCTATCAAAACGAGCAGCTGTCAAATTCAAAAAAAACCGACAGAAGCGCAGAGACCGACTCAAAACGCTTAAAAATTCAAAATCACACAACATCCGGCCGAACCGGATGTCACGGACAGACCGTTGACATTCAAAAATTTAAATTCAAATTCAAAAAAAACTGACGCAAAAAAAATACTACCGAACCGGACATGGCCGGTTACTAACGCTGAAAATCAAATTCAAAAAAAAACCGCTGAAAAAGTTAAATAAAAGGAGGGAAATAAACAAAAAGGGCCGAATATACAGAGGGGCGCCGCGGGTGTTGTTGCGACGCCCGGTGCTTAGTCCCACCCTCAAATAACCATGGCCCCCGACGCACCTAAATTTCGGTGGCCCCTTACCTGTATACCCTACGTGCCTTCTAAGTAAAAAAGAACGCCAGCATTCCCATTACTACAATGTTTTTATTGACAATTCATTCCTGTGAAACTTAGACTATATTTATATTTAATACATACTAGATAAATCTCTGAGGTTAAGACCAACGAACTTTTCCCCCTTTTTTATTTCGCTAATTTTAACAACCAGTTTAATTAGCGGTATATTGAAAGCTTTTAAAAATAACAGAAAAAAAAATGTTTTCGAAAGAAATTCCAAAATTTTGCTTCTAATTCTCCGTAACGTTATTGGGCTTTATTTATCCGTGTAAAACGGTATAGACAGAAATCTATTGAAAATTCCAAAATGTTCAAGGTTCTAAAGCAGTTCTCAAGTTTTCAATTTTTTTTCTTTTCGAAATCGTTGTGGACATTTTCTTTTACATAGCTTTCCTTATGTAATAACTTAGAATTTATATAGGTAAATAGAAGAAATTAAATAACTTTTAAAATTTGTTAACAATTTTTGCGGGTACTTCCACGTTCACTACAGTAGGTTCTTTTTGATGAAATGCAGAACTAAAATTATCTCTCTTTATCTATTCTTCAACTTGCAGATGCATACAATAAGCTTAAAAATTGTATCATTAAACCCATTCGGAAATTTTAGTATCCGTACGGAATCCTTTTAATATATTTCACACGTCTTGGAATGTTTCGAAATTCAAAGTTACTAGGCGTTGAAAAAATTTGATATATTTTCTTCCCCGGTTTTATTTCCGTGTTAATTATTTTAGTTTATCTCATCTTATTTTATTTTATCTTAAGTTAGTTTGTTTCATTTTATTTTATTTTATCTTAATTTAGTTTATTTCATTTGAGGTTATTTTATCTTAATTTAGTTTATTTCATTGTATTTTATTTTATCCTAATTTAGTTTACTTCGGGTTAGTTGAAGGAAAACTAGAAGTCAAAAAAAAGTATTCATGGAAGTTTATTGGCAACTTCCCTGTTCGATGAACCATATGTGACTCATAATAGCGTAGTGGAATGAGTTCATAAGTCACATGTGACTCATTTCTTTATACAACTTTGATGACGCTGTCTGGGTACGAGCGTGTCGTTATAGATATTTGTGAGTTCTAAGTGAGCGTATATCCAAAAGAACCGGACTTTAGGAAGTGGAAAAAATTTGGAAAAAAAGTGTTCCTCCTGTTTTTTTTTCTAATACCCTTTTCTCATTTTTTCAATTATTGATTATGCTTCCAACTTCACTCAAACAAAAGGGCGTACTTATACACGCTTTTGACCTTTATGTATCAATTTACTGCTATTTGATTCGTAACTTAAGTTATGTTTTTTTTTTTTTTCTTCTATACGTTCACCTGGGACTCATTGAACGTGGTAACAAGATTGGTTTTGCTACGTTCCTGAGTCACATTTGAATCACCCCGAATTGAATAGCCAAAATAAGATAATTATATGCCAAATCATTTATAAAATAGTATTCTATGATATGTATTCCAATTATTCAATTAAGCAATACAAAAATTAATGGGCGTACGGCCTTCTCAAAGCGCTTGTCTAAAGCAGCTCATTCCTAATGCTATTGAAATGCATTCAATTTATCTTTAAATGGCTATGCTTATGGGTATATGAAAATGTAAATGTATGTGTGTTAATTACTACAATCTAGTTAGTATAATACTTTCTATAATTTTAAATACTAAATCTTCTTATAAGTGGTTTCCAAAGTATCCTACTGTCGAATTCGGTTTTGGCAGATTATAATGGTCCGTAGTACGGAACGAACTCACCCATTGTTTTAACGTTGTGGTTATTGTATGTGGCATTCCGCAGGCTTATAGCTGGCGGCCTGGCTGTTGTTGTTGTTGGCGTTGTATCATATGCTACTGCGTATGGAGTTTGTGGTGGTTTTGGTGTACCTTCATACATACACGAATGCGCTTTAGGGTATTTCCCAATTTGTTCGCTTAATCCCTAATTGACCAATTCTGGACTCGGCAATTGTCCGTCCTCAATTTGTGACATCGAGTGGTATCGTGGAGACAATAAGAAAGGAAAATCACCATGCAGTCAGCACAGACCACGTCACGATAATATGTGGCCGTTGTAGGTTGCCATACGAAAAAGTGAAATTGCGGCTAGTAGTAAAGCAGTCAGAATGGCAAATGTAAGTGAATTACCCACTTTGGAATGCAGGTAAGATTTTGTGTACGGTGAACAAATGTTGGTTATTAGTGGGGGATTAGTTACACTGCCTTTGAGAAGTCTTTTGATTCTACGGTGCTTTTAACTCGGTTCAGTTGTAACTGCGGAGCTGATTGTCGCTGCATTTCTTCCAGACGCGTCTGGAATTGCGATTTTGATGATATCAAATGTGACTTGCAGAAAATTAATGCAGTTTTAGGTTCGAAAAGTAGTATAAGATCCTTTTCATGTGCACAATGCGTATCGGCTTTAAAATTCAATTGGAAGTACGCTTGCCCTTAATTGGAAAATTTAAGAGCACAACTCCCCCACAGTTAACCAACTCAGCTCAATTTTTTTTTTTTCCGGCAACTCGTCTAAGCAAATGTTGGTAATTCCATAATTTTTGTTCCTTTTTGTTTTAGCAGTGATAAAAATTAATTTCTGGACACTTAGATCATCCTTTCCAACCTCTTTTCCTTTTTTTTTTTCGAACAAGAAAACGTGCTGGTTTTTTTTTTTTTTCTCCTGATGGCCGCGCAGTCTGTTCCCTTCTTTTTCGATCTTTTTCTTTTTATCGCCACTTTCACCACATCGCTAGGTGTGTTCGCGTGAACACGCTCCCAAGGGGATCATGGCCGTAGACCGCAGCAGCAGACCGTAACAAACCTGCTTCGCTTTGAAGACCTGACGATGAAGCGAACAGGAAACCGGATCCTCTGTGGGAAGCTACTGCCAGGGATCTCCGACGACAAGCAACGTGGGGCACGACTCACCCCTGAGATAAGAGTCTCAAAGTCCTACTACGAAGCTAGCCGGGCAACATAGGTCTATCAAAAAAAAAATTAAGTCAAGTTGGGAATAATTTCTGTTTCCTAGTTATACGGGCTTTGCGGCAATTAGACATTTGTTATGGAGAACTCGTCAAAACTCCGAAAGATGATTCCTGGAGTTTATAGCTCCCACCGGAATGCAAAACAAAAAAAAAGGTGTAGACATTTTGATCTGGAGAACTCGTCCAAACTCCGAAAGGTTTTAGTGGTTATCGCCCCCACAAAAGGCAAGACAAAAAAAAGAGTATAGACATTTTGATATGGAGAACTCGTCCAAACTCCGAAAGGCTAGTGGTTATCGCCCCCACAGAAGGCCAAAACAAAAAAAAGGTGTAGTCAATGGGAATACTGACATCCCATTCCCCGAAGGCACTCGGGCTCCAAAAAAAAATTAAAAAAAAACACAAACTCATTCATTCTTGTCCCTAGTGCTCCCAACCGCAACGCATAAGGGGGTCTTAAGGACCTGCCTCTGGGACTGGTTGGGGCCACTAGGGTCAATGTCCTACACACACAGGTTAGTCCCAACACACCCAGCCGCAACGCAGAGGCGGTCTCTGGGGACGCGCTAGTGGGACTGGCTGGGGGTGCTGAGGCCTCCCGTCCATTCACCCTGGACACCCCTCCTGCCTCCGCCGCTATGGGTGGAGCGGCTTCAAGGGCCACTCCCCAGACTGGTGGGACAGGGAAGGGTGTCACTTTGAATCCCAGCTCAACCCGTCACAATCCAGGTGGTATTCTATGGTACCACCTGAGACGTGGGATGAGCTGGGGTCCTCATAATACACACACCCACTCTCACACCGGACAACACAAATTCGGCAGATAAAAGAAAAAAATTTAACATTACAAAAAAAATTGAAACCCAATTAGCGGACATATTATTACCAAACCGACTAACGGACAACTTCCGGTAACTAAAATCCCAATTACAAAAAAAAAATCAAGTGCGTGCAGCACTGCCTCATCGGGTGAAAACAAAAACCGGATAACTTGACGTTCAGTCACGTGGAACCGTTGGCCACTGCCCCCGATGACCAGCCCGGACAACCTGATCCGTCCAACCATCCCACCGCAACGGAGGTGGCAGCTACTGTGGCTGCTCACTCGGACTGGTGGGATGGTCAACTTCACGGGTTGACCCGACTGACCCTCGCGGCCAGCGCCTCAGGCGCCACGTTGGGCGCCATCTGTTATGGCGCCCTCAGCAACTGTCCACGATGATCACTCCGGACAACTTGATCCATCTAACCATCCCACCGCAACGCAGGTGGCTGCTCCTGCGGCTGCTCACCTCGGACTGGTGGGATGGTCAACTTCACAAGTTGACCCGGAATGACCAGCGCGACAGCGCCTCGGGCACCAAATCCCGTTGGGCGCCATCTGTTATGGAAACGCATGTACAGTGGAGCAGTAAGGAAGGCGGTCGGCATGATGTGTTGGTGCACAGTGGCTAGTCATTGTCGGCTGGGGCGGGTCCTTGCCAACCTTACTGTTCCTGCGCCATAAGCAGAAAAAAGTTCCTATCATGCCTATCAAAACGAGCAGCTGTCAAATTCAAAAAAAACCGACAGAAGCGCAGAGACCGACTCAAAACGCTTAAAAATTCAAAATCACACAACATCCGGCCGAACCGGATGTCACGGACAGACCGTTGACATTCAAAAATTTAAATTCAAATTCAAAAAAAACTGACGCAAAAAAAATACTACCGAACCGGACATGGCCGGTTACTAACGCTGAAAATCAAATTCAAAAAAAAACCGCTGAAAAAGTTAAATAAAAGGAGGGAAATAAACAAAAAGGGCCGAATATACAGAGGGGCGCCGCGGGTGTTGTTGCGACGCCCGGTGCTTAGTCCCACCCTCAAATAACCATGGCCACCGACGCACCTAAATTTCGGTGGCCCCTTACCTGTATACCCTACGTGCCTTCTAAGTAAAAAAGAACGCCAGCATTCCCATTACTACAATGTTTTTATTGACAATTCATTCCTGTGAAACTTAGACTATATTTATATTTAATACATACTAGATAAATCTCTGAGGTTAAGACCAACGAACTTTTCCCCCTTTTTTATTTCGCTAATTTTAACAACCAGTTTAATTAGCGGTATATTGAAAGCTTTTAAAAATAACAGAAAAAAAAATGTTTTCGAAAGAAATTCCAAAATTTTGCTTCTAATTCTCCGTAACGTTATTGGGCTTTATTTATCCGTGTAAAACGGTATAGACAGAAATCTATTGAAAATTCCAAAATGTTCAAGGTTCTAAAGCAGTTCTCAAGTTTTCAATTTTTTTTCTTTTCGAAATCGTTGTGGACATTTTCTTTTACATAGCTTTCCTTATGTAATAACTTAGAATTTATATAGGTAAATAGAAGAAATTAAATAACTTTTAAAATTTGTTAACAATTTTTGCGGGTACTTCCACGTTCACTACAGTAGGTTCTTTTTGATGAAATGCAGAACTAAAATTATCTCTCTTTATCTATTCTTCAACTTGCAGATGCATACAATAAGCTTAAAAATTGTATCATTAAACCCATTCGGAAATTTTAGTATCCGTACGGAATCCTTTTAATATATTTCACACGTCTTGGAATGTTTCGAAATTCAAAGTTACTAGGCGTTGAAAAAATTTGATATATTTTCTTCCCCGGTTTTATTTCCGTGTTAATTATTTTAGTTTATCTCATCTTATTTTATTTTATCTTAAGTTAGTTTGTTTCATTTTATTTTATTTTATCTTAATTTAGTTTATTTCATTTGAGGTTATTTTATCTTAATTTAGTTTATTTCATTGTATTTTATTTTATCCTAATTTAGTTTACTTCGGGTTAGTTGAAGGAAAACTAGAAGTCAAAAAAAAGTATTCATGGAAGTTTATTGGCAACTTCCCTGTTCGATGAACCATATGTGACTCATAATAGCGTAGTGGAATGAGTTCATAAGTCACATGTGACTCATTTCTTTATACAACTTTGATGACGCTGTCTGGGTACGAGCGTGTCGTTATAGATATTTGTGAGTTCTAAGTGAGCGTATATCCAAAAGAACCGGACTTTAGGAAGTGGAAAAAAATTTGGAAAAAAAGTGTTCCTCCTGTTTTTTTTCTAATACCCTTTTCTCATTTTTTCAATTATTGATTATGCTTCCAACTTCACTCAAACAAAAGGGCGTACTTATACACGCTTTTGACCTTTATGTATCAATTTACTGCTATTTGATTCGTAACTTAAGTTATGTTTTTTTTTTTTCTTCTATATGTTCACCTGGGACTCATTGAACGTGGTAACAAGATTGGTTTTGCTACGTTCCTGAGTCACATTTGAATCACCCCGAATTGAATAGCCAAAATAAGATAATTATATGCCAAATCATTTATAAAATAGTATTCTATGATATGTATTCCAATTATTCAATTAAGCAATACAAAAATTAATGGGCGTACGGCCTTCTCAAAGCGCTTGTCTAAAGCAGCTCATTCCTAATGCTATTGAAATGCATTCAATTTATCTTTAAATGGCTATGCTTATGGGTATATGAAAATGTAAATGTATGTGTGTTAATTACTACAATCTAGTTAGTATAATACTTTCTATAATTTTAAATACTAAATCTTCTTATAAGTGGTTTCCAAAGTATCCTACTGTCGAATTCGGTTTTGGCAGATTATAATGGTCCGTAGTACGGAACGAACTCACCCATTGTTTTAACGTTGTGGTTATTGTATGTGGCATTCCGCAGGCTTATAGCTGGCGGCCTGGCTGTTGTTGTTGTTGGCGTTGTATCATATGCTACTGCGTATGGAGTTTGTGGTGGTTTTGGTGTACCTTCATACATACACGAATGCGCTTTAGGGTATTTCCCAATTTGTTCGCTTAATCCCTAATTGACCAATTCTGGACTCGGCAATTGTCCGTCCTCAATTTGTGACATCGAGTGGTATCGTGGAGACAATAAGAAAGGAAAATCACCATGCAGTCAGCACAGACCACGTCACGATAATATGTGGCCGTTGTAGGTTGCCATACGAAAAAGTGAAATTGCGGCTAGTAGTAAAGCAGTCAGAATGGCAAATGTAAGTGAATTACCCACTTTGGAATGCAGGTAAGATTTTGTGTACGGTGAACAAATGTTGGTTATTAGTGGGGGATTAGTTACACTGCCTTTGAGAAGTCTTTTGATTCTACGGTGCTTTTAACTCGGTTCAGTTGTAACTGCGGAGCTGATTGTCGCTGCATTTCTTCCAGACGCGTCTGGAATTGCGATTTTGATGATATCAAATGTGACTTGCAGAAAATTAATGCAGTTTTAGGTTCGAAAAGTAGTATAAGATCCTTTTCATGTGCACAATGCGTATCGGCTTTAAAATTCAATTGGAAGTACGCTTGCCCTTAATTGGAAAATTTAAGAGCACAACTCCCCCACAGTTAACCAACTCAGCTCAATTTTTTTTTTTTCCGGCAACTCGTCTAAGCAAATGTTGGTAATTCCATAATTTTTGTTCCTTTTTGTTTTAGCAGTGATAAAAATTAATTTCTGGACACTTAGATCATCCTTTCCAACCTCTTTTCCTTTTTTTTTTTCGAACAAGAAAACGTGCTGGTTTTTTTTTTTTTTCTCCTGATGGCCGCGCAGTCTGTTCCCTTCTTTTTCGATCTTTTTCTTTTTATCGCCACTTTCACCACATCGCTAGGTGTGTTCGCGTGAACACGCTCCCAAGGGGATCATGGCCGTAGACCGCAGCAGCAGACCGTAACAAACCTGCTTCGCTTTGAAGACCTGACGATGAAGCGAACAGGAAACCGGATCCTCTGTGGGAAGCTACTGCCAGGGATCTCCGACGACAAGCAACGTGGGGCACGACTCACCCCTGAGATAAGAGTCTCAAAGTCCTACTACGAAGCTAGCCGGGCAACATAGGTCTATCAAAAAAAAAATTAAGTCAAGTTGGGAATAATTTCTGTTTCCTAGTTATACGGGCTTTGCGGCAATTAGACATTTGTTATGGAGAACTCGTCAAAACTCCGAAAGATGATTCCTGGAGTTTATAGCTCCCACCGGAATGCAAAACAAAAAAAAAGGTGTAGACATTTTGATCTGGAGAACTCGTCCAAACTCCGAAAGGTTTTAGTGGTTATCGCCCCCACAAAAGGCAAGACAAAAAAAAGAGTATAGACATTTTGATATGGAGAACTCGTCCAAACTCCGAAAGGCTAGTGGTTATCGCCCCCACAGAAGGCCAAAACAAAAAAAAGGTGTAGTCAATGGGAATACTGACATCCCATTCCCCGAAGGCACTCGGGCTCCAAAAAAAAATTAAAAAAAAACACAAACTCATTCATTCTTGTCCCTAGTGCTCCCAACCGCAACGCATAAGGGGGTCTTAAGGACCTGCCTCTGGGACTGGTTGGGGCCACTAGGGTCAATGTCCTACACACACAGGTTAGTCCCAACACACCCAGCCGCAACGCAGAGGCGGTCTCTGGGGACGCGCTAGTGGGACTGGCTGGGGGTGCTGAGGCCTCCCGTCCATTCACCCTGGACACCCCTCCTGCCTCCGCCGCTATGGGTGGAGCGGCTTCAAGGGCCACTCCCCAGACTGGTGGGACAGGGAAGGGTGTCACTTTGAATCCCAGCTCAACCCGTCACAATCCAGGTGGTATTCTATGGTACCACCTGAGACGTGGGATGAGCTGGGGTCCTCATAATACACACACCCACTCTCACACCGGACAACACAAATTCGGCAGATAAAAGAAAAAAATTTAACATTACAAAAAAAATTGAAACCCAATTAGCGGACATATTATTACCAAACCGACTAACGGACAACTTCCGGTAACTAAAATCCCAATTACAAAAAAAAAATCAAGTGCGTGCAGCACTGCCTCATCGGGTGAAAACAAAAACCGGATAACTTGACGTTCAGTCACGTGGAACCGTTGGCCACTGCCCCCGATGACCAGCCCGGACAACCTGATCCGTCCAACCATCCCACCGCAACGGAGGTGGCAGCTACTGTGGCTGCTCACTCGGACTGGTGGGATGGTCAACTTCACGGGTTGACCCGACTGACCCTCGCGGCCAGCGCCTCAGGCGCCACGTTGGGCGCCATCTGTTATGGCGCCCTCAGCAACTGTCCACGATGATCACTCCGGACAACTTGATCCATCTAACCATCCCACCGCAACGCAGGTGGCTGCTCCTGCGGCTGCTCACCTCGGACTGGTGGGATGGTCAACTTCACAAGTTGACCCGGAATGACCAGCGCGACAGCGCCTCGGGCACCAAATCCCGTTGGGCGCCATCTGTTATGGAAACGCATGTACAGTGGAGCAGTAAGGAAGGCGGTCGGCATGATGTGTTGGTGCACAGTGGCTAGTCATTGTCGGCTGGGGCGGGTCCTTGCCAACCTTACTGTTCCTGCGCCATAAGCAGAAAAAAGTTCCTATCATGCCTATCAAAACGAGCAGCTGTCAAATTCAAAAAAAACCGACAGAAGCGCAGAGACCGACTCAAAACGCTTAAAAATTCAAAATCACACAACATCCGGCCGAACCGGATGTCACGGACAGACCGTTGACATTCAAAAATTTAAATTCAAATTCAAAAAAAACTGACGCAAAAAAAATACTACCGAACCGGACATGGCCGGTTACTAACGCTGAAAATCAAATTCAAAAAAAAACCGCTGAAAAAGTTAAATAAAAGGAGGGAAATAAACAAAAAGGGCCGAATATACAGAGGGGCGCCGCGGGTGTTGTTGCGACGCCCGGTGCTTAGTCCCACCCTCAAATAACCATGGCCCCCGACGCACCTAAATTTCGGTGGCCCCTTACCTGTATACCCTACGTGCCTTCTAAGTAAAAAAGAACGCCAGCATTCCCATTACTACAATGTTTTTATTGACAATTCATTCCTGTGAAACTTAGACTATATTTATATTTAATACATACTAGATAAATCTCTGAGGTTAAGACCAACGAACTTTTCCCCCTTTTTTATTTCGCTAATTTTAACAACCAGTTTAATTAGCGGTATATTGAAAGCTTTTAAAAATAACAGAAAAAAAAATGTTTTCGAAAGAAATTCCAAAATTTTGCTTCTAATTCTCCGTAACGTTATTGGGCTTTATTTATCCGTGTAAAACGGTATAGACAGAAATCTATTGAAAATTCCAAAATGTTCAAGGTTCTAAAGCAGTTCTCAAGTTTTCAATTTTTTTTCTTTTCGAAATCGTTGTGGACATTTTCTTTTACATAGCTTTCCTTATGTAATAACTTAGAATTTATATAGGTAAATAGAAGAAATTAAATAACTTTTAAAATTTGTTAACAATTTTTGCGGGTACTTCCACGTTCACTACAGTAGGTTCTTTTTGATGAAATGCAGAACTAAAATTATCTCTCTTTATCTATTCTTCAACTTGCAGATGCATACAATAAGCTTAAAAATTGTATCATTAAACCCATTCGGAAATTTTAGTATCCGTACGGAATCCTTTTAATATATTTCACACGTCTTGGAATGTTTCGAAATTCAAAGTTACTAGGCGTTGAAAAAATTTGATATATTTTCTTCCCCGGTTTTATTTCCGTGTTAATTATTTTAGTTTATCTCATCTTATTTTATTTTATCTTAAGTTAGTTTGTTTCATTTTATTTTATTTTATCTTAATTTAGTTTATTTCATTTGAGGTTATTTTATCTTAATTTAGTTTATTTCATTGTATTTTATTTTATCCTAATTTAGTTTACTTCGGGTTAGTTGAAGGAAAACTAGAAGTCAAAAAAAAGTATTCATGGAAGTTTATTGGCAACTTCCCTGTTCGATGAACCATATGTGACTCATAATAGCGTAGTGGAATGAGTTCATAAGTCACATGTGACTCATTTCTTTATACAACTTTGATGACGCTGTCTGGGTACGAGCGTGTCGTTATAGATATTTGTGAGTTCTAAGTGAGCGTATATCCAAAAGAACCGGACTTTAGGAAGTGGAAAAAATTTGGAAAAAAAGTGTTCCTCCTGTTTTTTTTTCTAATACCCTTTTCTCATTTTTTCAATTATTGATTATGCTTCCAACTTCACTCAAACAAAAGGGCGTACTTATACACGCTTTTGACCTTTATGTATCAATTTACTGCTATTTGATTCGTAACTTAAGTTATGTTTTTTTTTTTTTTCTTCTATACGTTCACCTGGGACTCATTGAACGTGGTAACAAGATTGGTTTTGCTACGTTCCTGAGTCACATTTGAATCACCCCGAATTGAATAGCCAAAATAAGATAATTATATGCCAAATCATTTATAAAATAGTATTCTATGATATGTATTCCAATTATTCAATTAAGCAATACAAAAATTAATGGGCGTACGGCCTTCTCAAAGCGCTTGTCTAAAGCAGCTCATTCCTAATGCTATTGAAATGCATTCAATTTATCTTTAAATGGCTATGCTTATGGGTATATGAAAATGTAAATGTATGTGTGTTAATTACTACAATCTAGTTAGTATAATACTTTCTATAATTTTAAATACTAAATCTTCTTATAAGTGGTTTCCAAAGTATCCTACTGTCGAATTCGGTTTTGGCAGATTATAATGGTCCGTAGTACGGAACGAACTCACCCATTGTTTTAACGTTGTGGTTATTGTATGTGGCATTCCGCAGGCTTATAGCTGGCGGCCTGGCTGTTGTTGTTGTTGGCGTTGTATCATATGCTACTGCGTATGGAGTTTGTGGTGGTTTTGGTGTACCTTCATACATACACGAATGCGCTTTAGGGTATTTCCCAATTTGTTCGCTTAATCCCTAATTGACCAATTCTGGACTCGGCAATTGTCCGTCCTCAATTTGTGACATCGAGTGGTATCGTGGAGACAATAAGAAAGGAAAATCACCATGCAGTCAGCACAGACCACGTCACGATAATATGTGGCCGTTGTAGGTTGCCATACGAAAAAGTGAAATTGCGGCTAGTAGTAAAGCAGTCAGAATGGCAAATGTAAGTGAATTACCCACTTTGGAATGCAGGTAAGATTTTGTGTACGGTGAACAAATGTTGGTTATTAGTGGGGGATTAGTTACACTGCCTTTGAGAAGTCTTTTGATTCTACGGTGCTTTTAACTCGGTTCAGTTGTAACTGCGGAGCTGATTGTCGCTGCATTTCTTCCAGACGCGTCTGGAATTGCGATTTTGATGATATCAAATGTGACTTGCAGAAAATTAATGCAGTTTTAGGTTCGAAAAGTAGTATAAGATCCTTTTCATGTGCACAATGCGTATCGGCTTTAAAATTCAATTGGAAGTACGCTTGCCCTTAATTGGAAAATTTAAGAGCACAACTCCCCCACAGTTAACCAACTCAGCTCAATTTTTTTTTTTTTCCGGCAACTCGTCTAAGCAAATGTTGGTAATTCCATAATTTTTGTTCCTTTTTGTTTTAGCAGTGATAAAAATTAATTTCTGGACACTTAGATCATCCTTTCCAACCTCTTTTTCTTTTTTTTTTTTCGAACAAGAAAACGTGCTGGTTTTTTTTTTTTTCTCTTGATGGCCGCGCAGTCTGTTCCCTTCTTTTTCGATCTTTTTCTTTTTATCGCCACTTTCACCACATCGCTAGGTGTGTTCGCGTGAACACGCTCCCAAGGGGATCATGGCCGTAGACCGCAGCAGCAGACCGTAACATTATTCAATATTGGAGCTATTTATTCAACAGTTTAGTGATACGAACTTAGCAAAACGGCAAATAAGAAGATTTGCAGTAAATTTGTTACAATTGGTGTCAGAAGAGGAATTGTTGAATAAATTCCAGAGGACAACAAGGAATTGGCAAAGTTCAGTGAATTGAAGATCCAGGAACTGGAAAAGGAGTTGGAGAGCCGTGGATTGAATACAACCGTCATTAAACTTGAACTTCAGGCACGACTACGAGAGGCAATGGAAGCAGAAGGAATTAACGTGGAAGAGTATGTCTTTCATCTTGATGTTGACGAGACAACAACAAAAATTGAAGAGAAAAACGAAACATCGCAGACAGTTACGAGCACAGACTTGAACATGTTATTGACTTCAATAACTGCTCAAACATCGACAGTGGCATCTCAGCTGGAATCGCAGAGACACGTTTAACATCCAAGATGGAAGCACAGGAGGCACGCATTTCAGAAATGTCGTCACAAATGTCATCTCAACTGGAATCGCAGGAGATACGCATAACATCTAAGATTGAAGCATAGGAGACGCGTATTTCCGAAATGTCGGCACAAATTTCAGCACAGATATCAACTCAGATCTCCACACAACTAGAAGAGCAGGAAGTCCGTATATTATCGAAACTGGAAGCGCATATGGAAGAAAAACTAACCCAGTTTCATGAAGGCTTCAGTGGTCGACAGGATAAAATAGAGGCAGAGATGGATGCTTTGAAAGATAGGATCCAGGAATTACAATTGAACCGCCCAGTAGTTTCAGCGAGTAATCCTAAGGTAAAAACACCATCCTTCGACGATTCTGTTCCTTTCCAGGTCTTTAAACTACAGTTTGAGAAGACCGCAGCAGTGAACAACTGGAATGCTGAAAATAAAGTTGCTGCACTCTTCGTAGCATTGAAAGGACCAGCTGCCGAAATCTTACAGACTATTCCAGAGTACGAACGGAACAGCTATGAAGCATTGATGGCCGCTGTCGAGAGACGTTGTGGAAGCGAGCATAGAAAACAGATATACCAAATGGAGTTGCTGAACCGCTTCCAGAAGCCTGGTGAGACATTGCAAGAGTTTGCGTCGGATGTTGAAAGGCTGGCATATCTTGCAAATGCGGACGCACCCGTGGAATACACTGAAAGGGTAAAAATTCAGAGCTTTATAAATGGCATACGGGACGTCGAAACAAAGCGAGCTACATACGCAAACCCAAAGCCAACATTCGCAGAAACGGTGTCACAAGCTCTGATTCAGGAAGCAGCGTCGCTTCTGTGTAAGCCAGTTTTCAAAGCACGCCGTGTGGAAGTAGAAAGGCCAGAGTGGGTAGACGCAATATTGGAGGCGCTGAAAGGATCGCAAAAGCGGAGTGAAAGAGTTATCAAATGCTTCAAATGCGGGAAGCCCGGTCACATTGCACGTCATTGCGATCTTGGTCCTAATAGTTCCATCAATGTGGGTGGCCGTAAACGTAAAGTTGGAGGAGATGAGCAAGAGCGTGTCAGATGTATAGAACGAAAACTTACCCCAGCTATTGAATGTCTTGTGATATCTGTGTCGCAAATTGGAGGAAAATAGAGCAGCCTTGCCGTCGAAGGAAAGCTGGATGACAAGGAGCGTGTACTGACTGTAGATACGGGCGCATCTCATTCCTTGATTCGATCTGATTTAGTCAACAGGAGAGTAAAACCGTTACCTGGAGCAAAATTGCGTACGGTCACAGGCAAGTATAACCATGGTTTTACACAAATTCGTTGTGCCGGAGATCGCTGATGAAGTCATATTGGGAGTGGACTTCTTAGTTGACCATGACATCAGGATCGATATGCCAAGAAAGATTATGCGCTATGAGAACCAGGATGTGCCACTTAACTTCAGTTTGGAAGAAGGGTTCAGCAGTAATCGAGTGCTGGTGAAAGAGATTCGACAAAAACTGCAAAAGTCAAAGGCAGCAGATCGGGCAAGGGTTGATGGAACGAATGGGCCAAACAAATCAAAACCGAAGGTACCTGTGAGAGAAACACTGACATTGAAAAGCCCTAACGGACGTACTAAAACGAAGGAAATAATTTCGCAGAAAGAATGCAAGGGTGGTTTCAAGCCAGAGCACACTACTGTTGTGAAGAGTCGGAACGATACTGATTATGCAAAGCAAATCCGTCCAGCGCAAGCTCTACGAAGTAGTTCATTGGCCAAACAACAGAGTGTGAAGGAACGAACCAGGGTATTGAGTAGTACGATGAAACACAGGTACGATGAGAACAATAATTCGAAAGGTTTCTTGGCGGGAGATTTGGTAGTGTTATACAACCTTCACCGGCGGAGAGTTGTTCCATCCAAATTTCGGTGCAGTTGGGAAGGCCCGTACAAAGTTGTGAAGAAGATCAGTGACACCATCTACCGCATACAAACCATTTGGAAACCACGAAGTGGTACATTTGGAGATGCTGGCAGCGTTTAGATCGAGAGATTTGTCTGATCGGGACGATCAGACTTAGGTGGAGGGCAGTGTTACGAATGTTAGCAACACTAAGTGATACTCACATCCCTAGTCACATCCCTACATAAACGAATAAATCATTATGTCTACACATATGTACGTACACGCAGCAGAGAAGAGATGCACAAACACATGCAGATATCTGAGATGCTCCCAAAAGTATGCAATTGTAATTGTGGAAGTGTCACTCACAAATACAAGCATATGAGAAGCTATATACGTGCATCTGTAGTTATAATTATATGGCGGTGACTAAGTAAATTCTGGAAGCGCCTAGAAGATGCTACGAGGAAATCACAGAGTATAAAAGCACCAGCGATAGAGGCGCTACAAGCAGTTTCAGTTAAGCACGCTATCTGTCGGGCAATATATCAGTTTCATTTAAGCTATCAGTCAGTTTGGTTGCTAAGCCAGCTAGCTGCAAAGAATAAGTGTTATTGTGAAGTACTTTAATAAAGTCCATTTTTCCATTATTCAATATTTATTCAACAGTTTAGTGATACGAACTTAGCAAAAGGGCAAATAAGAGGATTTGCAGTTACAGTATTAATGAGGGTTTTAAAAGGGAGTGGCGTTTAGTTGTATATGTGCAGGCGTGAGTTCAGGTAAGTACGTGAATTACGTTTAGTAAAGATATATCGATTTTTGCTCAAGTTTTCGTGTTAAAGGCCGAGCCGAAGGACAGAAGGTCGAATGTGTATAAAAACTGGGCGCGGCTTCAGCCGATTTCGCCATTTTCACAGAAAACAGTTATCGTCATAGAATCTATGCCCCTACCAAATTTCACAATGATTGGTAAATATTTGTTCGACTTATGGCATTAAAAGTATTCTAGACAAATTAAATTAAAAAGGGTGGAACCACACCCATTTTGAAATTTTGTTTTATTTTTGTATTTTGTTGCACCACATCATTACTGGAGTTGAATGTTGACATAATTTACTCATATACTGTAAAGACATTCAATTTTTTGTTAAAATTTGACTTAAAAACTTGTTTGTTCGGTCATCCTATTTTGCTAATTTTTATTTAGCACACATATAGTAATAGAAGTAACGTTCCTACCAAATTTCATCATGATATCTTCAACGAATGCCAAATTACAGCTTGCAAAACTTTTAAATTACCTTCTTTTAAAAAAGGGCGGTGCCACGCCCTTTGTCCAAAATTTTACTATTTTTATATTTTGCGTCATAAGGTCAACCCACCTACAAGTTTCATCGCTTTATCCGTCTTTGGTAATGAATTAACGCACTTTTTCGGTTTTTCGAAATTTTTGATATCGTGGTTGAAGTCCGATTTCGTTCATTTTAAATAGCGATCTAAGATGAGTGCTCAGGAACCTACATACCATATTTCATCAAGATACCTCAAAATTTACTCAAATTATCGTGTTTACGGACAGACGGACGGGCGGACGGACATGGCTAAATGAATTTCTTTTTTCGCCCAGATCATTTTGATATATAGAAGTCTATATCTATCTCGATTAGTTTATGCCGTTACGGATTACCGTTATGCGAATAAAATTAATATACTCTGTGAGCTCTGCTCAGCTGATTATAAAAAAAACTGTTATATTGTGTACACATTTTATGTATTGGAAAATATTTATTATTTTTTCGTACATCGTCTTACAAGCTCTTTATCTAATATTTCTGCTTTAGTGTATACGTATGATAATGTGGTGGCACAATATTTTTTATTTTTATATTTTCAAAAAAAAAAAAAAACAAAAAGGAAAAAATAACAGAAGAAAACGGCCATTTAATTCGCATAGTTATTCACTATGAAAGCTTAGTAAAATTGTTGTAGTTTAATAGATTTATTGCAAATTAGAACACATTTCCCGATAAAATTCTTTGCATGTATGTATGTATTAGCATTTAGAACACATCTTCGTGAAGAGGACAAAATAATGTTTGCAATTGTAGGTAACCATCCGCCTTAAATATAAATTCATAAAACTTTAGTAATTTATGTATTAGCTTTAAAAATGTTTTCTTGATTATTTGAACTTTAAATACATATATGCATGTACATAAATATGTATTATAATAATTTTTCTTTTATTTCTTTCTTTATTTTTTTTTTTAATAATTTGTCTTTAAAATGTATTATTGTTTGGAAAACGCATTTATTATTGGCCCTGCTGCTGATCATATGACTTTTGTCATTTTCTTTCATTTCTGTTTTTGTAGCTAGCATTAGCCATGCGCGTTATACATAATTATTTGTTGTTCAGATATAGCTACATATAAACTATAGATAATAAGCATTATAATAATGATAATAACTATTATGTTGCCTAGTTAGTATTTCTTGTTGTTGATATTGTTGTACACCAACATGTTTCCCGTGTTGTTGTGGTTCTGCTTGTTGCTGTTTTTGAAATTGTGGCTTTGTCCTCCCGTATGAGGTTGGATTTAATTGATTATTTTGTTGTTGTTTTGGGTAAAGATACTGCTTCGACTGCTGCTGCACTTTCTGCTGAATTTGTAGTTTTGGTTGTCGGTTTTGTGGTGGTTGTTGCTGCTGCTGTCGCCTGTGCATACGTGTTTTCGTTGTTTGTTAGCATTGCACTTTGCCATATTGTGCCCGACGGTCCAACACCTCACGATATTCTCTATAATTCATTTGGATTTCCTGCGAACGATAACGTGTTAATTTTATTGATTTTCGAGTTTCGGGGGTTATAGCTGCTCGAAAGCCCCCCTTCCTGAGTAGAGAGTCAATAGTTTGAGTTTGGTCCCAACCTACAAGAGGAATAAAATTACATTAATACAAGTTTAAAATTCATATCGAAGCGAAGCCGATTTTTGATCTCAATAATAGGGCTGGGACTATCCGCATATTCGGATATCCATACGGGTATCCGTTGAGACGGATAAAATCCGGACGGCATGGATATCCGGTTAATATTCTTTTGAGAAACTAATCGGATATCCGGATTTAATAACCGTATTTTTGGATATCCAGTGAAAGCAAAAAATTGCTGTACATATGTTTATTTAACATTAATTACAAAAAAAAAACAAAAATGTTGATGTTTGCATGATACAAAAAAGAAGGTAGTTCCACTCAAAATTTTTTGACGTATTTGGGGATTTTTGAAGTTTCATAATGTTTGATGTTTTGCCAGAAGCGTTGCCATACCGTTGCTGTTTAAGGCGTTATTATTACATATATTAAAAAAAAAGTTCCCCCTAGAACGTAAAAAAGCATGAAAAATTAAAAATTAGTAAAAATCCGTTGTGATAAGAAACTACTATGTAGATTTGTATTATATACTTCATTACAGTCAATACAAAAAAAATCCCCCCCGCCCCCCCTGGAACCGCGCATGTTTATAGAGACCTCCTTTGAGCAAGCAATTGACAAACGGGTATGTTTTGTCAAAATGTTCTGCACAAACGTACGGACACTTAAGAAGGCTATATTCCCTTAGTTTGCATACTCCGATCCATGTTTCTTCCACCGAAACAATTTTCGGGAGCTGGAAAAACCTATTAAAACCCTTCTTTTCTAAGCTGATATTTCGTATTAAAATATTTCGAAGGCATGGGGCTCATTTTTTCTTTTTTATTTAAAATAACCATGAAAGTAATTTAGTCATATTCGTTAATATGAAATCCATCAAAATTAGAAAAATTCGTAAAATTTTTCAATCTGGTAGCTTGTTTTTGGTGAAATTGTTATTTGGCAAAAGTCAAGTGGCTAACGTCACACTAAATGGAACTACCTCCATTTTTTGTATTATGGATGTTTGTAAAATTGTAGCTTTTTTATTTTTGACGTTCATTTAATAATCTACAAACATATTTTGTGAATAATTTTTCGATGTTTACTTCGTTCAATTCATATGCATATACTCAACTTTTATATTCCAGTATCCGGACATACGGATATCCGGATTTTCCGTTTACGAATCCGGATATCCGGATAGCTGGATTTTTTGCTTAGCTATCCGGTTAGTCGAATATCCGTTTTATCCGGATAGTTGAAAAATCCGGATGCAGTTCACAGCCCTACTCAATAAATCTAATTTCGAAATTCAAAATATAATTTATCAATTTACCCTGCTCAGTTGCCACTTGCGGCAAATAAGTAGCAGTCCTTTTGCAGCCACGTTCATTCATAAACTCAATACGTATACCATGCACACCCAATGTCCAGTCAAGATACCCGTGTGCTTCTTCGAAATTTTGTAAAATCGATACGCTAACAGTCAATTTGGGCAACTCCTCTCTGACAATTGGAGCAAAGCGTGAATCCTTCAAAGCACTCGTTAGTGCATATTCACGTAAACCATTGTGCAAGTGCATGGCACTAAAAGTTCCAATACAACCACGTAAACGTTTGTCACGCCCTGTTTTCCATGTTACAAATAATGGACTGTAAGAGATTTAAAACATTTATTTATCTACATTGGATTGATTTAAAAAATAATTAGGGCAACTCATTCGAACTCGAAAATGCGTCGTAGCCAAGCAAATCTCGTAAATAAAAAAATTTTCATGAATTTTCGAGCTTTGCGAGATTTATAAGTTTTGCAAGATATTGACGAGTTATATGGAGTTGCTCTAAAGTTTTCTGGCAAACAGGTTCAAAAGTTTCTCTTCGCTATAAAGAAAACATTGATACATATCAACTCCGCAGCGGGTTAGGGGGTTAGAATATACCCGCGGTGGGTATGACTGTTGTTGTAGCAGTGCTTCGCTCCATCCAATAGGTGCGACCGATCACAAATTGTCATCAGTATCCTCTAACGGAAGTCCAAGGAAACTTGCGGTTTCAACAGGGGTGGACCATAATGAGAGAGGTGTTAGAGGAGTTGGTTCCACATTACAATTAATGAGATGTGTCATGTGGGAACACATTGCAAGCGGGGCATACATTTAGTATGACGGGGTCAATTCTGGATGGGTAAGAGTTTAAACTGTTACAGTATCCGGACCGAAGTTGAGCTGGAGTGACTCGCGTTTCCCTGGGGAGTGTGCGTTCCTCTTCCGCAAGTTTTGGGTACTGTTCTTTGAGTACTGGATTCACCGGGCAATTACTGGCATAAAGGTCCGACGCCTGTTTGTGGAGTTCACTGAGGACCTGCTTGTGTTTTTTTGCTTCATACGGCTGAGTTCTCAGGTGCCGTATTTCCTCATAATGCTTACGGAGATGACTCCTTAAGCCTCTGGGCGGTGTTGGCTCATCAATCAGATGTCTGTTGGGATGTCCAGGTTTCTGGGTATTCAACAGGAACTGTTCAGGGAGGTAGCCGTTTATTCTGTTGCAAAGCTCATCGATCTGTGAGCCTGCACCTGTGGCCATTATTGTACAGTCATCGGCGTAGGAAACGATAGTAACTCCTTCTGGTGGCGAAGGTAGCTTTGATATGTAGAAGTTAAACAAAAGTGGGGATAGGACACCATCCATTTTGGCAGCTCCCCTTTCTAATTGGCTATCTTGAACTTCCACTCTATCTCTGTCCGGAGATATTTGCAGTTGAATTTGGCAATGTGGTTGTTGCACTTTGTTTTACACAGGGGATGACCCCCGTTAGCGTCTTATCTACAATCAGAAATTGGCGGGACCTACATTTGTTATGGTATCTGCTAAAACTGACAATTTTTTTCTCGGAGGCTTTTCATGGCAGAAATATAACTACCTCGTTTAGAAAAAACATATTGCTTAACGGCCTAGAAGGTTCAATGTGGTCATTGTAGGGTATTTGTAATAACTTTAAATAATATCAACTTTTGTTATTTTAAATATTTTATGTATTTGTTCTAATTTTCAATCTTGAATTTTTTGCTTTCAAAAATTTTCATTCTTGACATTGTTCTGCTGGAAATTAAATTCATTTTTCAATAAAAAATAATATTTAAAAATATCTAAAATATTTATCCTACATCTGGCGATCCTACCAGGAGCGTTAATTTTCTGTGATTGCAACATCAATAGAGATTTTGATGCAACATCTACAATAGTTACAACAACTACTTAACGAGCTTAATTTGTACTGGACAACAGAAATAAAGAGAAATAATAGAAACAAATAAGGACATATTTATGTGATAAATAATAAAATAGTATAGAGAACTTAGAACTACATTTAAAGTGTTTACTACATATAGCAACATAATAACGAAGGTAAAATAACAACAATTTGAACAAATGTGAAACTAAAGGAGCAGCAGATATCGTGAGGAATTTAGCAGTCAGTTCAAAATCAGTAAAAAATATAAGAATTACAACAACAAAAATCAACAATACAACAACAATAAATACAGCAGTCAGTTCAAAATCAGTAAAAAATATATACAACAACAGTAATCAACAATACAACAACAATAAATACAGCAAGAAAATATATTTTAAAAGAAGATCCTTATAAATAAATATTATATGATTTGGGTGAGCTGTATCGTATATTTTTACGATTTATATTTGTAAATTACTTATATAAATAATATATATATAATTTGTAATTTATCTATAATACTTCATTCATTTTTAGATTTTAAATTGTAAACTTCTTTTTCAGAGATCTTTAATTTTTGTTTATTAAAAATGTATCGTACGCCACCACGTGACACACACACGTCTACACCAACACATCGTACAAATGACTCGCTTATTGATTTACAAGGTGATGTTTTTCAGAACGATCTTGTAAATCCATACGCCAATCAAAATATTGAAATATTTGCCACTTCAGTGAAACTTCCCCAATTTTGGACAAACTGTCCTGAAGCATGGTTCATTCATGCAGAAATGCAATTCAATAGGAAAAATATTACGCAGGAGACGACAAAATATGAATATGTCATCACTGCCCTTCCTCAGGATGTCATTATGACAATTTTGGATTTTATTCAAAATCCTCCTGATGATAATAAATTCTCAGCCTTAAAACAGATTTTAATAGAAAGGCATTCTTTAAGTGAAAATGCCAAATTGGATAAGATTTTGACTGATTCAGAGATTGGAGATCGCAAACCCTCAGAGTTTTATCGGTCTCTGGTCTTACTTTCTGGCTCCAATTTCAGCTCTGAAGTCCTTAAAAAGATTTGGATGAGAAAACTTCCTAAAAATTTAAACGTTATTTTAACGAGTTCGAACTCTATATAAATGAACTTTTAAAATTGGCTGATAATGTTTGGGAAGTTGTTAGCAAAAACGAAATAGCTTTAGTCAATAATTTGAAAAATTCTAAAAGCGAGAATGCAATAATTTCCAATTTGGTTCAAACCACTAATCTAATATGTAAAAACTTTGAAAAATTATCTTTAGAATTATCAGAAATGAAAAAAGAAATTAATCAAAATTATTCTAGATCCCGTTCGATAAGTAGGAATCGTTTTAGAAGTCAGTCTAGATATAGGTCCAATTCGCGTGAGAATCCGAACTGGCTCTGCAGATATCATTATAAATTTGGTAACAAAGCTATTAAATGTGAACAACCATGCGCCTTTTCTAAAAATAATTCAACAAACTAAAGTTTTCCGTTGTTGCAGCGACGAACGACGGAAATTTTGAGGTATCAACTCGTCGCTTATTTATATTTGATAGGGAAAACAAGTTAAATTTTCTTATTGATAGTGGGAGAGATTTCGGTACTTCCAGTGACTAAATTCTTGTGTAAAAATAAATCTAACGATATTATTTTGACAGCAGCTAATGGTACTACGATTTCGACTTATGGTAAAAAAATTTTAAATATAAATTTAGGATTGAGGCGCGAATTTCCATTTACTTTTTTAATAGCTGATATAGGTAAGCCAATAATCGGAGCTGATTTTTTAAGCAAATATGGCCTACTTATCGATATTAAAAATAAATGTTTAGTTGACCCGTTGACAAGTCTTTCAGTCAATACTATTTCATGTTTTTGCAATGTCCCTCTTCCCAAAATTTTCTCAGTAGACAATCAATATACGAAATTATTAAAAACTTTTCCATCTTTAATTACGGAACCTGATTACTCGAAGCCAGTTAAACATGCTACGGTTCACAGACTAGTTACAGAAGGTAACCTACCATTTTCTAAGCCCAGGCGTTTAGATCCTATTAAATTTAAAGTGGCCAAGGCCGAATTCGATTTTTTATTAAAAACTGGAATTTGTAGATCTTCAAATTCATCCGTGGCATCTCCTCTTCATTTAGTACCCAAAAAAGATGCTAATGACTGGCGTCCTTGTGGCGATTTCAGAAGACTAAACGTAGTAACAGTTCCTGATCGTTATCCCTTGCCCCATATCCATCACTTCAATATGAATCTTCGAAACAAAACTATATTTTCAAAAATTGATTTAGTTAAAGCGTACCATCAGATACCAATGGCTAAAGAAGACGTATATAAAACGGCAATAACGACACCCTTTGGTATGTTTGAATTTTTACGTATGCCTTTTGGGTTAAGGAACTCAGCTCAAACATTTCAAAGGTTTATTAATGAGGTTATAAGTGGACTGGATTTTGTGTTTGCCTATATAGATGATTTGCTTATAGCGAGTGAAAACGAACAGGAACATTTAAAAGATTTGAGTATTCTTTTTGAGAAGTTGTCGGAATACGGTCTAAATATTAAACCGAGCAAATGTATTTTTGGTGTTGGCAGTATTGATTTTTTAGGGCACAATATTTCTAGTTCTGGAATTAGTCCTTCCGATGAGAAAACAGCAGCCATACGTAATTTTGAGCGTCCGAAAAATATTAAACAAGCACAAAAATTTATAGGAATGGTAAACTATTACCATAGGTATATTCAAAATCTTGCTGAGTACACGAATATAATATATGATTTAATTAATAGAACAAACAAAAAACGTGATAAAAAATTAATATGGGATGACACATCAACAAAAAGTTTTGAATGTATTAAAGAATAATTTGCAAATAAAGTATTATTAAATCATTTTAATAAAGATGCAAAGCTTTCTTTAAATGTAGATGCATCAATACAATGGCGATATGAAACGTATGTGGAAGTGTCTAAAAGACCTCGTCGAGCTTAATGATGTTAAAAAACATATCACTAAAATTGTAATTAACGGTGAATGCCTGGAAAATGAATATGATATAGCTAATGCCCTAAATAACTTTTTTATACAAAGTATTGTTGAAATTAATGATAGCATCGAAGAAATTGTAAATGGGGATGAAATAAGCGCAAATCATAGTAATCCATTTGAAACATTTAAATTTACTGACATTGTAGTGGACGATATTATTATTATCACAAAATCACTTAAAAACAAATATGGCGGCGACAAGCTTTTATCGGAGGGTGTCGTTAAAGATGCCATGACATATACTGCTAATTTCTACAAAGACATAATTAACGAATCCTTAAACAGCGGTATTGTACCTAGTTACTGGAAAATTTCAACAATAATACCTGTTGAAAAAGTAAAAAATACAATGAAACCCGAGGAACTACGTCCAATTAACACGTTACCTACAGATGAAAAAATTATGGAGACAGTGGTGAAGGATCAACTTGTGGCATACTTAGAGAAGCACAATGTGATTATCCCAGAACAATCGGGATTCAGGAAGAGCCATTCTTGTGAAACAGCGTTGAATATGGTAATTGCAGATTGGAAAGAAGACATGGCGGACAAAAAATTTACGGTGTCTGTCTTCTTGGATTTAAAACGGGCTTTTGAAACTGTCGATAGATCTGAGCTATTGGACGTTATGTTTAAAATTGGTATAAGAGGAAAGGCTTTGGAATGGTTCCGGAGTTATTTGGGTGACAGAAAACAGAGAACGATAATTGGAAAGGAGGTTTCATCAGTGGTGGATGTTAACATTGGTTTACCACAAGGCTCGGTCTTGGCGCCAATATTGTTTACATTGTATATCAATGATATCAAAAGATGCTTAAAATATTGTAAAATACGTCTATTTGCGGATGATGCATTGCTTATCATAAGTGAAAAATATGCAGAATGTGCCATGCTGAAAGTACAAGAAGACCTGGACTCGCTATACAAATGGTTATGCCTTAGAAAACTGAAATTAAATGTCGAAAAAACTAAGTTCATGATATTTTGTAAAAACACTAATATCATAAGTAACAATAGTTTAAATAATATTACGCTGAAGGTAAAAAACATGGAAATCCAAAGAGTAGACAAAATTAAGTATTTAGGAGTTTTGATTGATGATAATCTAAATTTTGGAGAGCATGTAACTTATCTGGAAAGGAAAATTGCACAGAAAATAGGCTTCATGTATAGAACATGTAAACATATCAGTCAAAGTCATAAAATATTGGTATATCGTTCAATTATTGAACCACACTTTATTTATTGTCCTACTATTCTGCTATTAAGTAATGATATATATATTAAGAAACTTCAAATACAGCAAAACAAGGCAATGCGATTTATTTTAAAATGTCCTCCAAGAACGCCAAAAATTGTAATGCTCAATAGATTAAACTGGCTTAGTATTAAACAGTCAGTTAGTTATTTCACATTGAAATTTATACACCAACTTAGGTTAGGAATGTTACCGAATTACCTGAGTAGTAAAATACATTATAATCATGAAATCCACAATTATGGAACAAGAAATTGCAATAATATAAGACTGCCTAGAATAAGAACTGAGTTCGCCAAAAGGTCTCTTGAATATTTAGGGTATAAAATGTATAATGAGTTACCTTCTGATTTGAAAGACTGTGAAAATATTAGTAAGTTCAAAGAAAAATTGTTTTTATATTGTACGTCACTAAATGTGACATAAGTATTTATGTTTAATCTCTTATTTTAACCTAAACTAGGTCTTAAAGACCGTAATAATAAATAAATAAAATAAATACAGCTATTGGTGGTGTAATAGAACAACATTTTAATGGCAAATCTGAGCAAATAGGATTCTATTCCAAAAAGCTTTCTCCATTAGAGATAAAGTATAGTGCATTTGATCGAGAGTTGTTAGCAATATATTTAAATATAAAACACTTTCGATATCTTTTAGAAGGAAGACAGTTTACAGTTTTTACTGATCATAAACCTTTGGTTTTCGCCTTAAATTCAAAAACTGAACGTAGTCCTAGACAAACGCGGCATCTAGAATTCATTGCGCAATTCACTAGCGATATACAATATGTTAAAGGAAAAGATAATGTGGTAGCTGACACATTGTCACGAGTTTTTGAGGTAGATGCTTTTCAAAATTTCGATCTAAATTTTAAAATCTTACAAAAGGAGCAACAACAAGACACTGAACTTAATGAATTAATATCTGGCCAAACTTTTCAAAATCTTAAATTAATCAAAATTCCTTTGCTAAATTTTACCATCTGGTGCGAAGTTTCAGGAGAATGTCCTAGACCATTTGTTCCAAACAGCTTGCGTAAAACAATTTTTGATATTTTACATGGAATTGCTCATCCTGGTACGAAGGCTACCCGAAAACTAATAGTTAAAAGGTATTTTTTGGCCAAGTATGAATAAACAAATAAATGTATGGCCCAAGGAATGTCTAAATTGTCAGAAATCAAAAGTTATTCGTCATACGAAATCACCTATTAGCAAAATTCCAGTACCAAAAGGTAGATTCGAGCATATTCATTTGGATATTGTAGGACCTTTACCCATTTCCAGAGGACATCGTTATATTTTTACTATAGTTGACAGGTTTTCTCGTTGGCCTGAGGCATATGCACTAAGAGACATTTCTTCGGCAAATATTGCAAGAAAATTTTTCAGTGAATATATTTCGCGTTTTGGAGTTCCATGTAATATAACTACTGATCAAGGCTCTCAGTTTACATCAAATTTGTTTTCGGAATTGACAAAATTTCTTGGAAGTCACCACATAACAACGTCTCCCTACCATCCTCAAGCTAACGGAATGGTGGAACGTTTTCATAGACAGTTAAAATCTTCAATAATGGCTAGGAATGGGATTAGAGATTGGTACGAAGAATTACCAATAATACTTTTGGGTTTGCGATCAACTTTTAAAGAAGATATTTCAGCTACACCAGCTGAAATGGTTTTTGGTCAAAATTTAAGGTTACCTGGTGAACTCGTTGTCTCAACTTCTGAGAAAACAAATTCGACAGATGTTTTGAGCAGTTTACGTGAACATTTTAGAAATTTTAAATCAAATCTTGAACAGCATAAAAATTCTTCTGGAATTTATGTTCCTAAAAATTTAGAAGATTGTCAATTTGTTTTCGTACGGGTTGTAAACAAACATTCTTTACAACATCCTTACGAGGGACCTTATAGAGTAATTGAAAAAGGAATTAAAAATTTTAAAATAGAAATAAATAATGAAATTAAAATTTTTCCTATTGATCGTTTGAAACCTGCTATGGTGGATTTTGCACACTTTACTAAAACAAAAACAAAAAAGAAAGTAACGTTTAATTTATATAACAATTTATCTCTGGAAGGGGGAGTAATGTAGGGTATTTGTAATAACTTTAAATAATATCAACTTTTTTTCTATTTTAAATATTTTATGTATTTGTTCTAATTTTCAATCTTGAATTTTTTGCTTTCAAAAATTTTCATTCTTGATATTGTTCTGCTGGAAATTAAATTCATTTTTCAATAAAAAATAATATTTAAAAATATCTAAAATATTTATCCTACAGTCATATCATAATGGTGATTGTTACCGGAACGTACCGAATCTATATCCGGCAAAGGATATAAAGACACTCCGCGAAGGTTTTGGGGAGTGTTATCGAACGCCTTTTTGTAGAAAAAAAAGGCTGGGATTACTTACATTTTTTGGCGTTAATTTCGATGCCCTATATTCCACTGCATTAGAGTTACGGAGCTCTTGAGAAGAAATGACAATTTTTTTTTTAGCCACTGAATGGCTTAATGTTCGGAGTAATCACCGGGTGGGCTGTCGAATTAGAGAATTACAATTATAGGATCCAACATAGCACTAATTACTGACATAGAGTTCCTGATTCAAAAAGCACAGGAGAGGGACGAGGTTAGTTTCTTCTTTGAGGAGTCGGCTAACCGAAGGAGTCGTTGAGTAATTTAATCTAATTAATACATAAGATAAAACCTGATGGAAAGAAAAGAGTGTATGTACCTACTGAAATGGAACCAAATCTTATGCGTGTGATTAACAAGGAACTGGGACCTCAATCCGTTGATAAGACAGTAAGCTAGACATATATTATTGATTTCCACATATGAGAACAAAGGTGGAAACATTCATTAGAAACTGTTTAAAATCATTTCGCCCCTTTGCCATTTATGAACTCAAATCGGAAGCACACTTCTGGTGTTCCTCAGGGTAGCCATTTGGGTCCATTACTTTTTACCCTCTTTATAAATGACTTACCTAAGGTTATTTCGTATTTTTTTTTTTTTTTCAAAAAATTGTTATCGCCGTTTTAAGTGGACATTTTTGGGTCGGGCAGGGTATACATGAAAATTTTACAATCAAATTAAAAACTTAAAAAAAGTCAAAAAAATGAAATTTAGCAGGCTCGAAAATTATTTTTTTGGGTATGCGTAGTGAAACTTTTTTCCTGAGCCCAAATCCTATCGAAAAATCGATGGCGCTATATCGTCAATAAATAAACTTGCACAATAGATCTGCACAAAGGTCGCAGTGCTTCCAGCCCTATTAATAATAATCATCGGTCAATTAATCGATGGATCTACTTCAGGCCGATTTGGACTCATTTCAATTATGGTTTTCAGTAAATCTACTAGTTTTGAACTGCTGCAAATGTAAACTAATGACATTTCACAGAGTCAACCCAGTTTTAAAATCCTATATGCTAGATGGTGCTCCCTTGGAGCGTATATCTGTAGTACCTAGGTGTTCTTTTTGATGCGAAATTGAGGTTTAACATGCATATTTCATCCATCGTAAACAAAGCATCGGGTGTAGTCGGATTTATTAAAAGATGGGCTAAAGAATTTGATGATCCCTATTTAACCAAGACCCTTTACACATCATTGGTACGCCCAGCACTTGAGTATTGTTCCTGTATTTGGTCCCCGGTGTATGAAAATCATATATATAGATCGAATTGAATCGGTACAGAAGCAGTTTCTAATCTTCGCATTACGTTGTCTTAACTGGGAATCAAATCATCATATTCCGCCTTATAGAAATATACTTCTTCTCATTAGTTTGCCCACTTTAGGGAATAGAAGAACATTACTTGGGGTAATGTTTCTTCATAAACTGATTATCGGTGAGATAGACTCCACTGATCTTGTGAGCAGACTGAGTTTTTCTGTTCCTGCGAGAACTACAAGCTTTCATTTACCCATTCTCCGGCGTAATTTTGCCAAATATATCCCTCTTCGCAATTGGTGCTCGCGCTATAATGAACTGTACAACTGTATTAGTTTTGAGTATTCGATTGCTACTATCCGTAAGGAAATACTCTCACGTCTGGCATGATATTTTTCAAAGATTTTTAAGTAAGATGTCAATTTTTATTTCAATATTAATTTTAACTAATTTTGATTTGATTTATTCATTAATTAAAATTTAACTTAATTAATTTGATTGTTTATTATTTTAGTTTTTACTTTAAATTTTGTTTTTACACTTATGATTTTCCTTGTTATTTGTATTGTATCTTATATCCGCTTTGCGTCTGTGTTGACTTTAATAAATAAATAAATAAAAATATTGGCAGTAGTTGAAGCCTTTACTAAATATGTGAAGTTGTGTCCTATAAATTCCACTAGCACGCGAGAGGTCACTGCCGGCCTTGAAAACAATTTTCTTTATTATAGCCGACCGAGACGAATTATTAGTGATAGAAGAATAAGTTCCACTTCTTTAGAATTAAGTGATTTCATCTCCAAACGGAATATGGACAATGTAACGGTGGCCGTTGCTTCCCCTCAAGCTAATGGGATAGGGAATTTACGGACCCTATAAGCCATGCGGACTAGTGTTGGAGATTGAGTATGTGCTACGACCGAAGATGTTAACAAGAAATGTCTACCCCAATATTGGAGATCGTATGTAGTGAATAAGATGTTAGGTAACGACCGCTATCTCATCCGCGACATCGAAAATAGTCAACTGACCTAACTCACATAATACGGGGTCGTTGAGGCCCACCGTATTTGGAGGTGGGTAGGTAAACCCGACAGTGGCGACATGGGCGAAGAGGATGTAGTAACTGATTCATTGGCATAAACATACATTAAAATACTTGTACATATGATCGGAGGCGATCAATACATTGTTAGGATTGGTTGTAAACGTAGTATAAGCTTATTTTATAAGTGTAGTATAAACTTATTAGAGGGTAGCCCTATAGCAATAAGAATAATAGTGTTAAGTTAGTAAGACTGCAAAATAAAGATGGGACGATACTTCCGGTACAAGAAAGAAAAAGATAAGACGCGATAATTTTTTAATCATAATAGTTCATAAATGTAACAAAATAATTTCGAATAAGATCAAAAATTTCATAAAAAGCTCTGGGGAGAAATCCCTATATAATTTAGTTGTAAAGTAGGTCGATAGTTCGTTTAAAAGCATAGAACCACAGTGAAAAGAAATGTGGTTTCTGATAAAAATATGTGGACGTGTTACTCGAAGGTTTTGGGAGCGTTTTGCTACCAAGACAATATACGGAGCGCACATTTAAAAGCTTACTATTTTGTACCCCAAACAGGAAACTAGTGAGCCTGTTTCTAAGAGAGAAATATTTCATAAATCAATGATATATAAAAAAATCGTTATACTTACTAAGCATCATTTGTAAATTTCGGTATGCCAGGACCATCTAAATTATTTAGTTCACAATCTAGCACCTCAAAACAAAACAAACACATGTCAGGCACCGCTACGCTATCCACTTGCCTTACACTATAACCATTTGTATGACGATGCGATCCACCACCACCACCGCGTCGATAGTAATCGCCATCATCGCCACCACAATCGCCATTCTGCAGATGATGCGGTCGCAATCCATTCATTTGTGATGAACCAGAAGAGCCACGATAATTATTATGGTGTTGGTGATGATGATAGTTGTTCGACATATTGTTTTTGTGCTTTTTATTAAATTTGTTACACTTGCTGCTTGCTATCCAGTATGTTATGAAACGTTATCTAGATTCTAGATGGAAATTTGTATTTTCTTTGATCGTGGCAACTTATTTGAAGCAATCAAAATGCGATCCAATTTGTATGCTTATAGATTGTTCTTTAATCTATTTCTTATTTACTATTCTTTTATTTATAAATTGCCGTGTGGACGCAGCTGCACTCTGAAGCACTAGATTTTTTTATCAGAATCTGTTTCTATTTTGTTGAAGGACTTATTGAATTTATATAGATTATTAAGCTACATCGACATATTTTATATAGGTATTGTTAAGATGTCTAGCATTAATGGCAGTGCGTAACTTCTTGTTGATGTGAACCTATAATAGATCTAACCTGTAAAGAGATAAGTTTTAGTTAAAAATGTGATTAAATAGGGGATATAAGGTGTTTATATGTAGCAAGACAACTTGCAATTTTAACGATATTATAATCTTATTCTTGCTGTTGTTGTTGTAGCGATAAGGTTACTCCCCGAAGGCTTTGGGGAGTGTTATTGATGTGATGGCCCTTTGCCGGATACAGATCCGGTACGCTCCGGTAACACAGCTCCATTAAGGTGCTAGCCCGACCATCTCGGGAACGATTTATATGGCCACATTAAACCTTCAGGCTATCCCTCCCTACCCACCCCCAAGATCCATGAAGAGCTTGGGGTCGCCAGAGCCTCGTCTGTTAGTGAAACGGGATTAGCCGCTCGAAGGCGAGGTAGACAATTGGGTTTGGAGAAGCTATACATATATTGCGCTGGCAACCTGAAAAGGTTAGCGCTACACAACCCCTTGAATCTGGTATATTAGTCGCCTCTTACGACAGGCATACCTACCGCGGGTATATTCTAACCCCCTAACTCACTGCGTTATTCCGTTGCTTATTTATGGAGTAGGGTTGGACATTTAGGTAATACCTCTTAATATCTATAATTATAATATTAATATAATATAATAACAAGGCCCATATTAGTCACTTTATAAACGAGTTTTAGCAAAACCAGGCTAGTTCGAGATCAATTCGGAACCAATCTGAAAATTCATGTAGCAGTCTCTAGACACATCATCAATAAGTATGTTGCTCTACCAACATTCAGTTCCAAAGATAATGCCAAACTAAGATGATTAATTTTAGCTCACAGGAGTATTTAAAAGATATATGTAGTAAAGAAAGTTTCAGCCTACAAAGTTCTAACCTGGTGCACCAAGTTTACCGAGCAGTATACCCATCTCGACCAAATGGTGTAATTTTAATTAAATACATCTATAAATACAACAAACGAATGCACTGGAGTAGAAAACAGCATGTAAAAGAGGGGCAGAACTTCATGTAGGTAATGCACATTTCTTGAAGTTATATCTTACTTGTGTTTAATTAAAACTTTATTTTTCGGTGGGCTCGGCAAAACCCAACTCCTTTCTTCTCGTTTACCCTTCTAGGCAGCCTAGAACAGGCAAGCAAAACACGTCAATAAAGAAATTTAACGAAACCCAATTTATAGTCTCTAGCTTAACAAAAAGTATTAAGCTCCAATGGCAGAAATCATTTCTAGGTAAGGACTGTCGCTCACAACATTTTGAAAGTGTTCTTTAGTCTCAAAGGTATTTTTATGTTTTTCACCATCCTGTTGTTGGCGAAGGTTTCAATAATTTGTCGCTTTATGACTCCGAAGAGATTAAGAAACATTTCTGACACCAGCATTTTTATGACAGAAATACACTTCTTAGAGCTTGCCACTATCGAGAGACAACTCTGTTAGGGGAAAGTTGTGAAGTATTTTGAATTTCCATGAAATGCAGCATTTCTTCCTAGACGCCTAACTATGCGACCCTTTTCCTGGAAACATAAATTGTGTGTCCATCATCGGCATTTTATTGTATGCTGCGTTTAAGAAGCGTTAGAACCAATTTAAAAAGGATTTATATTTTTTTGGAGTGCGAATGAGCGGATATGATCACAAGGATCCTGGATATCGCCTTGTTGTTGTTGTAGCAGTGTACACTGAAATGACAGCCCTTGTTCGTGAAAAATCCAGAGTCGCTCCGGTACATACAACCGGCTGCCACACTCGCTTCTTTATGTAAAAACTAAGTGTTATTGTCGTTATAGCGATAAAGACACTCTACGAAAGTTTTGGGGAGTATTATGTTGATGGTCCTTTGTCGAGTTTTGATCCGGTACTTCTGGTAACAAGCACCACTAAGGTATCCTACCGACCATCGCGGGAACGATTTATTATGACCACTATGAACCGCCTAGGTCATCACGCCTCCCCACTCCCTAGTTCTATGAAGAACTTGGACATCAGGACTTCCTCTTTTTCTTGCAGCACTGACGTTTTGTTTGACAATTAGATCTTTAAGAAAAACATTGCTTAATAACGTGTAGAAAAACAGGGAACTGAAAGAAACTTTCGTTGTTGTTCTTACACCAAAAACAGTCTACTGTGACTTTCACTGCAGTAGCCAGTTGGGCTCTGCAACAATTTCGAAAGTCCTTGCCGGGATAAGAATTGATCCTATTGTCATGGAAGCTCTGCTTTTAATTTGATAGAATACAGAATTTTTAATTGTATTAAATAAATATAGACAAAATAATTCAATAAAAATGAAAAAGGGTTAAGGAGCAACTGGATTTATGGTTCCCGAGATGGTCGGGCTTGGTACCGGAACGTACCGGATTTGCATCCGGCAAGGGACCATCAACTCGATAACACTCCCCAAGGCCTTCGGGCCTTCCTCAATTTTGGACCCCGTGTACGACTATGAACTGATCGTAAGCTCGTTCAATTCAATGACTCTTTTGTAACAACCAATAAATATATATAGTTATATATGCAATACGTAATATCGCACAAAGAGCTGCAGGTTTATTCTTGGTGAAATCAACAAAATGCATTTGCATACACATACGTACGTACAGACGTAGGTAAACTTAGCTCTGTTGTTCCGATGCTTTGTTTACGTATATATGTAGGGATGTACTATATCTTCCATTGGCACTGCAATGCTTGAGGTACAAGCAATTTGGCGTTAGTCAGTGGATTTATGTAGGTGCCCACTCGCTTTGACCTTCATCTACACTCACGTTACCTCCAACGCCTACACCTAGTTCAACGCATAAAAAGCAGTTAATCTTCCGAAACTCTGCTTGGGTTGTTCATGTAGTCCAGTAATTTTTGGCAGTCATTGTATTTGCGGATATAATTCTTGTTTTATTTTTATTTATTTATGATTTCACAGCACAATCACATTGTTTGTCATAATTACTTCTTTCATTCTATGTATCGCTACTACTTTTACATGACATTTGTTCTTTTTTGTAATTTCTACCCTTACTACTCTTTCTTTAAGTTTTATCAGTTTCTCTTTTATACTCTACCAACGCACATACATTATTCTTTGCTTGGTACTGCTGCTACTCCCATACAAATTGCTTTTCTTCCCGTCGTTTTTCACACCAACTCATTGCACTTTTATCATGAATTTTGTTTGATTAAAATTTGGATCACTCGCACATAAACGAAACTGGTAAAAATATGAGAAAATAATGCCAAAACACTTTTTTATCGTACGCTCGCAAAATCTGCGTCGTTCGCAGTGTGTGAGTGACGAATATTGAAAAAATTACAAATGTCAGTGTAAGCAGGGTCGCTTGGGAGACGATTTAGAGTTGCATTTGAAAAAATAAAATATTTTTGAAGGTCACTTTTTTACTCCATATTTTTCAAAATTTGGGATAGGCGGTACAATATTGTTTCATACACAGTGCCAGTAGTTTAGTACCCTACAAGAATACTGACTATCATATGACTATCATCTGATTGTCAGCAATTTCAGCCTAACGATCAGCGCCTCATACAAACTTTCTATCACAAACTTAAGGGGACTTGCGCATATGTGATGTAAACAACTGTGTACGTGTGAGTTTTTGTCTCCTTCTTATACACCAACATGGCCTACTGATTAAGCATATAGCCGTACTGCTCACTCTCATTCCTTTTCCTGGATCACTGCTGACACTCTAACTATCAAAAAGTGTCATAAATGATAGTTTGCTGTAGAAATCAGGTTTGACTGTTATACTATCATAAATGACCATTGTTATATTCCGCCAAAAATGAAACAATGCTTTTTGCTTTTTATTTACTTTATTTCATTACGTTTTTAATTTTATACGTGATAAAAGCATAAGTGTTTCTTATTTATTTAAAATAAATAGTTTTATAAGAATTCGAGTTCAGAATGTTCAATTTAAATTCAGAAAATAACAAAACAACAGAAGCGCGGATTCCTCATGCGGAAACACATTTAAAAATGAATCACCACTAACCACTGGTAGTATTTGGTATGTGGTATTTTTTAATATTATTTTCGATTTTTTTTCTTTTAGCATGAAGCTTTGAAATGCTCTCTTTTTCATTTTTTAAACTTATTTTTTATATGGTTTTCGTCGCTTGAAAATGGCGGAATTTAAAAAATAACAAAACAACCGTGATAATCATTTGATTGTCATATGACAGTCAGTAGTGACAACATGATTAAATCGGATAAACTGTTCGCGCATTCATAAAATTCCGTTGAGAATTATGTATGTGTCTCACATACATAATGGTATCTGCTGTATGTTCTTTTGTTCTGTATCAGGTGTCCGAAGCTTTCCCAGTTTGAGTCCTTTTTCATGATTATAGGCTGTCGTTGGGAACATGCGGACATGCATGAGCGAACAGAGGAACATACATGAATTTGAGTACCAATGTTTACGTCATCGCAGGATCAGCATTGTCAATTACAAGTGTGAGTGTATTAGTAAGACTATCAGCGTTTCTTGTAGGGTAGTGACTTAATGCCTCCTGTAGTGGAGTTCACTAACTTTTTTAACCACATTTGCCATCGCTTTATTTACGAATCGATAACTATAACGATTTTGTTAAGCGCCAAATACATGACACGAACATTTCCGCGAACATTCCCGTTATGTCATGTTTCTGCGGCCTTTTCTATCGTGTATGGTGGTATTTGCCAGTTCGCGCAAATGTTCGCCAAAAATCAAAATATTTTAATTGTTGGCGAACATTTGCGCGAACTGTTCGTGCGTGTATGGCGAAATAGCTCATAATCGTAGTAATTTCTGAACGGAACAGACGTGCGCGGAAAAGTAAAATGGACAATAAAAAATTTCTGAGTGAATTTATTGAAATGTATAAATTTTTTTACGCTTAATTGCCACAGCGAGCAATATTGCTGCAGCACAATTGTTGTCAATATTCATCGCTGTCTGAAAGAGAACTAATGTTCGGCCAAAAGTTCGTATGGTGTATGGCCAAAGCTGCGAGCAAGATTGCGGAATGTTCGCGGAAATGTTCGTGTCGTGTATTTGGCGCTTTATTCAGCAACTATTTTGTATCAATATTTGGTAAAAGTCTAGTTGAGGGGTCGACTGCTAATACGTTACCAAAAATATCGAGAGAGTTATCAAAAGACGCGTCTTGACATCAGTATTAATAATTAATCGTCTTGACATCAGTATTAATAATCAGGCGGAAAATAAAAATTTTAACTCGTTCAAAAGATATTAACGAAAACGCGAAAAAAGACGCGTGGGTACCTCCGAAACCTGGGTTGGTATCCATAGTATTTTTGTGCAGAACACATTTCTGCGTTGGCGGCCTTCGAGTACCCACAAGAAAAACTGTGGGTAAAAGTGTCTTGCGCGGATATAGTTTTGGTCTCCAAACCGGTGTTGGACACACACTGGGTAATTTTTTATAAGCACGGCCGAAGGCCACCAATTCAGAAAGGTGTTCTGCGCAAAAATACTATGGATCCCACCTCCGGTTTCGGAGCGCTTCGGGGCCATTTTTCGGTTTTTTGGAAATATCTTTTGACAGAAATAAAATTTTGAATTTCCGCTTTCGGATTCGTCGTCCTAGGATCAAAACGCGTCTTTTGACACCTCTCCCGATATTTTTGTTCGAGTTTTAGCAGTTGTGAGCTAAAGTAGAAAATTACCTAATTTATAAATCAAATGGCATTTGAGTACTTGGTGTACGTTTTATAACAAAATGAAGAATTACTAAGTCCATCGCCAGTGGACAGACACCTTCTTAGAGAAGTAGATAACCCATTCCACTTGAATGCAACGGAGTTTCGAAAGCTCTACCGACTAACCCCAGACTTGGCTCATATTATTTCTCAGCTTGATGGTCAATTAAGAGGTATAAGAATAACTGCGATGTTAACAGAGAAAAAAATGAAATTAATACCGCATTTAATTACCTTTTGTTAAAATATGTAAAAACTTGCACAATAATGACTTAAAAGCAATTAGTATACGGAATTTATTTATTTTTGGCATTCCTTTTTACTTTTCCCATTTTTTAGCTTTCGTATACTGTAACGAATTTAGGGTATTTCTGCTTATTTGCAACCTTCTACTAACGTTCGTATCGCTAAATTGTCGAATAAATAACTCCAATATTCAATAATGCAAAATTATCCTTATTAGACAACTTTGAAAGTACTTCACAATAACACTTATAGTTCGCAGCCAATAGCGTGCTTAAATCAAACTGAATACTAACTACTCAGCTTGTGCTGCTTTTATACTCTCTGCCCAAATGTCTAAACGTTTCTTCTTCTAGAATCCTCTACCTGGTAAGCAGCCATACGCGCGTGTATTTGTAGTGTGTAACCAGAGAATTTATACACAATGAGAAGGAGTTTTTTTTGGCATCCACTGGTTACGATCCATTTGCATGTGACACGTCTTGCACTTCACCACCACACAGAAATTTTCTGCTGTTAGCAGGATTGGATTGTGTGTGGTGAAGTGCAAGACGTGTTCACATGCAAAAAAGTTGGAATCTAGCAAAAACTCCTTCTCATTGTGTATAAATTCTCTGGTGGAACTATGCACAATAATGATCGGCTGATGATGACATGCGTTTGTGAGTATCTCTCTGCTTCTTGTATGTATGTGTGTACATGTTGTGCCTTTATTTAATAACCTTAGAGATGGAAATATTCGTCACAATACTATTAAAACGAAATTTTAATTGTAATTAATTTCGAGTCGTTAAAACTAAGTTAGTGAATAGGACAATCGATAAGACAAGCGACAAAATTGTTAAATAAAATCTCGACAAATCGCATCGTTATAAGTGAATTCCACTACTGAGGAGCATCTCCATCAAGGTCCTTGACCATTGGGGTTTTGACAGGGCACTGTCCCATGGGTATCCATGCGGTACGTCTCAATATATTGGAAACTCCATCCTGCTGCAGCTGTATGGAGGATGATGAGGTGGAATCACCAAATCACTTTATGCTTGACTGCCCAGCTTTTGCCAGAACTAGGCGAAAGTATTTCGGTCGTGACTCACGTGGATCTCCCGAGGAGCTATCCAAGGTTGAGATCGGGATCATTCGGAACTTTATTGTTGCTACCCAACGATTCTCTAAGTAGTTATATCTACGTCACCGTTAGTTTAGTTTATTATATGTGGTATCACAACGGACCGTCATGTTGTCCAAGTGAGCTTCCCCTATCAGGGAAGCTACCACCCAACCTAACCTAACCTAGTAGCAATGGATGAACTTTCCAATTGAAAATATATTTGATGTCATGCGGGGACGATTCTGGATAAGTAAGAGTATAATTGGCTACAATATCCAGATCGGAGTTGTGTGTTATCGCGAAAGAGCGTTGCGACATGGAAGGAAAATCTGTTCCGAAGAATACCGCTACTGGCCTCTCGCAAAAGTTATTCAGCTGTAATATACATATTTTTTTTGTTGTTTCTACTTCGTGATCTGTAATCCGTTATGGTGAGCGTTAGCCATTGAGTTACACGTCATTGTTCTTTGTGGGACATATTCGTAGTCTCCCCTATCTGTCTGTCGTAAGTATCTTTGTCCTGTGAAAGTACTTATCACTTGTTTGCGGGGCCGGTATGTTTCTAGAGCTCACTAGTAGCTCGAAGTAATATCGTGCTACCCGTTTCACTGAATGTACCATGTACGAAATAAACAAATGGTACCTTTGCTGGATTGGCTTTCCGACTAATCGCATGGAAATACTAGCATAGTTACACAAATACATATATACATACAAAATTTTGTAAAAGTAAACGTCAACATATAAATACTACAAAAACCATTTGTAATATCTCTTCACGTCCTTAAAAGATAGCGGAACATTTTCGATTCAAGTCTAAACAAAGGCAATGTGAATTCTTCGAAGCCATTGTTAGACCGAGAAGCGCCACAGTAATTGCAGATGCATTTTCAATTCATTTTTGTCTGGGAAAAAACCATTCGCATGAACGCGCAACTTAAAAATTCGTAAAAGTTCTGAAGTGCCATAATAGGCCTTGGATAAGATCTTATGAGCCTTCAATGCTCTTTGTTGTGTTAACAGGTAAGAAGATATAGTACACATGTTGTTGTTGTATCATTGTGTCAGTGAAATTTTCAGTGATGATCAATTACCGTTATTTATTTATACATATTTTAATGAATAATGAATTGAATATACTGCAGCAAGTGGCTCTGATGTTGAATATAAAGGTTTTAAGTGAAAACAACAGAGGCCTTCCTGGGAAAGTGGCCTTTCCAGAACTCTTACCTGCATGTGTATTTATGGACTGCGTCGCATTGAACACATTGTGTTCTACAGTCTCGGCTTCTAGGTCACAAAACCGGCATGCATCTTCTGATCCTATTTCAAGTTTATGCATGAGGTCGCTAAGTCTGCAAAAACCCTTATAATTCCTGCTAGAATTCTTAAACTACTTTCTGAGAGGCCTGTGAGCGCTCTTCCTATAATGATTTTTGCTATAACCCGCCAACTGCAACTTGGACTATCTTTTTCCCCTAGTGCATCCTGCGTGCATCCTAACTCTATAAGGTCTGAATGACTATAAGGTCTATATGAAATGAAGGGGCTGAAGGCCGATGGGTCATTCGCTGCATCTCTGGTCAAGCTCATTATTCATTACCTTCCTATCTCCTGCGACCCGATACCCAGGTCAACAAAGCTGACGACACCGGACCTAATTTCCGCTGGGATTTGTGAGACGTCCGTACTGCACAATTTTTGTTAGCGGTGGGTGCTTTTTTTCTCTTTGCATTCCACATTAACTTGTCTCCTAGCTGTACTGTGTATCTTTTCTAAAGGATATGCGCTTTGGGATATCATCCATCGGTTCAGAGACTGAAATATTCTGTGAGCATTCTCCCCGTTATGCAGACACTCGCCAGATGCTAAAGTTCTGTGAGGGATGCCTCACTGTCGCTTCAGTTGTTCTGGGTTCCCAGGCTACCGAGCCATACTTAAGAAAAGGTTTAGTTATCATGGTATACTTCCATCTTAGGACATGCGAACATAGAGACCTTAGTTGACATGGCAAAGAAGTGTTGCTTCCACAGAAACTTGATTTCAAGACGAGTAAGTATTATACCTGTGTTACAAATTCCAATGCCACAGCATCTAGAATTATTGTCCTTAACCTTTAGGACCCTACTTCTGGTAAAAGGAATGATAGCCGTTTTCGAAGGGTTGGATCCCCACATTATTTTGCTGCGCTGATTTTTCAGCCGGGTGGGAGGGACGCAACAAATTAAATGAAGTCACACTGAAATGACAGTCCTTGGTCGGGAAAAATCCCGAGTCGCTCCGGTACATAGAACCGACTGCCTTAGGATAATTAGTCAGCCGGGTGGATAATTAGTGTGTTTTGGAACGATTTTTCGTCATCCCTGTTCAAATTTTGTTTGGTAGCAAATCGGGTGCGTTGTGCAATCTTCAGTTAAAATAGTTCCAATATAACTCAATTAAAATGTCGTTCGGTTAACCTTGCTCCTGGATACTACTGAATGTTGAATGGCTTTTGGTTTTTCATTCGATGCACTATCTTCAAATCTACGTAAAGCTCACACAGCTCATCATACCTCCTTCGAAACTTGCCAAAAACACCTTATCGTCTCTCGACATCGTCCACGATTTCGAGCCATTTCGCAGGACACACATGATGAGCGATTTGTAGGGCGCGTGATTTTTGTTAGTCGGAAGAGGACTTTATTTTCCAATTGCATACTCAGCCCAAAGTAGCACTTGTTGTCAAGAGTTCTTCTCCGTTTGATTTCTAACCTGACATTGTCAAAAGTGACGTGTCTGAGCAATTGCTTGCGCTTTTAATGCATGAGGACCAATGCTTTCTTATGGATATTTTGAGAATCGAGTATTTTTGTTTCGATATTATCGGAAAGGAGCTAAAGTTGAAACTAGTGATCCACATGGTTCACATTGTTGTTGGATTTGCATGTGAAATCTCTATCCTTATCTGGTTCATGTGTCATTGGAACACGAGGTATATCTACTTAGGATTTCGAATCGTGTCAACACTCCTAAAAACCGCCAGGCAGAGTTTTTGTCTATAGATCAACAGTAAAAACGTATACCCCGTCGCTTCTAAACTGTAACTGAATGTTGGCAATACTAATAAGGCCTAGCCAGCTCAACCTCCTTTACTCTCACCTGCGCTTTAACTTTACTTCTCTCGCCTAGACGTTTCTCTTGAGTCTTTACGCAACATGTTCTTCCTGGTTAGCTGCAATCAAAAAATATGCTCATCAACTGTGGTTACATCGTTTGTTCAAAGCTTGCAGGACTGAAGACCTAGTGGAGAATACATCAGTTAACTTTTCTTGCGAACCTTTGCGCTAAGTCTTTGTGCTATTTTCGGGTTACCGTGTCGTGACTTCCGCAAGATGGATTTCAAAATCTATATTGAGCCTTTGGGTAATTTGTAGATGCAAATCGTTTAGAACAGCAAATTACAATTCATAGCAGAGCATCATCTCAACACAATGTTGTTTTTGTTTCCCCAAAGCTTATTGGAGTGTTATCGATGCTGATGGTCTTTTGCCGGATATAGATGCGATACATTCCGGTAACAAGCACCATTAAGGTATAGGTTGTCAGACCATCTCGGGAAGGATTTGATATGTCAAATATGTCAAATCCTTCCCGAGATGGTCTGACAACCTATACCTTAATGGTGCTTGTTACCGGAATGTATCGCATCTATATCCGGCAAAAGACCATCAGCATCGATAACACTCCAATAAGCTTTGGGGAAACAAAAACAACATTGTGTTGAGATGATGCTCTGCTATGAATTGTAATTTGCTGTTCTAAACGATTTGCATCTACAAATTACCCAAAGGCTCAATATAGATTTTGAAATCCATCTTGCGGAAGTCACGACACGGTAACCCGAAAATAGCACAAAGACTTAGCGCAAAGGTTCGCAAGAAAAGTTAACTGATGTATTCTCCACTAGGTCTTCACTAGGTCTTCAGTCATAACCACATTGAACCTTCTAGGCTATCCCAAGTAGTATTCCTGTCTACAACCCCGTTTGGCCTAAAAGGTCTAGGAGGGGTTCTTACCTTATTTGACTTAGCTGTACAATGACTTGTGTGAACCTGCTACCACTGATCCTTCAACTTTTACGAAGGTATTCACACTCAAATTTAATTTTGCTGCATTAAAAACCCCAGCTACTTTTGGGACAGAGTTTCGTGTGTTCGATTCATTTATTATTATTATTGCTTCATTTATCATTATGTATGTATGTATGTATGTTTGTCGCTACACCTCAAACAGGTAAACTAAATTGCTCACTTCATTGTTAGCTCTCACCTTTGATTCATGCTCTTTTAAAGTCCTTGAAAATTTCACAGGAATTGTGCGTATTTCATTTATTTACACGATCAGTTTTGTAGTTTGTATGACGGTTCCATTGTTATCCAGTCGGTTGGTATGTATTATTGTTTTTTTTTTTAGTTTGTTTGTTCTCCTTACACGGCAAAGATTTTCTTAGATTTTCAGGTTTTGTTGCTGTTATTTTATTGTTGTTGTCATCGTAGTCAATTACAAGCTTACCCGCAGAGTTTTCGAGTGTTTCTATTGTTCGCTGTCGTTATGTGATTTTCTACGCCTTACAAACTCGAGTGGTTATTAAGCAAATACTATTGTCTTAGATAGTAGTACTACAGCCAACTAGCCAGCCTGCCGGGTCCTACGAGTTTCTAGTTTAAGTTGCAAATACCAACGCTCAGCTGGACATAGCGCACATACAATGGCAGGACACTTGAAAATGTCCATTCGTAGTTCAATTGTTTTGCGATTGAGTCGAACAATGCTTTGGGTGCGGTAAAACACTCGAAACACAGTTGCGAGCCATTGTTGAGATGTGCCGTTTTTGGCAACGATGGTGTTGGTATTGTTCCGTATAATCGGCTAACAAGCTGACCGATAGTTATCATTCAGTTTTATTGAACAAGTTGGAAATGTATTACGCGTTGCAGATTTGCACCAATTGGCCATGGAACGACATTGGCTGTTCAATGCTGCCAGGACGTCTACGGATCACCTACGGCTGAAATGCATATATGTATGACATCTGCAGTGATAATTCGTTTCTAGTTTGAGTAAAGTTTAGTTGATCTTTGGCGCACAGCTGCATTTTTTTTTAAATCACACCTTTTGGTAATTTTTGCAAAAACAAAAGGACCACATGCATAGATCGTAAGACTGGATATAAACATAAAGCTGAGTTTTGATATCACCTGCTAAACAAAAAAAATGAAGTCAGACTTAATCGATTTTTTCATTAAACGCAGCGTATTTCATACAGAGCATGGCCCTTTAGGTGTTTTGGAGCCTCTGTGGTCGTTATAACCTTAAAAAGAATCCTCGAAAGTTAAGGGGAGTGTATGTTGTTGTTGTAGCCGGATGTACATAGATCCTGTACGTTCCGGTAACAAGCCATTATTTATTTATTTATTTATTTATTTAATAGCCTACAAATTGAGCAATTTAAACAGACTAAATAGCAAATAGCAGTACATTTACAAATAGTATGTCTTATACAAAACGAATGTGCAGTGTAAAACATTAAGTGAACGATCTTAAGAGTTATAGTTACATATTTGATATTAAGAGGTGAAATGTATAATCATATGCGTGATAATTTAAATAAATAACTTAACTTTAGTTTTGTTATCGTATGCCCAGTAAGGGGCAGACGAAGGTGCTCAGAAGGGAGCTGATTGCCCAGTAGGGGGCAAACAAGAGGTGCTCAGAAGGGAGCTGCTATATTATATATACATAAAATGGAGTAACAGTGAGTTTTAGTTAGTTATTTGAAATATGTATAGATATATACTAATTTAACTCAAATAAAATACACCTCTTTATTTTGAAAAGCGAGTGCGACGTATCAAAATTACTATAATGCTTGTTAAAATCCCGGCACAAACAAACTAACGAATTGCCTTCGATATGCTCTAACGGAGGTCCAAGGAAACTAGCAGTTTCAATAGTTGCGTGCCCAGGTTTATGGATTTTGAAAAGAGACTGTCTACGCATTCCTTTTCCAGTTAATAGCGACGTGTCTGAATATGATAGCGATGAAGATCCAGACAATGAAGAACATTTATTAGATAGTAGTCATTGAGCTATATGCTCCAATTTAATGGATTTTAGAAGTTCTTATAAAATAATAAATTTTCCGAATGAGCTTCTGCCATTTGTATTGTAGTTTTCTTAGTTCCTTATGAAACCTCCAATAAATTGCCAGAAGTGTCCATAAACTTTTTATCAGATAAAATAAGTCAGAAGCGATCGCTGCCCGAACCGCTGAACCGCACGCCGCTGGCAGACGCTCACGCCTACTCTCCTCGATATCTCGGGATTGCTTCCATTTTATCTTCTGCATTTTACAGGAACTCTTTTCAAGGCATAATAAATAAATAATAAGATTGCCAGAAGTGTCCCTCAACATGTAAATTTTGCAAAATTTTCGCAACTTGGTCGACTTCTGGCAATCATTTTGCTTCCACTTACGCTTCTGTCAATTGTTTTCCTATTACAGGTAAGTATACTGAATACCTCAAAGAATTTTCAGCCTTGTCCGTTAACAGTTTTTTAAGCAAAAAAATACACGCATACAGCTTACAGTGCGCCTTCTGGCGGTCGGGCTTTCGGTCCACCGTTACTAATGGAACCTTTTCCACGTGAGATATTCCTTAGACTATTCACGTCGGCACTGCACCCCTCGGAATATGACTTTCCGTTTTCACTCGTTGGGGCGCGAATGATGATCTCGCTTTTCCGACAGATTTTTTATCTAGCTCCAGTGGAGGAATTTCTTCAAAACACCCTCCCCTTGAATATCATACATGTGGTGCTCTTGTTGCTTAACCCTAGTGAGATAACGTACGTCTGTGAGACGTACGTCGTTTTAATTTTGCTCTCAGTCTCCCACAATCGTAAAGAGAAAACATTCTCATTCTCTGTTTTCTCAGCTACCATTAGCAGTTTGTCAGTGGGGAATGTTTTTCAGTAGTCACTTTTTTGTTTGCTGAAATATATACGACTGTTTTTTAAAAATACGTCTAAGACGTATCGTTATCTTTTACGTGACTACAAATTTTATATGTAATTTTTGCCTAAAATGGTAATTTTTGCTAATATTTTTTAAAGTATATTTTAAAACAGTTAATTCATTCAATTGCAGTACAAAAAATGTTTTTTATTTTAATTTTTTTTGCTATAAACTGAGGTCCTTCGAATAAGACTGATTTTTGTAAGAACAAGTCCAAGAGAAGTCAAACTTAATTTTTAATATATTAAAAAACAATATTTTTCTTTAAAAAATATTTCAAACAAGTGAATATATATCAAGTAAATGATTAAAAAAAAAAAAATGTATGTTTTTTTAATATCAAACTTGAACTCGGAGACGTCTCTCAGACGTACGATATCTTTCTAGGGTAAAAATATAACGTTATTTTGCTAGGGTTAAAGTGGAAAAGAAGTCGCTCGAAACGAGTATGAGCATGTCTGCACAACTGCAGCTGTTCATTTTCCAGCTCTAAAATGTAGAGCGCACTTCAATTCGTTGTTGTGTCACTCTTAATTCCTTGCCATATTATTGAGGAATACAATCAGCGCCACTGATTAATGTATTTACCAACGCCAACGCATGGGTCTTTTCACACTAGAATAAATGTTTGTGGTTACTACCACCCCACAACCGATTGTGCGCTCATTGCTGCTAACATTGCTCGATCGCCTCTATCGCGCTGTGCCTGCCTATGGAGCCCGAGTGTGAGCGCAAATGTGTATGTGATGCGCGTCTCCCACAAGCTAGCAGCGGCGCGCTACATCTCAGTGTGGCCGAAAGCTCCATGCTACAATGTCGTACTGTGTGCGCCCTACCTATTTGGCATGTGAGCGAAACGAGTTTCTGATCCATATTGTGTTTTGTTATTACATATTTGCTTTATTCACAGTCCGTATATCGGTGGTGTAGTTGGAGCACGTACACCAAGTGAGCTGTGCGCGTACCTACATATATACATACTTGGGGCGAATCATGTATGTACATATATACATGCATATTTTTAATTAAAATTCGTATTACATATATTTTGTAACCGAAAATCACGAGGTATTTTGTTTATTGAAACAATGATGAATAACACTTGACAAATAGTGCATAATTTGCATATTGAATGCGGTGGTACCTTTGTGTTGCTCAGTTGTAAATGTGCTTACAATTAATTGTAATGATCGAAAAAATCATCTAGCTACAACAGCAACAACAACAGCGCTAAAGCCAATGGCAGTGAATACAAATTGAAAAGTAGAAGAAGAATAAAAGTGAAAGAAGTGATTGTGGAAGATCGCGTTTACAGAGCGTGCAGGGAAATACTAGCACGCGTGAGTACTAAAAGTATGTGCGTGTATGCTGTACTATAATCGTATATGTAATCGCAAGCTTATTTGGTGTGCGCACCTTTCCTCCTTACATAGCATATTCAATAATGCGCTGGGGTAGCCAGTAGCGAGAGACATATCATTAATTGACGCTCAAAAGAGAGCGCGTCACATTGGGAGCTGAATTATAATTTATATTGGCGTGTGCTGTTCATCGCGCGAAATAATTTGCAGGCTAAAAAACTGATGCATGTTCACCTAGCGCCTACTCTTTATTCGTTTGAGGACAAACTCATCGGTGTGCGATTGTTGCGCTAAGTTGGCAAATGCATACCTACATATATGTATTCGCATCACCCACAGACAAACTTTTTTTTGTTCATTTTTTGCAGCCTTGCGCGCCTTCGTTCATTACTTACGAGCGCTTGAATTGCTGAGCGCGCGAACGCGCCTCTAACCGAATAGATATTCTAGATGATTAGTTTCGATATAGCTCTAGCGCGTCCTACCAGTAAACAGATATCTATCGAGAATTATTTTGCAGACTCGCTAAATTACTTGTGCGTTCACTTCGGTTCTCAACAATTTTTGCAGCGCGCTTACGCTTTCGCAATAACAACATAGCAACAGCAGACACGAAGGAGTGATCATTGTGATAGACTGGAAGACGCTCGTGCTACCTAAAGTCAAACTTTTCTTCATTTTTTCCTAGCCAAAACTTTGAAACCTTTTATAGTGCGCTGATGAGCGTCCCATCATGAGTTCGAATAGCTAGACGCTAGCGTGAGATCATTTCGATCAGTGGTATAGATATGGGTCTATAGTGCGCTTCAGTCTTGCTTTGCCGAGTATGTAATTAACCGGCGGTAAGCCGATTGCCGGTACGCGACTACTAGTGATGAATATATACGTGCATATGTACATATGTATATGTGAAAGAAATAAGAAAAAGAAAAAAATTTGCGCTGTCATCGCCATTATGAACGCGATCGCTATCGCTAACGATATTCACAGTATAACATATAGATATTTTTATCGCCGTTGCCCCAACACGCAAAGTTGTTGCTGCAATTTATATGTACGTGTTCTCGTTGTCGGTAGTGTTTGTGTGTGATTTGTTGTCAACTGGTATACAAATAAGAAATATTCTTCACATTTACCATATTCTGGATTAATTCGCCGATTAAGCATTGTTGTTGCGCTTTCAATCAACGAAATGGAAAATCATATGTGAGTACAGAAACTTCTTTGAAAACAATATATGTACCAACAACAACAACAACAAAGCCCGCGAGCATTAGCAGCGCGTTCGGCCAAACCTGAGACTACGCTCCCGGTTATGGCTATATGATTTGGTTGTGTCTGTTGCAGCTCTTCTGGTACGCTCAGACGGTAGCTGTTGAAATATTTATTTATTTTATATGCTAGTATTTTTAATTGTGGCGCTTGTTGTTGTTCTTATTTTTAATGTTTTTGTTTGTTTATATTTATACATACATACATACGTATAAACAATCTTATTATAAATTTACGAGTACCTATGTTATTGCTTTTTTTGTATGATTTGTATGTATGGATATTGTTGTTGTGCTTTAAAAATAAATTTCCGAGTATTTTGATGTCCTGAGTCGTTCAAAGCAACTCGTAGTGCAAAGAAAAAATAAATATAAAATAATGTAAGAACGTCTGAATTTATATGGATGGAATTTATACCCAGTTGCAAATTTAGGGGTGCTCGTAATTTGCAACATTTTCAAAATAATAACAATTTTAATTTATTGAATTGCAGTCATATCCAAATACGGAGAATAAAATATCCCACACAAGGAAAAGAACGAAGAGAAGAAGGATTGGAAATCTGTTCCTTCCGAGCTTCTAGTATATTGATCTCGATTCACACACTCTGCAGAATCACGCAGTCCTTTTTAATCAGCAAGCTTCTGTTCATAATATTATACTCTGTACATATATATACTAAGGCTTATACTTAAGACTGAAAGTTGTGAGCAATTGAACCTTCCTATTTTTTGTTTGTTTTGTGTTTGTTTGTTTTTTGTTTGTTTTGTGTTTGTTTGTTTTTTTTTTTTGTTTGTTTGTGTATTTGATGTTGGTAACGTTGCTGTAGCAAATATAAGCTACGGATCGTGAACAATTTTTTTAATTTTAAAATTTTGCTTTGCACTTTTTGTTTTGTTTTGACAGTTGATGATTTGCTATTCAATATTGAAAAAGTAAACTACCGTTTCTGATGTTGGGTTTTTGCAATGACGTAGCAAATGCATAACGGTGTATTATGTCAGTGTACCATTTGCACAAAAGGCCAGGCGAGACTCTGGCGACATCAAGTTCCTCATGGAGCTAGGGGGTGGGGGCGGGTTGGCCTACAAGGTTTAATGTGTTCGTTCCCGAGATGGTCGGGCTAGTACCTTAATGATGCTTTGTTACCGGAACGTACCGAATCTATATCCGACAAAGGACCATCACCATCGATAACACTCCCCAAAACCTTCGGAGAGTGTCTTTATCGTTAATACAGCAACAAAAACAACGTAACCTACGCCTCTAACACAAACCCTATGGTCCACCCCTGTTGAAACTGCTAGTTTCCTTGGACTCACGTTAAAGGACTTTGATGACAATTTGTAAGAGATCGCACCTATTGAATGAGGCGAAGCACTATTAACACAACAATAACAACAGAACTGCAAGCACTCAGCTATCAGCTACATCAGCGAAAGTCTAATCAACTCTTATTATTCTTCTCCTTTTTAGCGATAAGGAGAATCCCCGCAGGATCTGGGAGGTTTTATCGATGTTGATAGTCCTTTGACGGATATTAATCCGGTACTAGCCCGACTATTTGGGGATCGATTTAATATGGACTCATGACGCCAGAGCCTCGTCCGCTTAATAAATATAATTCGCATCAGGTGGGTGAGGTCGAGAATTGGGTTGGAGGAACTAGTAATTGCACTAGCGATCCCTTGAAATCCTCTAATCAGCTCTGTTGACTGGGGACGATGCTTACTTACTGCAAAGTCATATCTTCTCGATTGAGAGGCATTCTTCTCCTTCAATTGACACTTATTCTCAGAAATATGTTGGTGGATGTGTAATACTTCAAGAGCTCATTAATAAATCTTTATCAATAGTAGCTATAAGCACCACGCATTGCTCCATAATTCGTTCCAGAGAACCTCTACACCCTCCCCTACTGTAATAAGCGAGGACCAAGGACATATATCCAAGTATTTCATCGGCGAGATGAGCAAACTTCTCGAACATTTTACAACGACTTTCATTAAAGTATAAATAATTTACACTTGAGAGGCCACCCAAAACACAAATTGATAGGGTATGTCTGTATCTCAACATCTGGGGCCAGAAAATTATTTATCCTTATTCTGACATCAGTAATAGAACTCTTACTGGTATGTCGAAGGACTGGGAGCGAGCAGAACCTAAAGTGGGTACCTTTATCTCTCCAAGACACTGGTGCGTTCGCCGCTACCTTACCAACGGGCCATGCGACCGAATAGATTAGGGTTTCCATTATCCACCCAAACACAAAGAGACAAAGAAATTCGACCAAGGCCTTTAAAGTTGATAACTTGGCAAGCAGATAAGGCCTCGGAGTTTGCTCATTTGGATGAACCCTTCGGGAGCATCGTGATGGCTGTGGTTGATATCCAAATGCGGAAGAGTTGTTCAACTCAAGTGTGGAGTTGCATTGGAAACGGGTGCCATGATCCATAGAGTGAAAAAGGTGTTATATAGGCCTCCAACGCTATCAGGGTAATAGGAGCTGGTCAAACGCTTCTTTAACTATTGGGACATCTAGGCGAGGCCGACGTCGGTGGGTACTCACGCAAAATCAATGATTTTCATTCCCTGGTGACGATTTTTTTTGAACCACTTGAACCTTCGGGTCTGTTGAGTTCAGTCGCCTCTTACAATAGGCATATATAACTCGTGAATATTCTAAGCCACTTATAGTATATAAGTACTAACTGTGTTATTCCTACACGACTGTTACTCTATAGTTTCAAGCTGAAGGCATCGCATGGTAGGGAGTTACATTGTAGGGGGTGGTCTGAAACGGAACTTTTGTCACTTTGTCAGTTACCTTTAGAACCTTAAATTGCGTTATTGAGTGGACCGATTTCACGACAACTTGCACCTTATGGTAGCGAACTTTTTTTTGAGTGTAGCAGAGTACACTTAAATTTATGTACTCGTCTGAACATTTTCTGTGTAAGAGTCGTTGGACGCTCTTTAACAAATCTTTATCTATCTGCATACATAGATCTGATAAATCCATAGTTTCTTAATGATTTGTTGTTTTTGAGCCGGAATATTGATAGTCGGCTGGTGGAACCTTAATTCTATTGCTATAGATTACGGTTTCGGGTTCCTTATCTCGTCCTTCTTATTTTAATATTGAGGACAACTTTTGCCGGCATAACTTCCGAATGTTGGCTTACCAGACCGCCATTTTTGTTAGCAGGCATGTCCACGTCGCTCGAGCTATATCTACCCACAATCGTTCCGATGCTTGCACTTTTCGAAAAGTAGATTTATCGGAACCCAGATTCACACAATATCAAATTTCGCTACGCGGCTAAAGACGGATTTCTTGCACAGTTTAAAGCAAGAGACGTTAAGCACGACTTTTACATAGTTCTCTTGTCATATATTCCCATTTGGTCCTAGGAACAGCTTAGTGTTATGTGGAATAACATCACCTTGGTGCTGATCCTAGCGTGACGATCTCTCACTGCAGTGTAAGAAAATATTTAGCCGTGCAGTCTCTCTCTCACCCTAAAGCAGAAGCGTTTACATCTATATGTTCAATGAGAGCGTTATTGCTTGTTTCGTACTTCGTCCGATCAGGCGTGCCAACATTGCAGGTCCAAGTCTTCAAATCATAGTTCTCAGACTTTTTCCATAATCGCTATCAAAAAAGGGTTTATGTAGTGACGAGCTAGCTTTGCCATTCACAATTGGGTATATAACATTCATACAAATAAAGAAGAATTGCATTTAGTTGCTCCTAGGCTCTGTTGTTAGCCCTGTGAGCGTACAGTGTTGGCAAGTGCGGGAAAAGTGGGAATTGGTGGTAGGTGACGCAGACAAGTGTCAAGAATTTGCAAAAACTGAACCGTTTGGTACGAAAATTTGCGAGTAGGACCAATAAAACTCTCATGCTTTTTTATACGCAAATGTATACACGTATATGGTTTTATAATTATAAATATGGTGGCACTTGCGTTTAGACATACACACATAAATACTTACGTTAATAATTGTACTGAAATGTATATATTAGGGCTGTCCAAACCATTTATGTAAGAGCTAAGGCGTCATTGTATTGGCTCAGAATCATAGGCGCTGTGGAAAGATCATGAGGTGGTCCGACGCCTGTTTGTGGATAACACTGAAGACCTGCTTGTGCTTTTGTGCTTCATATGGCTGTGTTACGGAGATGACCTCTTAAGCCCGCCGCCCCAGCCTGTCAGGGAGCTTAGAATATACCCGCCGCAGGTATGCCTGTCGTAAGAGGCGACAAAAATACCAAATTGATTCAAGGGGTTGTGTAGCACAACCCTTTCAAGGTGTTAAAATGTAAGCGCGATAACCTCCGAAGAGACCTAAGGCCGAGCTTCTCTTCCAATTTGCGTCGTGCTCCTCTTGATTTTCCCTACAAATTGGCCGGACGGGACCTACATATTTTATACCGACTCCGAACGGCATCTGCAAGGCAGATAAGTTTTCACTGAGAGCTTTTCATGGCAGAAATACACCCGGAGCGCTTGCCAAACACTGCCGAGGGGCGACCCAGCTTAGAAAAATTTTCTTCTTATTTAAAAACCTTATTTCTAAAATTTTGATGTTGCTTTGCCCGGGGTTCGAACCCAGGGCATACGGTGTGGTAGGCGGAGCACACTACCATCACACCACGGTGGCCGCCAAGGTGTTGCTAGCGCAAAATATAGCTTCTCCAACCCAAATGTCAACCTCATCTACTCGTGGCAAATCGTGTTATTTTAACAGCCGAGGCTCTGGCGACCCCAAGTTCCTCACGGATCTAGGGGGTGGGACGGCGGTATGGCTTTGAAGGTTTCATGTGGTCATACTAAATCGTTCCCGAGATGGTCTTGTAATCGTAATGGTGCTTGTTACCGCAACGTACCGGATCTGCATCCGGCAAAGGACCATCAACATTGATAACACTCCCCAAGGCCTTCGGGGAGAAGCTCGGCCTTAGATCTCTTCGGAGGTTATCGCGTCTTATATTTATTTTTTTTTTTATCTTAATCGATGTAACCTCTCTGCCGGTGTGGGTAAACTTTGGTCCACCGTAAATTCCCTATCGAATCCGTCCAAGCACAACGACAAAATTTCCATCGCCTTTGGCGATAAAGTGCTGTCGGATGCAAAAATGGGCGAGCGCTTTCTGCCGATAATATGTAATGCATTCTACGGTTGACAAAGCCAGGTGGCGGGCCAACAGACGTGCATTCAAGCATAAAAACAGTTGAAGATGCCATCGTTCATGCTAAACTTTCTAGCGCATGTCTTCGGCCTGTCCGTGTACACCTTGGTCATACCCGACAAATGGAAAATGGCCCAGGGTGACTCCGCTATTAAGCCTGGGAAACCAGCCTACATAGGAGATTCTTATCGTCCGATATATCTCCTATCGCCACAAGCCAAGACACTTGAAGCCATTCTGCTTCCCTATTTCACTGCAAATTTGCCACTTGCCAATCATCAGCATTGCTTTCGAAACCTACGTAGCACAACCACCGCGCTTAACGCCATTAGCACGCAAATAAATTGCGGATTAAATCAAAACCCCCACCATAGGACAGTACTCGTGGCGCTAGACCTATCAAAAGCTTTTGATACGATCAACCACGACACGTTACTGCAAGACTTGGAAGGGTCCTCCCTTCCTCCAAGTCTCAAAAGGTGGACCGCAAATTATCTGTCTGGTCGGCAAGCAACGGTGCAGTTCAGGAACATAACATCTAAACCCAGAAGAATTAAACAAGGGGTCGCACAGGGTGGTTTCCTATCCCCGCTTTTGTTTAACTTTTACATATCGAAGCTACCTTCACCACCAGAAGGAGTCACTATTGTATCCTACGCCGATGGCTGCAAAATAATGGCGCAGGCCCACAAATCGATGAACTTTATAATAAAATAAACAGCTATCTTCCTGATCTCTCCAGTTTTTTCGCCTCGCGAAACCTGACATTGTCACTGACCAAATCATTGGCGACCTTATTCACAACATGGACACGGCAAATGTTGACCATACGTCCATCCACGTCGAGGGCATTACGCTACCGACTGTGTTACACCCAAAAACTTTGGGTGTGATGTTCGATCAGGATCTACATTTTGGTGAGCATGCAACCGCAATTGTACCTAAAATCCAGAGCCGTAATAAAATCCTCAAATCTTGTCGACAACTCTTGGGGTAAAGAAACGCTCATTACCACTTACAAAGCAATTGGCCGGGCGATTGCATGCTACGCGTCACCGATATGGTCGCCAAGCCTAAAGGTTATTCACTGGAAGAAATTACAGGCCTCCCAAAACATCGATTTAGATGTTCCTCCCATTTCGCCCGCTTGCGTTCATCCACAAGCAATCTGATTCGTTGCTTTTTATCCTTTATTTGGTTGGCCGGATTTCCGGGATTCTTCGGGAGGAAATAAAACGAGCCGAAGCGGATTCAATGACCTTGCGGAAAGCACGCTTCCCTTGACGGGCTTCAGTCGAGATAGAGAGGGCAGCAAAACGATTGTCAGTATAAGTTTTGTAATCTTCGCACTTTCCTTTTTTAAAATTGATGAAAGTGCGTTTTTCAGTAGTTGTGAAGTCGGCAAATCGCTCGAGCGAAAGGATTATGGGTAGCTGGTCGGATGCCAATGTTACCATCGGCTGCCGGTTGACGTAGTTTACGAGACCTGCGCTCACGATTGAGATATCTGGCAAACTGTGACAGCTTCCTACAATACGAGTGGGGCGTCTCCGTTTATCGTGCAAAACGTCGTTTCTTCTATTTGGTCCGGCAACATCTCGCTTCTGCTGTCCGCCTGTAGGTTAGAGTGCGACAGATCGTGGTGGGCATTGAAATCGCCTAAGATAATGCGATTTTCTGCAGTGAGTAGTGCGCTGATGTCAGAGCAGTATCCACTTGGACAACAGGTGACAGGAGGGATGTAGATGTTGATGATTTCTAAATTTGCATCACCATTCCAGGACACTGTCCGTGCGCCCGATGTTGGGATGAAATAGATTATATTGCACTGAGTGGTGGGTGATAAAGCGAGACCGCCTCCATTTCCACTCTCGCCATCTGGACATTATACCCAGAACAGGTCTGCAGAGCAGATCTTGCCGAGAGTTTAGTCTCTTGGATCGCAGCAATGCGGATGCTGTGCTGCTTCATAAAATCAGCTATCTCCGTGATCTTCCCAGTTAACCCATTACAGTTTAACTGCAGTATTCTGAAGTGCAACGGCGAAGACGTCGTCAGGGGGGGGGGGGGGGGGGTAAGTGACGGGTGAATACGCCTGAGTTGAGGGAGGCCAGGACGCGAGTGCGGTTGTGGCCCTGGGACTGGACGCCCTGGGTAAGCATTGGATTACCCGGTGTAGTTGTGTTTGCGGCTTGGCAGCATGGTGCGATAAAACCCGTCGGAGTGTTGCCGTCGCTGAGACCAGAACATCTAGGAAAGTGGCAACGCCCAAAGCAGGAACTGCATTGAGTAGATGTCGCAAACATATATATTCTGTGCTGGCAAACGGCGCACAAGGTGGTAGGGAGTGGGAGCCTGTTTCCCTGCTCTAAGTACTCGTGTGCTAGTGCCGGAAAGAGGGGGAGAAGAAGATGGGAGCAGGGAATGAGGCTCGGCATTGCTATCTACTCTGCTACGGAAATTTTAGTTATGAGTAGAAGCGGCCGTATGAGTTGTGGCGGTGTGGGGCTGGGTCGTGTCGTTTGCGACAGTCCCTTATTCCGTAAAGAAATTAGGATCGTCCGATACTCTTCTTTCTTTTACATCAGGCATGTATTACAGCGGGGATCGTAGCGCTCCTTTTTTCTCAGCCGGCACAAGTCATAACGGCTCTAAATTTGCTAAATTGAGATAGGCTTACCAGAATCTTTATGATGATATAATTTTTGCATCGTCGCTATAAAAGAGACAAACTCAATGCTAGTCCTGTTGTTCAACGTATGTCCCTAGTAAGGCGAACATAAGCAGTCCTTTTCCGTATATGATTGCGTTGCGCTACGGTACTATTTAATACTTCCTGCTACTACCCCAACTGAGGTATGGGTGTTTTCCTTAACTTCTTTAACCTTACTTTTAACCAAAACCTTTTTGTAGTAAACGTGGAGGAAATCAGAAGACTGATAGGTGGGAAGAATATACCATTTGATTAACCATCGATTTCAACGTCACTACCCTTCGCGACACCTTATATTCCCCCAGCTGGTTAGTGGGCTTAGAATATACCCGCGGTAGGAATGCCTGTCGTAAGAGGCGATTAAAATACCAAATTGATTCAAGGGGTTGTGTAGCGCAATCTTCTGCTAACGTTCGTATCGCTAAATTGTTGAATAAATAACTCCAATATTGAATAATGGAAAAATGGCCTTTCTTAAAGTACTTCACAATAACACTTATACTTTGCAACTAGCTTGCTTAATAACCAAACTGACTGATAGCTTAAATGATACTGATCTATTGCCCGACAGATAGCGTGCTTAACTGAAACTGAATTATTGCGCCTCGACTGTTGTTGCATTTTATACTCTCTGATTTCTACAATTGCACGATTTTATAGCTTCTCTCATTGCATACTTTCGGGAGTATCTCAGATATATGCATGTGGTCGTACGTTGCTTCTCAGCTGCGTGTACGTACATATGTGTAGACATAATGATTGATTCGTTTATGTAGATACAAGTGACTGTCTGGTTTATTGTTGTTGTGACTTCATTTACTTTGCATCAGACTAGGGATGTTAGTATCATTTAGTGTCACTCATATTCGTCACAATATATATCCATCTATAATCTATCTATCTATAAATCTTATAAAATAAAGTCGCTAAATGCCATGTATGCACATAACTTCACACAAATTGCTCCGATTTTAAAACGGTTTTTTGCATTTGAAAGCTTAGCTACGTGAGATGGTACAGTTAATATAATTTGAAGGTATATATTATAGGGGCGTGGCAAATTGCCAAAATGTAGTAAAAAATCATACAATTTTTGTTTACACAGCTATAACTCATAAACGGATGGATGGATTTAAACAATTCTACTTTTCAGTAAAACTTTGAAATATTTACCTTCGATCTGCATCAAAAAAATACTTGATTCCTTTCTTATATCAGCCAAATTGTTTAAACAAAAGTAACATTTTTACCAAAAAATTCGTGTGTGTGATTGTTCGGTGTCAACTGTTCGCGCTAATTGCTTTTGAGTTAGGTATGATGCAACGCATACGTACATATGTACATATTCGCTGCGTTATTTAACTTCGGGCGTAGGTTTATAGGTATGTATGGTTGTACATATGTATGTATTTTCATATCATATCAGCTTGACATAGGTATGTACATACATATTTATGTAACATACCTGGTTAATTGTTAATGCAACATAAATGGTTAAGTATGCATACATCTATTGAAAATAATCTTTCGTTAAAAATATTAAACATTTCCTTAAAATTCTTCAAAAAGTTTTATTTTTTGGTATTTTTACATGTATCACTATCACTACATATTATAAAACAAAGTCGCTTTTTCTGTCCCATGTCCGTTTGAATGCTTAAACCTTTAAAACTACGCAACAGATTTTCATGCGCTTTTTTTATACTCAGTTGAGCAGAGCTCACAGAGTATATTAAGTTTGATTGGATAACGGTTGGTTGTACATATATAAAGGAATCGAAATAGATATAGACTTCCATATATCAAAATAATCAGGATCGAAAAAAAATTTGATTGAGCCATGTCCGTCCGTCCGTCCGTCCGTCCGTCCGTCCGTCCGTTAACACGATAACTTGAGTAAATTTTGAGGTATCTTGATGAAATTTGGTATGTAGATTCCTGGGCACTCATCTCAGATCGCTATTTAAAATGAACGATATCGGACTATAACCACGCCCACTTTTTCGATATCGAAAATTTCGAAAAACCGAAAAAATGCGATAATTCATTGCCAAAGGCGGTTAAAGCGATGAAACTTGGCAGATGGATTGACGCTTTGACACAGAATAGAAAATTAGTAAGATTTTGGACAATGGGCGTGGCAACGCCCACTTTTACTAGAAGGTAATTTAAAAGTTTTGCAAGCTGTAATTTGGCAGTCGTTGAAGATATCATGATGAAATTTGGCAGGAACGCTACTACTATTACTATATATGTGCTAAATAAAAGTTTAGCAAAATTGGATGAAGAGCACGCCCACTTTTTAAAAAATTTTTTTTTTAAATTCAAATTTTAACAAAAAATTTAATATCTTTACTGTATATAAGTAAATTAAGTCAAAATTCAACTCCTGTAATGATATGATGCAACAAAATACAAAAATAAAAGAAAATTTCAAAATGGGCGTGGCTCCGCCCAGTTTCATTTAGTTTGTCTAGAATACTTTTAATGCCATAAGTCGAACAAAAATTTACCAATCCTTCTCAAATTTGGTAGGGACATAGACTCTATGACGGTAACTGTTCTCTGTGAAAATGGGCGAAATCGGTGGAAGCCACGCCCAGTTTTTATACACAGTCCACCGTCTGTCCTTCCGCTCGGCCGTTAACACAATAACTTGAGCAAACAACGATATATCTTTACTAAACTTAGCCCACCTACTTATCTGAACTCACTTTATCTTGGTATGAAAAATGGCCGAAATCCGACCATAACCACGCCCACTTTATCGATATCGAAAATTACGAAAAATGAAAAAAATGCCATAATTCTATACCAAATACGAAAAAAGGGATGAAACATGGTAACTGGATTGGTTTATTGACTGGATCACCTGGTCCACATTTTGGTCGATATCGCGAGAACACCTTCACATATACATCTAAGGGCCACTCGCTTTTAAAACCCTCATTAATACCTTTAATTTGATATCCATATCGTACAAACACATTCTAGAGTCACCCCTGGCCCACCCTAATGGCGATATCTCGAAAAGGCGTCCACCTATAGACCTAATGCCCACTCCCTCCTTAAATGCTCAGTAACACCTTTCGTTTGATACCCATATCGTACAAACATTCTAGAGTCACCTCTGGCCCACCCTAATGGCGATATCTCGAAAAGGCGTCCACCTATAGACCTAATGTCCACTCCCTCTCAAAATGCTCAGTAACACATTTCGTTTGATACCCATATCGTACAAACATTCTAGAGTCACCCCTGGCCCACCCTAATGGCGATATCTCGAAAAGGCGTCCACCTATAGACCTAATGCCCACTCCCTCTTAAAATGCTCAGTAACACCTTTCGTTTGATACCCATATCGTACAAACAAATTCTAGAGTCAGCCCTGGTCCACCTTTATGGCGATATCCCTAAATGGCGTCCATCCATAGAACTATGGCCTACTCTCTCTTAAAATACTCTTTAATACCTTCCATTTGATACACATGTCATACAACCACATTCCAGGGTTCCCTAGGTTCATTTTCCTACATGGTGATTTTCCTTATTTTGTCTCCATAGCTCTCAACTGAGTATGTAATGTTCGGTTGCACCCGAACTTAGCCTTCCCTACTTGTTTTTTAATAGAGTGATTGAAGTTTGTAGATTGTATAATAACATCCATTAAATAGTGGAGAAATACTGTTATTTTTGAAGTTTCTAATGTGATGTATATATGTACATATATAAGAGAAAGTGGTGTTAGCTACACTATTTATAACTCAAGAACGGATGAACAGCTTTGGCTGAAAATTGGTGGAGGGGTAGCTTAGAACCAGGAGAGAGACATAGGATACTTTTTATCCCGTTCTGGATAGAATCTTGAGATCTCAACGTGGACCTGGGTAATCCTAGGATATGTTTGTAAAATGTTGGCATCAAATGGAAGCGGTTTATGGGTACTTTGATACGGGGTATTTTTCGTACCCGTGGGTGAGTAGGGTCTCAAGATATAGGCCAAAATGTGGACCCGGGTACCTCTAGAATGTATTTATAGAATATGGATAACAAATGAAAGCTGTTGACGAGTGCTTTAGTACAGGGTAGTATTCATACCTATTGTTGACTAGGGTCTCGAGATTGAGGCCAAAACGTGGACCCTGATACCCCTAGAAAGTGTTTATACAAGAAGGATAACAAATGAAAGCTGTTGATGAGTGCTTTAGTACAGGGTAATTTTCATATCTGTTTGTGACTAGGGTCTCGAGATATAGGCCAAAACGTGGACCAGGGTAACACTAGGATATGTTTTTACATTATGGGTATCAAATTGAAGCTGTTGATGTGTGCTTTAGTACAGAGTAATTTATACCGCTGGGTGACTAGGGTCTCGAGATATAGGCCAAAACGTGGACCCGGATACTCCTAGAATGTGTGTGTAATATGGATATCAAATGAAAGCTTTTGCTCAGAGCTTTAAGGTAATTTTCATTGTAATATTCGATTTAGTCGCATCAACCTGGCCAAACTGATAAATATGCATGCGAAGCCGAAAAAAAGCATGAATTGATAATACCCACATACCTATTTACATACGTCCTATTCGATTTGTCTGAAATTTAGTATATAAATTTGCCTATATTAGTATTTACGATCCTTTTTTCGGGGAAGTAGACCAGAGACGGGCTGGGAATGCGATTAGGACTAGGATTGGGAATGAGACTCGGAGTGGGACTGGAACTCGGAATGGGACTGGAACAAAATACATACCACCCTCTGGGACTGGCAATAACGGATGAAGAAGAATGGGAAAAACTTGAGAGAAGAGAAAAGAGGGAAGGATAAGAAGACTGAGAAAGAGATATAGTTAGACGAAAATAGAAATAGATGAAGCGAAAAAGACGGAGGGAGGACTGAATAAAATGATTAAGAAGAAGTGAAGAGGGGAGGGCAGAGTTAGAGAGAAAAAGCTTATTAAAATGTATGCAGGTAGACCAAATTTAGGGCAGAACAACGTCTGACGGGTCTGCTAGTTTATATTATATTTGGAATCCAATTGGCTCAGCTTACTGAGGATTAAAATGTAGAAGCTTCGAACTTACATATATATAACAAGTAGGGAAGGCTAAGTTCGGGTGCAACCGAACATTACATACTCAGTTGAGAGCTATGGAGACAAAATAAGGAAAATCACCATGTAGGAAAATGAACCTAGGGAACCCTGGAATGTGGTTGTATGACATGTGTATCAAATGGAAGGTATTAAAGAGTATTTTAAGAGAGAGTAGGCCATAGTTCTATGGATGGACGCCATTTAGGGATATCGCCATAAAGGTGGACCAGGGCTGACTCTAGAATTTGTTTGTACGATATGGGTATCAAACGAAAAGTGTTACTGAGCATTTTAAGAGGGAGTGGGCAATAGGTCTATAGGTGGACGCCTTTTCGAAATGTCGCCATTAGGGTGGGCCAGGGGTGACTCTAGAATGTGTTTGTATGATATGGGTATCAAATGAAAGATGGACGCCTTTTCGAGATATCGCCATAAAGGTGGACCAAGGGTGACTCTAGAATGTTTGTACGATATGGGTATCAAACGAAAGGTGTTACTGAGCATTTTAAGAGGGAGTGGGCATTAAGGTCTATAAGTGGACGCCTTTTCGAGATATCGTCATTAGGGTGGGCCAGGGGTGACTCTAGAATGTGTTGTACGATATGGGTATCAAACGAAAGGTGTTACTGAGCATTTTAAGAGGGAGTGGGATTTAGGTCTATTGGTGGACGTCTTTTCGAGATATCGCCATTAGTGTGGACCAGGGGTGACTCTATAATGTTTGTACGATATGGGTATCAAACGAAAGGTGTTACTGAGCATTTTAAGAGTGAGTGGGCATTAGGTCTATAGGTGGACGCCTTTTCGAGATATCGCCATTAGGGTGGGCCAGGGGTGACTCTAGAATGTGTTTGTACGATATGGGTATTAAATGAAAGGTGGTCATGAGTATTTTAAAAGGGAGTAATCCTTAGTTCTATATGTGGACACCTTTTCGAGATATCGCCATAAAGGTGGACCAAGGGTGACTCTAGAATGTTTGTACGATATGGGTATCAAACGAAAGGTGTTACTGAGCATTTTAAGAGGGAGTGGGCATTAGGTCTATAGGTGGACGCCTTTTAGAGATATCGCCATTAGGGTGGGCCAGGGTGACTCTAGAATGTGTTTGTACGATATGGGTATTAAATGAAAGGTGGTAATGAGTATTTTAAAAGGGAGTAATCCTTAGTTCTATAGGTGGACGCCTTTTCGAGATATCGCCATAAAGGTGGACCAAGGGTGACTCTAGAATGTTTGTACGATATGGGTATCAAACGAAAGGTGTTACTGAGCATTTTAAGAGTGAGTGGGCATTAGGTCTATAGGTGGACGCCTTTTCGAGATATCGCCATTAGGGTGGGCCAGGGGTGACTCTAGAATGTGTTTGTACGATATGGGTATTAAATGAAAGGTGGTCATGAGTATTTTAAAAGGGAGTAATCCTTAGTTCTATATGTGGACGCCTTTTCGAGATATCGCCATAAAGGTGGACCAAGGGTGACTCTAGAATGTTTGTACGATATGGGTATCAAACGAAAGGTGTTACTGAGCATTTTAAGAGGGAGTGGGCATTAGGTCTATAGGTGGACGCCTTTTCGAGATATCGCCATTAGGGTGGGCCAGGGGTGACTCTAGAATGTTTGTACGATATGGGTATCAAACGAAATGTGTTACTGAGCATTTTGAGAGGGAGTGGACATTAGGTCTATAGGTGGACGCCTTTTCGAGATATCGCCATTAGGGTGGGCCAGAGGTGACTCTAGAATGTTTGTACGATATGGGTATCAAACGAAAGGTGTTACTGAGCATTTAAGGAGGGAGTGGGCATTAGGTCTATAGGTGGACGCCTTTTCGAGATATCGCCATTAGGGTGGGCCAGGGGTGACTCTAGAATGTGTTTGTACGATATGGATATCAAATTAAAGGTATTAATGAGGGTTTTAAAAGCGAGTGGCCCTTAGATGTATATGTGAAGGTGTTCTCGCGATATCGACCAAAATGTGGACCAGGTGATCCAGTCAATAAACCAATCCAGTTACCATGTTTCATCCCTTTTTTCGTATTTGGTATAGAATTATGGCATTTTTTTTCATTTTTCGTAATTTTCGATATCGATAAAGTGGGCGTGGTTATGGTCGGATTTCGGCCATTTTTCATACCAAGATAAAGTGAGTTCAGATAAGTAGGTGGGCTAAGTTTAGTAAAGATATATCGTTGTTTGCTCAAGTTATTGTGTTAACGGCCGAGCGGAAGGACAGACGGTGGACTGTGTATAAAAACTGGGCGTGGCTTCCACCGATTTCGCCCATTTTCACAGAGAACAGTTACCGTCATAGAGTCTATGTCCCTACCAAATTTGAGAAGGATTGGTAAATTTTTGTTCGACTTATGGCATTAAAAGTATTCTAGACAAACTAAATGAAACTGGGCGGAGCCACGCCCATTTTGAAATTTTCTTTTATTTTTGTATTTTGTTGCATCATATCATTACAGGAGTTGAATTTTGACTTAATTTACTTATATACAGTAAAGATATTAAATTTTTTGTTAAAATTTGAATTTAAAAAAAAAAATTTTTTAAAAAGTGGGCGTGCTCTTCATCCAATTTTGATAATTTTTATTTAGCACATATATAGTAATAGTAGTAGCGTTCCTGCCAAATTTCATCATGATATCTTCAACGACTGCCAAATTACAGCTTGCAAAACTTTTAAATTACCTTCTAGTAAAAGTGGGCGGTGCCACGCCCATTGTCCAAAATCTTACTAATTTTCTATTCTGTGTCAAAGCGTCAACCCATCTGCCAAGTTTCATCGCTTTAACCGCCTTTGGCAATGAATTATCGCATTTTTTCGGTTTTTCGAAATTTTCGATATCGAAAAAGTGGGCGTGGTTATAGTCCGATATCGTTCATTTTAAATAGCGATCTGAGATGAGTGCCCAGGAATCTACATACCAAATTTCATAAAGATACCTCAAAATTTACTCAAGTTATCGTGTTAACGGACGGACGGACATGGCTCAATCAAATTTTTTTTCGATCCTGATTATTTTGATATATGGAAGTCTATATCTATCTCGATTCCTTTATATATGTACAACCAACCGTTATCCAATCAAACTTAATATACTCTGTGAGCTCTGCTCAACTGAGTATAAAAAAGTAAGGACGGGACTGTCTTCCTACCTTTCATGAATGCGGCTGAACAATAATCTTATCCCATTCGTAATATCCAAATAATCGGCTGTATAAGATATGAAATATATAGTGAACATATTGTTACGAATATTAGCAAAACTATGGGGTACTGCCAACTCTAAGCCGATGCTAAACAGTGATATCATGCACATCCGTAGATCAATCATTATGTATCTACTGCATAAACGAATCAATAATTGCGTCTACACATATGTACGTATACGAGCAGCGGAGAAACAATGCACAAACACATGCATATATCTTATCTGAGTTGTCACAAGAGAGGGCAATAATTTGTGCAAGAATTTCTCAAATGAGAAATTATACATCCGTAGTTGTAGCTGAGAAATTTATAACTAAGTAAAATTCTGGAAGCGCCTAGAAGATGCCACGAAGAAATCACAGAGTATAAAAGCATCAGCGGTAGAGGCGCTATGGGCAAGTTTCGATTCAAACGCTATCTAGCGAGCAATAGCAGTATTATTTTGATAGTAGAGTTTCATTTGAGCTATCAATCAGTTTGGTTATTAAGCCAGCTAGTTGCAAAGTATAAGTGTTATTGTGAAGTACTTTAATAAAGGCCATTTTTCCATTATTCAATATTGGAGTTATTTATTCAACAGTTTAGTGATTCGAACTTAGCAGAAGAAGGGCAAATAAGAGGATTTGCAAGTAAAATCGTTACAATTGGTGACAGAAGAGGAATTGTTGAATAAATTCCGAAGACTTCGAATAAAACTTGGACATGGCAAAGTTAAGTGAATTGAAGCTCCCGCAACTGAAGAAGGAGTTGGAGAGCCGTGGATTGAATATAACCGGCATTAAACTCGAACTTCAGGCACGACTACGAGAGGCAATGGAATTAGAAGGAATTGACGTGGAAGAGTATGTCTTTCATCTTGATGGCGATGAGACAACAAAATTGGAGGAGAAAAATGAAACACCGCATACAATGGCGAACACAGACTTGAACATGATATAGGCTGCAATATCGGCACAAATGTCCGAAATGTCATCACAAATATCCACCAACATGTCATCACAACTGGAAGAATAAAAGACAAATATAACATCCCAACTGGAATCACAGGAGACACGTATTACATCCAAGATGGAAACTCAACTGGCAGAACAGAAGACATATATGGTATCCCAAATGGAATCACAGGAGACACGTATATCCGAAATTTCGTCACAAATACCATCCAGGATTGAAACACAGGAGGCACGTATATCCGAAATGTCATCACAAATAGCATCCAGGATTGAAGCACAGGAGGCACGTATATCCGAAATGTCGGGACAAATTTCAGCACAGGTATCATCGCAGATCTCTGTACAACTAGAAGCCCGTATGGACGAAAAAATAATGCAGTTTGAGAACAAAATCGAGGCTGAGGTAGATGCTTTAAAAGGTCGTATACAGGAGCTGCAACTAAATCGCCCAGTTATTTCAGCAAGCAATACGAAGGTAAAAACACCATCCTTTGACGGTATTGTTCCTTTCCAGGTCTTTAAGCTACAGTTTGAGAAGACCGCAGCAGTTAACAACTGGAATGTGGAATGCACTCTTCGTAGCATTGAAAGGACCAGCTGCCGAAATCTTACAAACTATTCCAGAGTACGAACGGAACAGTTATGACGCTTTGATGGCTGCTGTGGAACGGCGATACGGAAGCGAACACAGGAAACAGATATTTCAAATAGAGTTCAAGAGTTTGCTTCGGATGTTGAAAGGTTGGCTCATTTGGCAAATGCGGACGCACCCGTGGAATACACTGAAAGGGTAAAAATCCAGAGCTTCATAAATGGCATACGAGATGTGGAAACGAAGCGGGCTATATATTCGAATCCAAAACTAACATTTGCTGAAACGGTGTCCCACGCACTGACTCAGGAAACAGCGTCACTTTTGAGTAAGCCCGCATACAAAGCTCATCGCGTGGAAGTGGAAAGGCCAAGGTAGTTCCAACAATGTGGGTGGCCGTTAACGCAAAGCTGGAGGAGATGAGCAAGAGCGAGTAAGAGGTAGAGATCGAGAGCTAGATCCAGCTATTGAATGCCCTGTGATATCTGTGTTGGAAATTGGTAGAAAATCGAGCAGTCTTACCGTCAGAGTGAATGTGGATGGTAAAGAACGTGTACTGACTATAGATACGGGCGCATCTCTTTCCTTGATCCGATCTGACTTGGTCAACAGGAGAATAAAACTGTTACCTGGAGCAAGGTTTTGTACGGTCACTGGCGAGTATAACCAAGTCCAGGGAGAAGTGATATGTGAAGTCTTGATTGGAAAGGTCACGGTTCTACACAAATTCGTTGTGGCGAAGATCGTTGAGGAAGTCATATTGGGAGTGGACTTCTTAGTTGACCATGACATCAAGATCGATATGCAGAGAAGGGTGATGCGCTATAAGAACCAGGATGTACCACTTAACTTCAAGTTGGAGAAAGGGTTCAGTAGTAATCGAGTAATGGTGGAGAAGACTCGACAAAGGCCACGAAAGTCAAAAGGAAAGGTTGATGGATCGAATGGGCCAAATAAAGAGAAATTAGAAGTACCTGCGAGAAAAAGACCGGCATCGACAAACCCTAATGGACGCACTAAAACGACTCAAAGAAATTTTCAGAAAGAATGCGAGGGTGGTTTCAAGCCAGCGCGCACTACTGTTGTGAAACGTCCAGACGATAATGATTATGCAAAGTCAATCTGTCAAGATCAAGCTCTGCGAAATAGCTCTTCATTGGCCAAGCAACAGAGTGCGAGGGAACGATCCAGGATAATGAGTAGTAAGATGAAACACATGTACGACAAGGAAAATAATTCGGAAGGTTTCCGGGAGGGAGATTTGGTACTGCTACACACCCCTCACCGGCGGAAAGGTGTTCCAGCCAAATTTCGGTGCAGTTGGGAAGGCCCGTACAAAGTTGTGAAGAAGATCAGTGCTACCATCTACCGCATACAAACCACTGGGAAAGAACAGATTAAAAGAGTGGTACATTTGGAGATGCTAGCGGCGTTTAGATCGGGAGGTTTGTCTGATCGGGACGATCAGACTTAGGTGGAGCAATATTAGCAAAACTAAGGGGTGCTGCCAACTCTAAGCCGACGCTAAACAGTGATATCATGCACATCCGTAGATCAATCATTATGTATCTACTACATAAACGAATCAATAATTGCGTCTACACATATGTACGTATACGAGCAGCGGAGAAACAATGCACAAACACATGCATATATCTTATCTGAGTTGTCACAAGAGAGGGCAATAATTTGTGCAAGTATTACTCAAATGAGAAATTATACATCTGTAGTTGTAGCTGAGAAATTTATAACTAAGTAAAATTCTGGAAGCGCCTAGAAGATGCCACGAAGAAATCACAGAGCATAAAAGCATCAGCGGTAGAGGCGCTATGGGCAAGTTTCGATTCAAACGCTATCTAGCGAGCAATAGCAGTATTATTTTGATATTAGAGTTTCATTTGAGCTATCAATCAGTTTGGTTATTAAGCCAGCTAGTTGCAAAGTATAAGTGTTATTGTGAAGTACTTTAATAAAGGCCATTTTTCCATTATTCAATATTGGAGTTATTTATTCAACAGTTAAGTGATTCGAACTTAGCAGAAGAAGGGCAAATAAGAGGATTTGCAAGTAAAATCGTTACAATATGTACATACCTAGCTGTTAAAATGGGGAAGAAATTACGAAAAGTTTCTTATCTGAACGACCGATTTCGACCGATTTCTACGATTTTTTCAGACAACTATATATGCTATATACGTAAGCATTTAGTGAAATTTTAAGCTTCTAGCTGTACAAATTGTGTAGAAATTGTGAAAAGTTGAATATACCCGCTCACCAAATTTTATCAAAATATCTCAAAAATTTAGGAACTAATTTGCATACAGACAGACGGATTTGGCTAAATCAACTCAGCTTTCATCCTAATCATTTCGGTATACTTATTGGTGGGTTTATCTATTTTCCTGTAAGGACTAACAATTTTGAGACTCGTTACGAAGTTAATATACCATTTCATTTTCATGAAAGGTATAAAAATTACCTGGTTTGTCTAAACTTGCCACGCGGACATCCCTAATAGATATATATTTCATATAAAAATGCACAATTTCTGTCGTGCATACTTTACATACATACATAAATACAAAGCGTCTGGTTTGTTTTGTTCTGTCTCGCCGGCCGGTCTTTCTTTCGACATTCATATAGGTAGTCATATGGAAGTATGTAAGTATATGCACTTAGCTACTAGTTTTGTCCACAGGTTTGTGAACGGTCTGTGAACATTTTTGCTGGTTTCAGTTTGTTGTGGAAATTGTACACGTCAAAAGATCATTTCAGACTGCACATTTTTTAATTTATTATTCCATTTTTTCATATATGCAAATCGAAGACTATCTGATATGAGTACAACCGAACTAAAGTTTATATGAGGCTGACTGACCCATATCATATACATAATTGGTAAACTTATATAGCAAGAGAAATATGCCAAATACTTTTTTCTTCTTCTTTCTGAGCTTTACGTAAGCGAAGTGATGACACGACACGCCCACAGATGGATGGGACGTGACAAATTCAGCAAGGTTAAAGGCTGGAATGCATTCCTCAATATATGCGATGTATTTATGTAAAAGAACTAGGCACGTAAGGCTCCCAGGCAAATAAATTCTCTAATATTCGGCCTATAGCAACATCCTGGGCAACTTTGACGCGGTTCTCATGTGTCATTACTCCAACGGGTACTTGTCGAAGGGATGTGGTAGGCTGTAAGGAACTAAGAGTTTTACTAGGCACTTGTACTTAGCTTCATCAGATCGTTATTGAGTCAGCTGACCAAAATTTAAACTTGATGTACGCTAAAATGGTGGTTAAAAAGGAATATCCCTTAGTTGCATCAGAAGAGATCTCTTCCCATCAAGCTAACATGTTCATGTCACCCTGAGCTGTATGTTGTCATTGACCTGATCTTGACGTTTCGGAATTCGCATAGTGTAGTTCCTAACGAACATGTTACTGAAAGTGCAATAACCCTCAAGTATTGGTATTGAAACTGGGGCATTGGTGGTAACACTTGGCAACACTTTTTCCAAACTTTGATTTCTTTTATGCCCCATGGTTATTTCCTTCGGTGCATCTAAGTATTAAGTGTCTCCGTCCGTTGTTAACCATCACTCAACGTAGTAGAGATAGAACACCACCTTGCGGAGTGCATTTCCAACTACCTTCGTGTTAATCCTTCAATTTCCTTTAGACATCTGGATGCAGCTAAGCGATTTTCGATATGTGAAGAGCACGCTCCCCAAGCCGGGGGTAGCAGATGTAGATTCGATCTCACTACAGAATTCGATCTCCAAGTAAAGGTTTCGTTGTCCAAAGGGGACGCTTTTTCGTGGAAATTTATTAAAGTTTTGTAAAGTGTTCAAATTTTTTCAGGGTCGTGCGTTTTAGATTGGGTTTAAGCTCATCTACAATTTATTGAAAGCTCCTCTACGGCCGCAATTTTAATTAGAAGATTTGTTTGTCTTTTCAATTAGGAAGGCCCGGGGCTCTTTCGTCTTCCGAACATTTTGCATGTATTTAGGTACCTGTGGTATGAGAACCAGTGTTTATTTAAAACCCTGCATGAAAGAATGAACGCTGAATGTATGGGTCACCATGGTGATGTCAAGTACTTCCTAAGCTTTAATTAGTGCTTAATAAGTGGTTATAAAGTGATTTACTTCACACTAGAACTGCGTTCCGTGGGTTTGAATACCTGGGGTGCATGAAGTTTTACTAAATGCAGAATTCGTCTATCACCTCAAAATAGGAGGTAGGAGAGTGTACGTCGTTTTAAAGATCTCTACAGTTAGCCAAGCTCCAAGTCCATGGGATCTTTATAACATTCAACCATTGGTTTCTGCTTTCTCCTAAAGATAAATAAATGTAAAACTAAGATACTTTATTTCCAAAGTGCAAACAAGCAAGTGAGCGCACGTGCTTTTATTAATTTTCAAATGGCCATAAGCTTTTTACTGTTTGACCTTTTTCAATTTGCCTTTACGGAAATTTAGTAGAGGTCCTTTGGATCTAATGATCATTACGGGAAAAAGATCACAAGCATATTTTTAATGTATCGAGACCAGTAAAGCAGCAAACGGATACGCAGGATGGATAAGACTTGTGGTTGAATGTGTTCTTCCTTTTTCAAAACCTGCCCCACTGGCCAGTTTTTAGTCCGATATTTTTTACCTACTTAATTCATTTACTCTTAACAGTTTAAACTGTTAACTGGCACCAGTTGGTAAAACACTTCAAATCGGTTTCCACCTGGTCCTCCTAGCGGAGTGAGGGTCGCCCTCCTCTCCTGCTTTCATAGGCGGGTTCCGATAAGAATACTTTTTTGGTTGGAGCATCATATTTCATTCAACATGACCAAGCTAGCGTAATCGCTGTGTTTTACTTAGCTGAACTATCTTGTTGTCTTCATAAAGCACATGCAGCTTATCAGTAAACCTTCTTCGGTATTTGCAGTCCCAGGCGAGTAGTGGCCCATAAATCTTTCGTTGAACTTTTCTCGCGAATACTTCTAGAGCCGCCTTATCTGATGCTGTCAGCGTTCATGCGTCTGCCCATATAGAAGGATGCGTAACATAAGTCTTCGTTTGCTAAGAGAGATCTATAGCTTTCACTTGCCTACTCAGTCCAAAGTAGCAGAGTGACTCTTCTGGTCGATATTTCACTGCAATGAAATTAAAAGATTTGGAATACAAAATCGTATGAAATAATCGACAATGTGGCCACTTGGGGAAATAAGAGTAGACTTCACTACTACTCCGGAAAGGAATGGCCATAAAGTCAATAGCTGTTGTCATTGTAACCATTTGAAATTTGGCTTTGTGACCGATTTATGTAGTCAGTTATGACCGTCGATCTTATGTTACGCTCCCCAAAGAAGTGTTTTAATACTGCCTTAGTAGAAAATATCTGGCAGCTAAATGTGCTCCGAAACCAGGAAAGTGTTGCTAATTCCATGCGCACCATCCTCAAACTGCAGTTTTTTTTTAGCTGAACAAGGATTAGTTATTTTGCGAACGCCCTTGTTGTTCTTACCTTGATCCACAGCTTGATATTTATATGGTTTGTCGAAAGCCCTTGTGGTATCAATAAATATGCAGTGGATAATGTTTTAGATCAGTGTTAAACTCGAGAGCTTCGGAAAACTATTCGGCCTTCACCTACATTTCGTGTAAGCCCAGCGACTACGATTCAGTAAAGCAAAAAGTCAATCAGTTCAAGCTTATACTTCAAGCAGTAAACATCTCATGCGTAAATTGTATGCTCAAAAATTCCCCATGTGAGCTCATAATAAATAAATAAAGGGCGGAATAACCTGCGAAGAGATTTTAGGCCGCGCTTTTATTCCAGTTTGCGTCGTGCTCCGTTTAATAAAAAACAAAGAAAAAATAAATGTACGGCGCGATAACCTCCGAAGAGATCTAAGGCCGAGCTTCTCTTCCAATTTGCGTCGCGCTCCTCTTGATTTTCCCTACAAATTGGCCGGACGGGACCTACATGTTTTATGCCGACTTCGAACGACATCTGCAAGGCTGATGATGAGTTTTCACTGAGAGCTTTTCATGGCACAAATGCACTCGGAGCGCTTGCCAGACACTGCCGAGGGGCGACCCCGTTTAGAAAAAAAGTTTCTTCTAATTGAAAAACCTTATTTCTAAAATTTGAACCCAGGGCATACGGTGTGGTAGGCGGAGCACTCTACCATCACACCACGGTGGCCGCTCCGTTTAATATTTCCTACAATTTGGCGGGACGGGACCTACATGTTTTATGCCGACTCTGCACGGCATCTGCAATGCAGTGAAAAATGAGAAGCTTTTCATGGCATAAATACACTGGGTGTGCTTGCCAAAAAAACAAATTCCCAGGCGCGACCGGGCTTGGAAACACTTTTTTTCTAATTGAAAAACTTATTTCAAAATTTTTGATTTTGCTTTGCCTGGGACTTGAACGCAGCATCTTCAGTGTGGTAGGCATAGCTCGCTACTACCACAACACGGCGACTTTACAAAAAAGTTGTGTTTGTATTCTAAACTCTGCCGACGTAGTGCACCACTGTTTTAAATTCCAAAGCCAACTGAAATGTTACTGTAAGGCTTTTATAAGAAAACCAAGAAGGAAGTGGGGGACCGAAACGTTTTCAATGTGCAAGATCCTCACCATTTAATAACAATACATTTTTGCCAGCCCAAAGTAGATGCTGCTAACCCTATTGAGCTTATTTCGCACTTGGAAGTAGTAATGTAAAAATTATTCCAATTAACGTGGGTATTTAAAATATATTTTGTTAATTGTGGATCGGCGCCTGCACGCCGCTTTAATCAATTATAAACCACTCGTACATAAAGATGTAAAATAATCGAGCTTTGCTCTGCTTTTGCTCTGCACACACATAATCAGGCGCGATTCTACAAATCGCTTTCCCACACAAGGAATTGTATACAACAGCGAACAGAAAAACAACAGTAACTGTTTTTATTAAATTTCGTCAGTTAAATTCTTCTGTTGTTGTTTTATTAGCAATAAAGACAGTCTTCGAAGATTTTGGTCCTTTGCCAGATATAGATCCGGTACATTCCGGCAAAAAAGCACCGTTAATCTTCTAGCCCGACCATCTCGGGAAAGACTAATATAACCACATTAAAGCTTCTACGCCATCCCCACTAGAGATATACGCCGCCGCATGTCAAAAATATCGGCGCGGCGGCGGCGGCGTTCGGCGCGGTACTATATTTTCTACTCATTTATGACTGTCTAGGCCACTTATTGTTCATGTCGAAAATTGGTCGATATATGGTCGAAAGGGGTATCAACGGATGCGCATCACTGCCAGTTATAATAGTCCAATTGCGAAATTTAACTGTTATTGTTGTAGCGATAGGGACACTCCCCGAAGGCCCTGGGGAGTGCTACTGATGTTGATGGCCCTTCGCCGGATGCAGATCCGGTACGTTCCGGTAACAAGCAGCATTAAGATACTAGCCCGACCATCTCGAGAACGATTTGGTATAACCACATGAAATCTTCTAGGCCATACCACCCTCCCATCCCCTACATCCATAAGGAGCCGGGGGTCGCTAGAGCCTCGGCTGTTAAAGAAACAGGATTCGCCACGGGTGGGTGAGGTCGACAATTGGGTTGGAGGAACTATATATTACGCTGGCAACCCCTTGAGAGGGTTGCGCTACACAACCCCTTGAATCAATTTGGCATATCTACCGCGGGTATATTCTAAGCCCTCTAACCCGCTGGGGGAGCGAAATTTAACTCTTTCTAACCGTTCAAAAGTTATTTAAAAAACAGACGCTTTCAATGCCAGCTTAACACGGATTTTGTATCACCCAATTCACCAAGTTATTAAAACAAAATACTAAACGAAAAGTTAAATAAAAAATTTAAATGCCCACGTTGCATAATTTTTTCAAAAAGGAAAAATTAATTCAAATAAAATGAACCAAGTAGAACATGTCTTTAAATCGTCCTGAAGTTATTAAAAAAAGCAAGTTACCCGAAAAAGGTGCCAATTTTTTGAAAAATGCTATATCCAGATTGGCTAAAAGAATAAGAGAAATCAGTGATGCTACATCCTTTAGTAGGTTACAGGGGTTCAAACACTTCTTTGAAGTGATTCTCACCTCATACTTATGATACGTTAGAGAAGGGTTTGAAAAATCACTTGGCCTTATATTCAAACATCTGTTGTTTATTTGAGAGACATAAAAATAGCGTCTGAAATTTTAATTTGGATTTCACCTATCATCTTGCAACACCCAAGTCTCCCGGTTTGACATTTCCTAAAGTTGGCGGCCCTATCCCAACTTAGTCCCTTGGAGTGAATCACACTGATTATAGCATATCAACCAAATTTAAATACCACCTACACGTTACGGCTGCTGCTACATATGTGAGTACGTAGGAACATTCAAAGTAATGAAGTAAAATCTTTCCCAAAACAATCGAACAAATGACGGGTATGCTACTACCCTAACGTAGTGGACAGTCGAAATAGTCTGAAAAGTGAAGCTACGCGGTTATTCATAATGAACTCGTACATCAAAAGGCCGGAAAACAACAGTTTGGACTAAGCATATTACCTTAACATCTTTCAACTTAAAATCGGTCGACTTTCATTCTAAAATATCGTTTTGATTTAACGAAGACTATTGAAATCAATGATGTGAACACAAACGTCTGCAAACTTTGGTCTACATTTAAAAAATTGTATCCAGGGTCCTTGTAAAATTAAAATTATGTAGATGCGCCGAGGATTATACTATTTTCACCCATGAGTTAATACTTGGACTGCCTACGATTTCGAGTGCGGCATCCTTGGCCGAATAGTTACTCCCTAACTTTTAAAGGTGTCTGGTAGTGGTCGGCAACATAGCGCGACAAAAAATCCGTTACAAATTCTTCGGAGCTACACCTAGAGCGGCTAGGAAAGTGACGTCGACGAAAGTATGAGTTCGAAGTCGCAGTCCTACCATTCTGACCATTTTAAGTACTTAATTTTTTTTGGGAAGACGCAGCACTAAGGGTCCCTTAGACCGGGGTTAAGTTCGAAGCCTCCCCGGAGTAAGTGAACGAAGGACAGTCCCTCCGCAAGGAGCTCCTCCTTAAAATGTTTTGAACAATCCGCGAAACTTTGAGGCAAAAACCCCGGATCTTTCCGAATTGGCCAAAACGTTGATTTCCTTAAATACATATAGGCAAAACCTTTCCTCAATATAATTTTTTTAATAGAAAAATCAAGCTTTGTAAAGTAAGAAGGCCGGCGTATGCCGTAAAGTGATCGGCGTAAACCTCTAATCCCCACCCCCTACTTCCATTATGAACTTGGGGTTGTTAGAGCCTAGCCTGCTAAATATGTGTATGATACATTCATATTGGAAGCTCTGACGCAATAAAGGTTTGTATTGCGCTTAACAACCCCTTGCGATACCTCCCAGTTGAAAAGGTTAGCCGCATCCCTTAACTGAGGCAATACAAGTCCAAAGTTACAGAAGGGTTTTAAATGAAACTGATTGAAAATTGGAGGATGGAGCCTTGTGTAGAAGACCACGAAAGTAGGGAAAGCTTCTGACCGCCATTCACCTGGGAATGGCCAGAGCGATTCTTTTGCAAGCGGTTCAAGCAGCTCACTACTGCCGGTCGCTTGCGGCCAAGTATCCTCTGGGTAGTCGCTAAATATCCGTTTAGCGGTGAGCTAATGTGAGAAGGCGACAACCTGTCTAGGCCACTCTGACATAATCAGTTTAAGGGCTAGCCGGGGGAGATCTCATCGGCAGCGTCTGTACACCTCTAGGTGCGGCTGCAAGCGGGCGTCTGTATTGGAGCAAGCGGCTCGCTATATAAACGTGCAAGTAATATTTTCACCCCCGCTGAGCGGGTGTGTGCTGGGCTTGGGACCCGCCACGTAAAACCATACTCCAATGAAATATAACAACAAGCCTCGGATAAATACCCTCTCTATTGATGACGACCATGGCAAACGTTTGAAGGACAATGAATTGAGGGCATGCACCTGGAACGTCCGCTCCCTGAATGGGATTGGTGCAGATGTACGGCTGGTTGATGCCCTCGTCAAAGCAAAATCTGACATCACCGCCATCCAAGAAATGCGTTGGGCGAAGCAAGACAGAAAGAAGATCAAAAACTGTGACATCTATTGGAGTGGCCATACGAATAAGCGCAGTTTCGGCGTCGGATTCGTGGTGGGAGAGAGACTTTGTCGCCAAGTTATGGCGTGCACGCCTGTGAACGAGCATCTCGCCGCTATCCGAATAAAAGCAAAATTTTTTAATATATCATTCATCTGCGCCCATGCGCCGACAGAGGAGAAAGCCGATGAGGTGAAAGACACTTTTTATGAACAATTAGAACGCACATACGAGCGCTGCCCCCGCCAGGGTGGGCAAAGAAGGTGCTTTTGGCCGTACAGTCGGAAAGTTCAGCCTACACAATGAAACTTCTCCTAACCGACTGAGGCTCATTGACTTTGCCGGTGCTCGAAACATGGTCATATCCAGCACGAGGTTCATGCATAAAAAGATACATAAAGCTACATGGCTGTCTCCTGATTAAAATACTCGCAATCAGATCGATCACGTTGTGATAGACGGACGGCATGCCTCCAGTGTTTTAGATGTGCGCACGATTCGAGGACCTAACATCGACTCGGACCATTATCTCGTTGCAGCAAAAATACCCACCCGCTTCAGCGCGGCTAAAACCAAGGAACAAAAAACACAAGGAAAGCTAGACGTCGAAAAGCTTCAATCACAACAGACTGCCAATGATTTCGCAACTCGACTCTCACACCTGCTCTCTGAGAGCACAACTCATCCTGAAGGAATACAGGAGCAGTGGGAGCATATCTCCAAAACACATCGTACTGCCGTCGAGGAAAAAATTGGTTACCGGCGACCACGAAAGAACAACTGGTACGATGAAGAATGCCGCGTTGCAATCGAAAGAAAAGACGCTGCCTACAGGGCTACGTTAAAAGCGAGCGCGACAAGAGGAGTGTGTGAACGCTATCGTGAGTTGAAAAGGGGAAGCGAGACGCCTTTTCAGGAAGAAAAAGCAGAAGCAGAAAGGCGTGAGAGCGAGGAGCTTGAGCTGCTAGCCACCAGGAATAACGCATGAAAATTTTACCAAAAAATACTTCGACAGACGGAAGGTTTTAAGACCGGGGCAATCTCCTGTAGGAACGAAAACGGCGACCTTGTAGCTGATGTCCAGAGAGTGCTTAGATTATGGATTATGGCTCTCCCAAATGGAGGCAGCAATTCACCGCGGAGAGATGAAGAACCCGATCCGGCAATCGATGATGATGGAATATATGTCCCCCCGCCCGATTATGACGAATTTAGAATAGCAATAGCCAGATTGAAAAACAACAAGGCCGTGGGCGCTGATGGATTGCCGGCGGAGCTATTCAAGTACGGCGGCAAGGAGTTGGTAAGGCGCATGCAGCAGTTTCTTAGCAAAATATGGGCGGACGAGTGCACGCCCGACGGTTGGAATCTAAGTGTTCTTTGCCCAGTCCACAAGAAGGGGGTTAATGCAAAATGCACCAACTATCGTGGAATCAGCCTTCTTAATATCGCATATAAGGTCCTTTTAAGTGTATTGTGCGAAAGATTGAAGCCCAGCTATCAGTGCGGCCTCAGACCTGGTAAATCTACCATCGACCATATTGTCACAATGCGCCAAATCTTGGGAAAAACCCGTGAAAAGAGAATCGACACACATCACTTCTTCGACACACGTTCTCCGCCTTCGAAAGCTCGAAAAGGAGCTGCCTATATGCCGCTATGTCTGAATTTGGTTTCCCGGCAAACTTATACGGTTGTGCAAAATGGCGTTGAGCAACACCATCAGCACAGTCAGAATTGGGAAGGACCTCTCCGAGCCGTTCGAAACTAAACGAGGTTTCAGACAGGGTGACCCCCTATCGTGCGATTTCTTTAATTATGCTGGAGTAAATTATACTTGCTGCAGAACTTAACCGCACTGGAACAATATTCTATAAAAGCGTGCAATTACTGGCATATGCTGATGACATTGTTATCATCGGCCTTAACACCCGCGCCGTTAGTTTTGCTTACTCCAAACTGGAAAAAGAAGCGGTAAAAATGGGTTTGATGGTGCATGAGGACAAAACGAAGTCTCTGCTGTCATCGAGCAAAGAGTCAGAGGATATGCGCCTTGGCAACCACGCTACTGTTGGCAACCATAATTTCGAAATAGTAAAAGACTTTGTTTATTTGGGAACCAGCATCAACACTAACAACAACATCAGCACTGAAATCCAGCGAAGAATCAATCTTGCCCATAAATACTACATTGGACTAGGTAGGCAATTGAAAAGTAAAGTCCTCTCTCGGCGAACGAAAATCATACTCTACAAGTCACTTATCGTACCCGTCCTGCTATATGGGGCAGAAGCATGGACCATGACAACAGCAGATGAAGCGGCTTTGGGAGTGTTCGAGAGAAAAGTTCTTCGAAAGATTTATGGACCTCTACGCGTTGGTGATGGCGAGTACCGAAGAAGATTTAATGATGAGCTGTAGAGCTATACGCAGACATCAACATAGTTCAGCGAATTAAAACGCAGCGGTTGCGTTGGCTAGGCCATGTTATGTGAATGAAAGATGATGCTCCGGCCAAGAAAGTGTTTCTATCGGAACCCGCCTATGGAAGCAGAGGTAGAGGGCGGCCCCCACTCCGTTGGAAGGACCAGGTGGAAAACGATTTAAACCCCCTTGGTGTGACCAATTGGCGCCGGTTGGCGGAGCGAAGGAGCCACTGGCGCGTCTTGTTGGACGGCCATAACCGTTTAGACGGTTAAGCGCCAATTAAGTTAGTAAGTAGTAAGATTGAAAATTGAGCGATTAAATTCGCCTCATACTTATTTTTGATATTTTAGGAAAAAAATACTTCTATTAATTCTGTAACTGAAACTATGCAAACCAATCTCAAAAACAATCTTGAAAAAATTTGAAAATGAGAGAAAATGTTATGAAATAACAATTTCTAAAATATTTTTTTTTAATGGAGCCTAAATGTCATCGGATGTAAGTCTCGCTAAGTATTTATTTATTTATTGTTTTATGGATTTAAAACAAATACGCAAACATACCATGTACCCATTAAGCGGTGAACCTATTCAAATACCCTTTACGAAGAATCGTTCTTATGTATGTCTATATGGATCTATAAACACACACTTAAAATACATAATTAAGTACATTTGTGCAATGGCAAATAGAAAACACGAAAACAAAATTTCAATTGTCTTCCTAAAGTTCTGATGCCGGCGTGGATCATACAGAGTACTCTCAGACTCATGCACCTACGAAGAGAGAACACACTCACATTAGAGTGTCTTCAAAAAAGTGATAGATGATGTCGACTATCAAAATGTTTAGAGTAAGTAGATATCTAGTAATAATTTTAATCTAACTCAATGCGACGGCCTTGCTATAGCAGGTAGTATGCTTAAGTCATACCATAAGATCAAAAATCGGGTTCCGATACTTTCTTTAGCCTCTTTTCATCAGCACCATTTCCGCTTAAAGCTAGAAAGTGTCTATAACTCTGGGTTAAAATAAACAGAGCTCCATACTCCTCTAAGATCCGTAAAAGGCATTCGACATACCAGCCCGAAACACAGAATGAGTTCAGATCCTTCTTCATTTTGTTCGTTTCATTGTAGCGATAAGGAAGTAGCTAGCATTAAGAAGGAAATATTCTGTTCAACCATTAGCAGCTATTAGCAGATTCCGGCTCTCTTTCAATGTACGTATAATTTAGCCAGTGCCTAAAGTCTTGCTTTTCCGATCAGATAGCTGAATATTACTATTATGAGGTCTCGATCCACTGCGACCTTTATTTAGATCAATTGTGCTTGACCTTTCAGCCTATCACTGTATGCCTGTGCTTTCAATGTTAGTATCTCTTCAGGCTTTTTACTCCATACCACGAAGGGTTTAAGTGTCAAGCCACCTAGATGGGAGAGCCTCTGCTTAGCCCAAGCGACGCATTTGCAGAGAATATGAACCGACGTTTCATCCTCCAGCACACAGACAGATTTGTGCATCGGATAGATTTAGCTTACTTAGGTGATATCGTAGTACTACAGTGTCCCGCATAGTACCCAGTGAGAGTTCGTAGGTACTGTTTGCTTAGATTAATGAGTTTGGCTGATACTCTCAATGCTGGTAGTATAAATAATTTGGCCTGCCTTTGCCCTGAGCATTCAATACAGTGTCGTCTGTACTGTTTTGTTTCCCAGTTACATATGATATCCCTAGTGTGTGCTTTTGTGAGTCGTGAGTCCACAGAAGGGCTCTGGAGCATAGAATTCTGCATAAGCACCCTGCTTGGTAAAGTGATCTGTCTGTTCATTGCCTTCATGACCCTGATGCCCGGAAACCCATCATAACAAAACCTTGTTGCATTAATCCACTAACTTAGAAGTAGTTGTGAAAGAATGCAAAGCGTGAAAATCTGCGTCGCTGTCTGAGATAATGAGGATACTACACGAGAATAAGCCTCTCCGTAGACATCCTCTACCGCAAATTTCTATTACAGGGACTTTTGCCTGAAAAATAGTGGAGTAGCATCTCATTGGTAACGATTTCTTGAAGTTCGCCCCAGAGATGCCAGCTCACGTTTTTCCGTGATCAAGCTTTGGTCATCCGCCAGTATATGGGTTCTCTGTTTCCCAAAAGAGTTCTGTACACAATCGACACCTCAAAATTCCGTCAGATTCTGAGCGATCCCTACGCATAGCGTAGTTGCTATACAAGATATTTCCTATGAACTTTCTAATCACTTGTATATGCCCTGTCATGTTTCCGCTCTTTAGCTCAGATATATTTTGAGGTCTAAGTACAGGAAGTGTTGCCCTTTTGTCTTGGGAAGGGATGTATTCCCACTAAATCACTAAGTGCATCAGCAGCGGACGTTCTCATCGCACCCGTTATGCCGATACAAACTAGTCGATGCAGTTTTCCTAATTTTATTATTGCTGTTCTTTGCGCATTCTTTGGCCATCAAACTAAATAGGCATAGGTAATCATTGGCTTCGTAGCAGTATTCAATGTTCAGTATACCATTTTGGGTGATAGTCCCAATGTTTTGCCATAGAGTCGAGTGCAGACGAAGAAAGCTCTTGTTGCTTTGTTTAAGGTAACATCTAGATTACACTCCACGTGAGGGATCTGTCCAGCATAACCCCTGTATTTTCTCTCCATTCAAAACCGAGTTTTGGTGCCACCCACAGATGGTTGTGGCATGGATAGTTTTCTTCTCCGGTTAAAAGGCACTAGGGCAGTTTTGTTAGGATTGATGGACAATCTTTTGTTATCACACCATCTTTAAATGATGCGCAGGGCTTGTTCTCATTGGATTTCAGTAACTGAAGATGGTCATCTATAACTAGGGTAGGAGAGAGTACACCCCCTTGACTGCATCCGCTAGTCAACAATTGGCTCAGTTGTCCCTCGCAGCTCAAGACAGATTTGCCTTTGGGCTTGTATACTTGTTCGATAGCTTGATGTGTTGTGTTATCGAAAGCCCGTGAGATATCAATAAAAGCACAAAAGGCTATATTTTTAGAGTGCAAATGAAACAGAATGAAATTTGAGTGGTGAAATTTGACCGTTTAGCAGAATGTGATCGTGATATTAGTTGAGAAACTTGGTTTCCTAGTGTTTAGAATGAAAGATGACCCTCCGGCCAAGAAAGTGTTTCTATCGAAACGCGCCTATGACAACAGAGATAGAGTGCGGCCCCCACTCCGCTGGAAGGACCATGTGGAAAACGATTTAAACTCCCTTGGTGTGACCAATTGGCGCCGGTAGGCAGAGAGAGCGACTGGCGCGCCTTGTTGGACGGCAATAACGGTATAAGCGGTTAAGCCCCAATTAAGTAAGTAAGTAAGTAAGTGTTTAGAAAGGATTTTTGTTATAATAAATCTTAATTGACATTTTAATCCTTCGCCTGCTCCTTCTCATTCTTTAAATTTTTTTCTTGGTTCACCCTAATGTTCAAGTTATAAATTTGTATACCCGTAGTAGCAAAAGGAAACAAAAATTTAAATAGTGATCTCATTGTTTTATAAATAGAACTCTTGCAAAAACATTAAAACAAAATCAGACAGAAGAACCAAAACAAATGCAACAAAATACTTATAAAAAAGTGTTTATTTTGAAAAATTTAGGTATGCAGCCGGAGTCGTAATGCTGAGTTGGGTACACATGATTTTACACTCAGTAAATAAATTAAAAGAAAAATATTTTATTTTCATGTACCTACGACAATTCAAAAACTATTAAAACATACAACGAGCGAATGTCATATTGGGCATATCGACATGTCTGCAAAATCTTTAAAGAATTACTCAAATTCAATGTATGCTTTATTTTGTATTGCGGCATTAGGGTTGTCGCGCACATGACATATGCATATATCTATATATAAAAATCAAATTCTGTATGTGTGTGTGTGCTCCCTATGGAAACGTATTTCCCACACTTCAATCATCACCAAATTTTGGCTATAGGTTCCTTCGGCCAAGACGAAGGTTTTTCATATTTCAGAACTAAGAATTTTATATTAAAATTTTTTTTTCAATTTCACGTGCGCCACTGGGTGGTGCGACAGATTTTGTATGTCAGCAAAAGTTACTCGTGCGCGATGTACGTACTTAAGTGCAGAACTTTGCATTGAATTCACAAAAAGTTAAAGCGATTTCATTGAGTGATTCAAAAGTTTTTATTAAATTTAAGCATTCCATTGTAAAAATAGCTGTCTATATGAGATAATAGACAAAAATAGTGCAGCTAAAATATTTTGATTAAGTTATGAGATTTTGAGTATGAATTGTGTGTGACAAAATAAAATTTGAAAAATAAATCAAAGAGTGATAAACTAAAGGAATGAGGGATCTAAGAAAAAAGAAGGAGACTGGTAGAGGGTGTAAAGAAAGAAGAGAGAGAGGAAATTATAAAGGATGAGAATGCGAAAAATTGGGAGATACATTTTGAAGAAGATCAATAAAATCTTATATACTGATTGCTTGACTTTGAGTAACGGGAAGGAATGCGCTAAAATACACCTTCTTATATAGATTAGTATCTGCCCAACTCGAGCAACACCGTGTACCCTGCTAGTGTATATAAAAAATTCAAATTATGTATGTATGTGGGTATAGATTGGGTTGCGTCCTAAACGGCTCTTTTAACTTTTAAAAATAAAAGTCCGGAAATAAAAGTTTAATCCAGACTTTTATTTTTTAAAGCCAAAATAAAAGTCCGGCTTGATAACAAAGAAACGGCTTATCCGAATTAAAAAAAGTTGGTACCAATCGATTCTCCTGGATTCCAAAAATTAACCTTATGGACTTTTGAAAATTTTTGTTAATAATACTAGAAATTTATCATAAACAAACTATATCACCTAAAAACTTCCTGTTCTAATTTCATTCTTAAAATAGTTTATTATGCGCTTTTTCATTCTAAATTACAATATGGAATCAGCTGTTGGGGTGGCGCCACCCTTAAAAAAATCCCGCCTATATTAATATTGCAAAAACATGCTATTCGAAAAATATCAAATGCTAATCGGTTGCATTCATCGAGAGAGCTATTTAGAAGTCTAGAGATTCTTTCAGTCAAGGACCTGTATTATTTTAAAGTTTAAAAAATTGTTTTCATTAGATGTGGTTACCTACAAAGTATGAGATCGGAAGCATATAACCTGAGGAAAAACTCACAAACTACAGTCGTTGTACCGTCGCCCAGAACCACACATTCAAGCAAGTTTTTCACAATTGTTTCACGAAAACTCTTCAACTTACTCCCTGCCGAAATTCGTGCTCTACGGAATCTTCAACAATTTACAGAATGTGTTAAGTCCTTTCTCTTAAGCCTTTTACACAATGAAATCAAAATTTTGCTCCGGCCAGCTACATAAATCGTTTTTAATAGCTGAATATTCCATAATATTCCATAATTTTTTTCTGGTAATTGCTTTTCCCTTCATTTACCCACGGGTTTTGTTGTAACTTTAATAAATATTTTGTACCCTTAATATAATAATAGTATTTATATTTTAATCTCTTTATTTAACAGTCCACCCCACTGTATTTTTATATTTTATAGAAATTACATTTGTCACTATGCTAAACTTAGCATAAAAATGTCTTAACTTTTCCAATATCCACATGTATATGGGGTATTCCATCCCATTTCGACCAATTTTGAACCCAACCCCTTTAGAATTGGCTGAAAGTTTTTCTTCTTTTTCTAACTTACGAAAGACGTTTTTCAGAAGTTTTTAAAATTTTTTCATCCAACTCAAAAAAAGTTATGAATTTAAAAAAAAAACACCGTTTTTGTTTTCAAAATGCTATAACTTTTTCAAAAATTAACCGTTTGGGATCTTCTTTTTTTTTTTTAAAATTTGTTTTTAAATGTACTTTTCGGAAAAAATTCCAAAAAATTTTTAATTTTTTTTTGTAATTTTTCAGTTTTTCGAGATTTTTCGAATTTCGCCCTTTTTTCTCATAAAAAACTTCAATCAATTCTGCAATCATCCCCACTAATCCCGGAGTGGGCCGAGAATTTTTTTTTTATTTAATTGAAAAAAAAAACTTTAACATTTTTTTTGTATTTTTTCCGAAAAGTACATTTAAAAACATATTTTTCTAAAAAAAAATGATCCCAAACGGTAAATTTTTGTAAAAGTTATAAAATTTTGAAAACAACACCGTTTTCCAACTCAAAATAAGTTTTAAATATTTTGACAAATCTCGGCCCACTCCTTGATTAGTGGGGATGATTGCAGAATTGATTGAAGTTTTTTATGAGAAAAAAAAGGGCGAAATTCGAAAAATCTCGAAAAACTGAAAAATTACAAAAAAAGCTTTAAATTTTTTTTGAATTTTTTCCGAAAAGTACATTTAAAAACAAATTTAAATAAAAACCAAGTAAGGAAGGCTAAGTTCGGGTGTAACCGAACATTACATATTCAGTTGAGAGCTGTGGAGACAAAGTAAGGGAAAATCACCATGTTGTAAAAAGAACCTAGGGTAACCCTGGAATGTGTTTGTATGACATGTATATCAAATGGAAGGTATTAAAGAGTATTTTAAGAGGAAGTGGGCCATAGTTCCATAGATGGACGCCATTTAGGGATATCGCCATAAAGGTGGACCAGGCCTGACTCTAGAATTTGTTTGTACGATATGGGTATCAAATGAAAGGTGTTAATGAGTATTTTAAAAGGGAGTGGGCCTTAGTTCTATAGGTGGATTCCTTTTCGAGATATCGCCATAAAGGTGTACCAGGGGTGACTCTAGAATGTGTTTGTACGATATGGGTATCAAATTAAAGGTATTAATGAGGGTTTTAAAAGGGAGTGGCCCTTAGTTGTATACTTATGTGAAAGCGTTTTCGAGACATCGACCAAAATGTGGACCATGGTGATCCAGAACATCATCTGTCGGGTACCGTTAATTTATTTGTATATGTAATACCACGAACAGTATTCCTTCCAAGATTCCAAGGGCTTTTGATTTCGCCCTGAAAAACTTTTTCATTTTCTTCTACTTAATATGGTAGGTGTCACACCCATTTTACCAAGTTTTTTTCTAAAGTTATATTTTGCGTCAATAGACCAATACAATTACCATGTTTCATCCCTTTTTTCGTATTTGGTATATAATTATGGCATTTTTTTCATTTTTCGTAATTTTCGATATCGAAAAAGTGGGCGTGGTCATAGTCGGATTTCGGCCATTTTTTACACCAATACAAAGTGAGTTCAGATAAGTACGTGAACTGAGTTTAGTAAAGATATATCGATTTTTGCCCAAGTTATCGTGTTAACGGCCGAGCGGAAGGACAGACTGTGTATAAAAACTGGGCGTGGCTTCAACCGATTTCGCCCTTTTTCACAGAAAACAGTTATCGTCCTAGAATCTAAGCCTCTACCAAATTTCACAAGGAGTGGTAAATTTTTGTTCGACTTATGGCATTAAAAGTATCCTAGACAAATTAAATGAAAAAGGGCGAAGCCACGTCCATTTTGAAATTTTCTTTTATTTTTGTATTTTGTTGCAACATATCATTACTGGAGTTGAATGTTGACATAATTTACTTATATACTGTAAAGATATTAACTTTTCTTTTAAAATTTGAATTTAAAAAAAAAATTTTTAAAAGTGGGCGTGGTCGTTCTCCGATTTTGCTAATTTTTATTAAGCAGACATATAGTAATAAGAGTAACGTTCCTGCCAAATTTCATCATATCTTCAACGACTGCCATATTACAGCTTGCAAAACTTCTAAATTACCTTCTTTTAAAAGTGGGCGGTGCCACGCCCATTGTCCAAAATTTTACTAGTTTTCTATTCTGTGTCATAAGTTCAACTCACGTACCAAGTTTCATCGCTTAATCCATATTTGGTAATGAATTATCGCACTTTTTCGATTTTTCGAAATTTTCGATATCGAAAAAGTGGGCGTGGTTATTGTACGATATCGTTCATTTTAAACAGCGATCTGAGATGAGTGCCCAGGAACCTACATACCAAATTTCATCAAGATACCTCAAAATTTACTCAAGTTATCGTGTTAACGGACAGACGGACGGACATGGCTCAATCGAATTTTTTTTCGATACTGATGATTTTGATATATGGAAGTCTATATCTATCTCGATTCCTTTATACCTGTACAACCAACCGTTATCCAATCAAAGATAATATACTCTGTGAGCTCTGCTCAACTGAGTATAAAGAAGATCCCAAACGGTAAATTTTTGAAAAAGTTATAGCATTTTGAAAACAAAAACGGTGTTTTTTTTAAAATTCATAACTTTTTTTGAGTTGGATGAAAAAATTTGAAAAACTTCTGAAAAGCGTCTTTCGTAAGCTAGAAAAAGAAGAAAAACTTTCAGCCAATTCTAAAGGGGTCGGGTTGAAAATTGGTTGAAATGGGATGGAATACCCCATATATATCCCATACAAGATTAAATTGTTTACTTTTTATATTAATTTAAAATGTACATTCATAGATATAAGGAAAATGCTCAATAAATGAATAAAAAATGAATGAATGAATCTCGTAGTATAGATAGTGGACTTGCAGTAGATTTTTGCAATAAATTTCATTCCAATACAACTATTAGAGTGAAAATTGGTACACCACATTCTGCTATGATGGGAAAGCTTTCTAAAAAATGGGCGTAATCGGTCAGTAGCCACGCCTATTTCTGTATATAGAAATTTCCGTACAGAACGTGCGATATTTCAGTATCTAAAGAAGCCACGTTATTTAAATTTGGCGTGTAAATTACTGACATTGCATGCAGTTGATCCACATAATTTTTTTGGACAGTGGGCGTGGCACCGCCTACTTTCCAAATAAGATTTTTTGGACTTTGAAGAGCGATAACTCATACACTCTTTGAGCTATGTTTTTGCAAATTGGAAAGCGAACTTCATATTTGTATTTGTACATACCGACAGAAACATTTTAAAATCGAATTAAAGTCACACCCACTTGTATATAAAAATATCAAAACTGGCTACTTGAATTCATTGCTAAGTATGTGAATATGTCGGAGTTATTTTGGAACTATTGCGGGATCATTTGGGGATCCTTCCGTTATCATTCCTGGATGACTTTCGGGATCCCGTCAGGGTCATTTCGGGACTTTTCGGGATAATTTGGGGATCCATCCGATATCATTTCTGGATAGTTTTCGGGATCCATCCGGGATTTCGTGAGGATTATTTCGGGACTTTTTCGGGAGTATTCCGGGATCATTTGGGATCCTTCCGGGATCATTTCTGAGTGGTTTTCGGGATCCGTCCGGCATCCGGTCAGGGTAATTTCGGGACTATATCGGGACTATTTCGAGATCATTTGGGACTCTTCCGGCATTATTTCTGGATGAATTTCGGGATCTGTCCGGGATGCCGTCAGAATCATTTCGGAAATTTTTCGAGACTATTTCGGGATAATTTGGGGACCCTTCCAGCATCATTTCTGAATGGTTTTCGGGATCCATCCGGGATCCGGTTAGGGTCATTTCTGGACTTTTTCGGGACTATTTCGGGATGATTTTGGGACCCTTCCGGCGTAATTTCTGGATAGTTTTAGGGATTTGTCCGGGATCCCGTCGGGATCATTCCGGGACTATTTTGATATCCTTTTGGGGCCCTTCCGGGATCATTTAAAGACTCTTCGAAACCGGAAGTTCAGCACACATGATTTTTTAAATTATGAGCTTTTGTGGATATGGATTTGCTGCAAATTATTCGTAATTAAAATTCGGTATGTTTTATTTTTAATATCTAACACAGCTTTTTATACTCAGTTGAGCAGAGCTCACAGAGTATATTAACTTTGATTGGATAGCGGTTGGTTGTACAGGTATAAAGGAATCGAGATAGATATAGACTTCCATATATCAAAATCATCAGTATCGAAAAAAAATTTGATTGAGCCATGTCCGTCCGTCCGTCCGTCTGTCCGTTAAAACGATAACTTGAGTAAATTTTGAGGTATCTTGATGAAATTTGGTATGTAGATTCCTGGGCACTCATCTCAGATCGCTATTTAAAATGAACGATATCGGACTATAACCACGCCCACTTTTTCGATATCGGAAATTTCGAAAAACCGAAAAAATGCGATAATTCATTGCCAAAGGCGGTTAAAGCGATAAAACTTGGTAGATGGGTTGACGTTATGACGCAGAATAGAAAATTAGTAAGATTTTGGACAAAGGGCGTGGCACCGCCCACTTTTACAAGAAGGTAATTTAAAAGTTTTGCAAGCTGTAATTTGGCAGTCGTTGAAGATATCATGTTGAAATTTGGCAGGAACGTTACTACTATTACTATATATGTGCTTAATAAAAATTAGCAAAATTGGATGAAGAACACGCCCACTTTTAAAAAAAAATTTTTTTTAATTCAAATTTTAACAAAAAATTTAATATCTTTATTGTATATAAGTAAATTAAGTCAAAATTCAACTCCAGTAATGATATGATGCAACAAAATACAAAAATAAAAGAAAATTTCAAAATGGGCGTGGCTCCGCCCATTTTGATTTAGTTTGTCTAGAATACTTTTAATGCCATAAGTCGAACAAAAATTTACCAATCCTTCTCAAATTTGGTAGGGGCATAGATTCTATGACGGTAACTGTTCTCTGTGAAAATGGGCGAAATCGGTGGAAGCCACGCCCAGTTTTTATACACAGTCCACCGTCTGTCCTTCCGCTCGGCCGTTAACACAATAACTTGAGCAAAAACCGATATATCTTTACTAAACTTAGCTGACGTACTTATCTGAACTCCGACCATAACCACGCCCACTTTATCGATATCGAAAATTACGACAAATGAAAAAAATGCCATAATTCTATACCAAATACGAAAAAAGGGATGAAACATGGTAACTGGATTGCTTTATTGGCGCAAAATATAACTTTGGAAAAAACTTTGTAAAATGGGTGTGACACATACCATATTAAGTAGAAGAAAATGAAAAAGTTCTACAAGGCGAAATCAACAGCCCTTGGAATCTTGGCAGGAATACTGTTAGTGGTATTGCATATATAAATAAATTAGCAGTATCCGACAGATGACTTTCTGGATCACCTGGTCCACATTTTGGTCGATATCGCCAGAACGCCTTCACATATACATCTAAGGGCCACTCGCTTTTAAAACCCTCATTAATACCTTTAATTTGATATCCATATCGTACAAACACATTCTAGAGTCACCCCTGGCCCACCCTAATGGCGATATCTCGAAAAGGCGTCCACTTATAGACCTAATGCCCACTCCCTCTTAAAATGCTCAGTAACACCTTTCGTTTGATACCCATATCGTACAAACATTCTAGAGTCACCCCTGGCCCACCCTAATGGCGATATCTCGAAAAGGCGTCCACCATAGACCTAATGTCCACTCCCTCTTAAAATGCTCAGTAACACTTTTCGTTTGATACCCATATCGTACAAACATTCTAGAGTCACCCCTGGCTCACCCTAATTGCGATATCTCGAAAAGGCGTCCACCATAGACCTAATGTCCACTCCCTCTTAAAATGCTCAGTAACACTTTTCGTTTGATACCCATATCGTACAAACACATTCTAGAGTCACGCTGGCCCACCCTAATGGCGATATCTCGAAAAGGCGTCCACCTATATACCTAATGCCCACTCCATCTTAAAATGCTCAGTAACACCTTTCGTTTGATACCCATATCGTACAAACATTCTAGAGTCACCCTTGGTCCACCTTTATAGCGATATCTCGAAAAAGCGTCCACCTATAGAACTAAGGATTACTCCCTTTTAAAATACTCATTACCACCTTTCATTTGATACCCATATCGTACAAACACATTCTAGAGTCACCCCTGGCCCACCCTAATGGCCATATCTCGAAAAGGCGTCCACCTATAGACCTAATGCTCACTCCCTCTTAAAATGCTCAGTAACACCTTTCATTTGATTCCCATATCGTACAAACACATTCTAGAGACACCCCTGGTCCACCTTTATGGCGATATCTCGAAACGGCGTCCACCTATGGAACTAAGGATCACTCCTTTTCAAAATACTCATTAACAGCTTTCATTTGATACCCATATCGTACAAACATATTCTAGAGTCACCCCTGTTCCACCTTTATGGCGATTTCTCGAAAAGGCGTTCACCTATAGAACTAAAGCCCATTCCCTTTTAAAATACTCATTACCACCTTTCATTTGATACCCATATCGTACAAACACATTCTAGAGTCACCCCTGGTCCACCTTAATGGCGATATCTCGAAAAGGCGGCCACCGATAGACCTAAGGCCCACTCCCTCTTAAAATGCTCAGTAACACCTTTCATTTGATACCCATATCGTACAAACAAATTCTAGAGTCAGCCCTGGTCCACCTTTATGGCGATATCCCTAAATGGCGTCCATCCATAGAACTACTCTCTCCTACTCTCTCTTAAAATACTCTTTAACAGCTTCCATTCATTTTCCTACATGGTGATTTTCCTTATTTTGTCTCCATAGCTCTCAACTGAGTATGTAATGTTCGGTTACACCCGAACTTAGCCTTCCTTACTTGTTCGTTCTAATTTTGATTATTTCAAATGAATCCTGTAACGAACTGTTTCAGCTATAATTACACTTTTGTAATATTTTAATCAACTAAATACACGAAAAAGCAACACTACTTTAACCTAAAAAATTCTCTTTGGTTTTAGCTAATTGTAGTTTTACTCCTTTGTTCTATGAATAGAAATTCCTTCACCCCTGTCATGTCAATTAATTTAACTTAAAAACAAAAATTTTACTTTTTTGTTAATTATTGATATCGAGGCCGCAAAGATAAATAAAACACCATATATTTTGTGGTATTATAATTTATATAATTGGTCGATATTGCGGTTTCAATCTGAAACCATCTTCAACACAAAATTACGAATAACAAACATTAGGCATATAATCTTTTTTATTTTTCTCATTTTGTTGCCGTTTTTTTTTTAATTTCTTATAATAGGTTACATAGATTTAAAGCTAATCAACTCAATCTCAACTGTACCCGGAAGGGACTAAAGGGGATAAATTATGCAGAAGTGTAGACAAAAGAGATCAATCGGAGACCAATCCTTTTTAGAGATTAATCGCATAATATTTTGCAGGGCTTAGATAGAAGTGGGTGTGACTTTAATACGATTTGAAAATTTTTCTGTCGGCATGTACAAATACAAATATGAAGTTCGTTTTCCAATTTGCAAAAACATAGCTCAAAGGGTGTATGAGTTATCGCTCTTCAAAGTCCAAAAAATCTTATTTGGAAAGTAGGCGGTGCCACGCCCACTGTCCAAATATTATGTGGATCAACTGCATGCAATGTCAGTAATTGACACGCCAAATTTAAATAACGTGGCTTCTTTTGATACTCAAATATCGCACGTTCTGTACGGAAATTTCTATATACAGAAATAGGCGTGGCTACTGACCGATTACGCCCATTTTTTAGAAAGCTTTCCCATCATAGCAGAATGTGGTGTACCAATTTTCACTCTAATAGTTGTACGGCGGCCACCGTGGTGTGATGGTAGCGTGCTCCGCCTATCACACCGTATGCCCTGGGTTCAACTCCCGGGCAAAGCAACATCAAAATTTTAGAAATAAGATTTTTCAATTAGAAGAAAATTTTTCTAAGCGGGGTCGCCCCTCGGCAGTGTCTGGCAAGCGCTCCGATTGTATTTCTGCCATGAAAAGCTCTCAGTGAAAACTCATCTGCCTTGCAGATGCCGTTCGGAGTCGGCATAAAACATGTAGGTCCCGTCCGGCCAATTTGTAGGGAAAAATCAAGAGGAGCACGACGCAAATTGGAAGAGAAGCTCGGCCTTAGATCTCTTCGGAGGTTATCGCGCCTTACATTTATTTATTAGTTGTATTGGAACGAAATTTATTGCAAAAATCCACTGCAAGTTTACTATTTATACTACGAGATTTTCGATATAGTTTGTTTATGATGGCCTTAAAAAATAAAAGTCCGGATTTAACTTTTATTTCCGGACTTTTATTTTTAAAAGTCCGAGTTTAGCTAGTTCTATCGGACTCAGGTAATAAAAATCCGAAAATTATTTTTATCTTGATCCAAATATATTAAAAGTCCAAAATTAATAGTTTTCCAAGGAATTATATTATAAAAGGAATAACAGTTTCCGCCCCTGTCTACAACTCTACAACTGATTATTCAGATATTAGATTACAGTTCAGATCCATTCGAGAAAGATATGGGATCCTGTTCCTGTCCTGTCCTTAAATGTTTTGTTTTTTAATGTTCTATTTTCTTAAAGCGGTCAATTTGACCGGCCAGTTCAACCTGACCTACAGGGCGTATGAGTAACATTCAACGCATCTTCGACTTCGTTCGACGTAACATCCTGCTTTGGCGGAAATCGATAATTATACCTTTCATGAGTATGAAATGGTATATTAACTTTGGTCCGATGTTTGTAACGTTGATAAATATAGAAGATAGACTCACCATTAAGTATACCGAATTGATCAGGGCGACGAACTGAGTTGATATAGCCATGTCCGTCTGTCCGTCCGTCTGTCCGTCCGTCTGTCTGTTTGAACGCAAACTAGTCCCTCAAATTTTGAGATATCTCAATTAAATTTGGCACAAGGATGTATTTTTGTATTATATTAGACATTTGTCGGATCCGGTAGGATCGGACCAGTATAACACCCAGCCAGCATTTTTTGAAAATTTTGATCAAAAAATATTTAAATATCATACCCCAAGATGATTAAAAACGTTCAAATCTAAAAGCATTTTCTGTTCGAAAATTAACGTATCGTCGGGAGAAAAATGTACCATAAATGTGATTATTCTTGAATAATCATTTATGATTCCTATTTCGAAACGCTTTTTATTCATATTTGATATCATTGTAAAATTGAGCTTTAATAGTTTTAGAGTAATATTTGACTGCTTTTCACAGTCATTGTCTGATCATATTCGTGAATATATTTCAATCGTTTTGGTTGAGATTTTTGAATAATATTTGAATGCCATTATAATACATTTATTCTTCGTATCTCATTCAAATCTTATTTCATCAGGGGAAGAAAGCATGCTAAACTGAGCTATTCGAATCACAGCTAACTGGAAAACAAACTTGACCGATATACACCTGCGACTACAACATCCAATATCAGCATTATCGTCTGCATCTTAAAATACGGATACGATACGGGATGTTGAAGCCGTATCCAGGTATGTCAAGATAGTTTCACTTACCTGGAGTTCAAATAGCTCGCAACCTATGTATTGTCCAATCATTATGTATTTTCTGGGAAGCTGAAGGGGAGAAATGGTTGTGGAAATCTTCGTTCACGAGCAGCATTAAATTATTTTTGTCTTGAAGAATATCTTTTTCATAAATAATAAAATTTTTATATATTTTTTCTTAGCTTCATGATTGAAAAAAAATGTGTATGTGAAAAAAATAAAATTTTTAATGAAGGTAAGCATATTTGACGATTCTTTTGTTGGTTTTTATGAAATATTAAAATTTAGTCATTAAAGGACTTCAAAAATGATTCCAAAAAGTGATCGAAAAATGGTTTTAGTTTTTCATCATCAAAAGTATTCATATTTGATTACTTCTTTTGTTCAATTGTATGATAACTCATTATTTATTCAGAAAGAGTAATCAAATTGTATTGATATGTAGGGAAATTCAAAATTGAATCACCTAAATGCTGAGTGGACATATATCTCCCATACAACCGATAGTTCAGATAAGACGATTTTGGTCATTCCTGTCGCAATTTAGAAAGTACAAACGTGAAACTCGGTGATATATATTCTAATATATCATAGAAGATTTTCTGAAAAAATCACTTTGATCGGAGCTATATATAATATATATCCCATACAACCGATCGTTCAGATAGGAAGATTTTTGGCCATTTCTCCCTTAATTTAGAAAGTATAAACGTGAAACTCGGTGATATATATTTTAATATATCATAGAAGATTTTCTGGAAATATCACTTTGATCGGAGCTATATATAGTATATATCCCATACAACCGATCGTTCAGATAGAAAGGTTTTTGGCAATTTCTCCCTTAATTTCCAATATAAAAACGTTAAAGTTGGTGATATTTATTCTAATATATCATAGAAGATTTCCTGTAAAAATCATTTCGATCGGAGCTATATATAATATATATCCCATACAACCGATCGTTCAGATAGGAAGATTTTTGGCCATTTCTCCCGTAATTTAGAAAGTATAAACGTGAAACTCGGTGATATATATTTTAAAATATCATAGAAGATTTCATAAAAAAATCATTTCGATCGGAGCTATATATAATATATACCCCATACAACCGATCGTTCAGATAGGAAGATTTTTGGCCATTTCTCCCTTAATTTCCAATATAAAAACGTCAAACTTGGTGATATTTATTCTAATATATTATAGAAGATTTCCTTTAAAAATCATTTCGATCGGAGCTATATATAATATATATCCCATACAACCGATCGTTCAGATAGGAAAATTTTTGGCCATGTCTCCCTTAATTTAGAAAGTATAAACGTGAAACTCGGTGATATATATTTTAAAATATCATAGAAGATTTCATGAAAAAATCATTTCGATCGGAGCTATATATAATATATACCCCATACAACCGATCGTTCAGATAGGAAGATTTTTAGCCATTTCTCCCTTAATTTAGAAAGTATAAACGTGAAACTCGGTGATATATATTTTAATTTATCATAGAAGATTTCGTGAAAAAATCATTTCGATCGGAGCTATATATAATATATACCCCATACAACCGATCGTTCAGATAGGAAGATTTTTGGCTATTTCTCCCTTAATTTAGAAAGTATAAACGTGAAACTCGGTGATATATATTTTAATATATCATAGAAGATTTTCTGAAAAAACGCTTTGATCGGAGCTATATATAGTATATATCCCATACAACCGATTGTTCAGATAGAAAGTTTTTTGGCAATTTCTCCCTTAATTTCTAATATAAAAACGTTAAAGTTGTGATATTTATTCTAATATATCATAGAAGATTTCCTGTAAAAATCATTTCGATCGGAGCTATATATAATATATACCCCATACAACCGATCGTTCAGATAGGAAGATTTTTAGCCATTTCTCCCTTAACTTAAAAGTATAAACGTGAAACTCGGTGATATATATTTTAATATATCATAGAAGATTTCCTGTAAAAATCATTTCGATCGGAGCTATGTATAATATATATCCCATACAACCGATCTTTCAGATAGGAAGATTTTTAGCCATTTCTCCCTTAATTTAGAAAGTATAAACGTGAAACTCGGTGATATATATTTTAATATATCATAGAAGATTTCATGAAAAAATCATTTCGATCGGAGCTATATATAGTATATATCCCATACAACCGATCGTTCAGATAAGGGAAACCCCCTTTGCCATTTTTTATTTTATAAAAAAAAAAAATTTATCTTAAAAATCGTTTAGGTATGTACATCTCTTCACTATATATTTCTTATTTTATACATCCGATTATTTTGAGATTACGAACGGGCTACGATTTTTGTACAGCCCCATTCATGAAAGGTATGAAGTCTTCGGCACAGCCGAAGACAGTCCCGTCCTTACTTGTTTTTTATTGAAATTAGTTTTGAATTTCATTCATAGTCATAAGTAAGACCAACTGAACCTTAATCAGGTTATGCTACGCCTCACATTTTCAGAAATTTCACGCGACCAACGCTTTTATTTAATTGTCTGATCAACGCCCTAGTTTGATGAGGAGTGTGATGACTAGTACCTAGGACCTACCTAATTATATTCTAGCTTTTAGTATTATTATTACTTAATGTAAGTATTGTTTTCAATAAACCCGTTTAACTTAAAAATTTTTTTAATTTACTTTATTATACTTAAATTTCACTAACAAAATTTCAATTTATGTGCTCCAAAGTATTTTGATGTCACTTCTACCGGACTGTATATAATATCTGTTCAAAGAGCCAAATTGGACAGACAAGTACGAATTTTTTGAATATCTCAATTTTTGCGGCACCTAGCGTGAATTTTTTTTACTAAAGCGGTTTCTATTTCTGTATGTCAAATATGATTTCCAAATATGAGTCAAATCGGACCACAAATACGATTTTTGTGAATATCTCGATCCTTGCGCCACCTAGCGGCGATTTTTTTTCATAGGTCGCTTTCTATTCATGTATGTATTATGTGTTCCAAATATGAGCGAAATCGGACCACAAATACGATTTTTGTGAATATCTCGATCAATGCGCCACCTAACGGCGATTTTTTCTTATTATTGCCTTGTGATCGGGTTCTGAACTATATTCAAAGTTTCAAGCTTGTAGCTTATCGGGAAGTTACTTAAATTTTAATTACAGCCTGTCAAGTCAACCTAAATAAAACCGTTTAAATACTAGGGCTGTCTTTTTAAAGCCTAAATCCCTCAAGTTTAGTTTAATAAATGTATCTATCCTAAGCAGCTTAAGTGCAGGCCGTACGCCATAGTTGTACAGCGTCATCAAATACTGGACGAATATAATACATAATTTCTTATCTGCTCTTTGAAGGGGCTCTTAGAGCCATAATAGAGGTGGATGGTTGGCGCATCGCCTCGTTCGATAGATCCAAATTAATGGAAGGAGGCAATAATCTCATATAGCGCAACATCTACAAATGTTGAGTGTAAGAAATACATGGAAAGAATCGATATAGGGTGGGCATATATCTATATTGGTTCCCAGAACTTATGAGAGTGAAAAATCGGATAAGCTTGGGAAAAAGGGCGCATGCCTCGAAGCTTGTACCGTACACGTCCCAATACTTTTGGGCGGGATTAAGCAAAAACGAGAGCTGCATATTATCGACCAAACAGGAAAGACAAGAACCCAAGCGCAGGGCTGTTAAGTGTCGAGGTTATTTACGGTCTTAAAAATTCTTACCAATAAAGGGTATTCTGACGGGACACTGTCTTCTGGCGTCTCATGCTCCTGAGATACGACATTTTTAATGATTCCACAGTGGACGGCCTTATTTTTCTATAGAAAAGAAAACGCTCTAAATTCCTTTTTATGTTTCGAATGTAGGTTGACCTTTATTGCAATTACTGTAGAAAAATGTGAACTGTTAAAAATTACATCCATAAACTTTGTTCTTCTGTAAATTGATTTACCTACAATTCAAAAGGGAGGCCCGCTTCCTCTCTTCGCTCTCCATCCCAATATCTTCTAATATATCTTCCTTTTTTATACTTATTCTTATCCATCCCTTATAACATTTACCTTTCTTCTACTCCCGAACTCACATAATCTCCAACTACTGCTATTACTCCCATTCCACACTGAGCGTTGTCGTAGTCGGATTTTGCCCATTTTTAATATCAAGATGAAGTGAGTTCAGATAAGTACGTGAAATAAGTTTAGTAAAGATATGTATATCGATTTTTGTTCAAGTTATCGTGTTAACGGCCGAGCGGAAGAACAGACGGTCTACTCTGTATAAAAACTGGGCGTGGCTTCAACCGATTTCGCCCATTTTCACAAACAGTTATCATCGTGGAGGCCTAATTTCACAAGGATTGGTAAATTTTTGTTCGACTTATGACATTGTGGCATGGCGGCCGCCGTGGTGTGGTGGTAGCGTTCTCCGCCTACTACACTGCAGATCCTGGGTTCGCGCCCGGGAAAAGCAACATCAAAAACTTTAGAAACAACTTTTAAATTTTCAATCAAGAAAATTGTTCTAAGTGGGGTCGCCCCTCGGCAGTGTTTGGCAAGCACTCCGAGTGTATTTCTGCCATGAAAAGCTCTCAGTGAAAAGTCATCTGCCTTGTAGATGCTGTTCGGAGTCGGCATTAAACAAGTAGGTCCCATCCCGCCAATTTGTGGGAAAAAAATAGGAGCACGACGCAGATTGGAAGAGAAACTCGGTCTTAGATCTCTTCGGAGGTTATCGCGCCTTATATTTTTCTTTATGACATTAAAATTATTCTAGACGAATTAAATGAAAAAGGGCGGAGCCACGACCATTTTGAAATTTTCTTTTATTTTGTTGCACCATATATTACTGGAGTTGAATGTTGACATAATTTACTTATATACTGTAAAGATATTAAATATTTTATTAAAATTTGACTTAAAAAAAATTTTTTTTAATGTGTTTAATTGTCCAACATTTTACTAATTTTCTATTCTGCGTCATAAGGTCAACTCATCTATCAAGTTTCATCGCTTTATCCGTCTTTACTAATGAATTATCGCACTTTTTCGGTTTTTCGAAATTTTCGATATCGAAAAAGTGGGCGTGGATATCTTAATTTTAAATAGCAAACTGAGATGAGTGCCCAGGAACCTACATAGCAAATTTTATTAAGATACTTCAAAATTTACTCAAGTTATCGTGTTCACGGACAGACGGACGGACGGACATGGATAAATCAATTCCTTTTTTTGCCCAGATCATTTTGATATATAGATGCCTATATCTATCTCGATAGTTTATGCCGTTACGGGGTACCGTTATCCGAACAAAATTAATATACTCTGCGAGTAAATTAAAATCTACTTAAAATACTATAGAATGCCTTGTCCAATAGATTTATGTGCCAATTTTTTTTAGTTCCAATGTATTTAAAAATATATATACACAAAAGTATATAATAGCAGCAACAATGTGTTACGAAAAAACCATTCTTTTCTTTTCTATCCATTGATCTCTTAAATTTCTTCGCGGCAGACTTTGATAAATGAGCATATTTTTGGAACCTGTTCGCAATACTCGGGCGGCTGTCGTCTATTTGTAGGTGGAAATTTTAGAAAATTTGTTAATTCATATGACAGAAATAATATAAATAAATATTAATCACTTTTTTTTTCTAGTTGGCTTGAGGTCTGAGTTGAAATAAAAACACAAGGGTTTTTTATATTTTACCAATATATTAATATATAATATATAAATATATAAATTTTACAACGGAACTTGAAGAAGACGGAAAACTACCATATCTTGACTCAGTTGTTATTAGAAGCAAAAACGAATTGAAGTTAAAGTGGTATAAGAAATCAACATCAACAGGACGAATCATCAACTTTTACTCAAAGCATCCAAAGACGATGATAATGAATACAGCAATGGGCTGTATAAGAAGAATGTTAGAAATTACGGACGACACTTACCACGAGGAAATTAAAAATGAAATAAAACTATTGTTAAGAAGAAATGATTTTCCTGAAAACATAATTAAAACACTTTTAAATAAATATCAAGAAGAAAAGAATCAAGAAAAAGAAAAAGAAAAACCGCAGAAAATATTTAAGTCAGTAGCTTATGTGCCAAAATTGTCGGAACGATTGGCCAAATCAGACTGCTACAACAAAGATGAAGTAAAAATAGCCCATAAGCCGATAAATACATTAAAAAACATATATAATCAAACAAAATCAAAAATTCCACATACAGAAAAAAGCAATATAGTTTACGAAATCCCTTGCAATGGAAAAAACAACCAACCATGCCACAGCGTATATGTTGGAACAACAAAAGGCAAACTTAAAACTAGACTAGCGCAACACAAATCGGATTACAAATATTGCCAACATACTGCAAACCAAAAAACTGCACTTATGACCCACTGTACTGAAAACTCCCACTCACCAAACTTTGACAAAGCTACTATTCTTCAACAAGAACAACATTACAGAAAACGATTTACTCTGGAAATGCTTCACATTATTAACACACCAACCAGTAAACGAATGAACTACAAAACGGACGTAGATAACTGTGCTAGCTTCTATAGATATTTGTTGACAAACAAACGATCAGTGATAAACTCCACGTCAAGTGATACACACGTGTAAAAAAATGTATGTTATAATTTTTTTAAATTTGTATGTTAGAAAATTTGTTATTTATTTTGTTGTTTTTATGTTATGTAGTGTTCACCCTGAAGACGATTACCGTGGGTAATCGAAATATATTGGTAATATATAAAAAACCCTTGTGTTTTTATTTCAACTCAGACCTCAAGCCAGCTAGAAAAAAAAGTGATTAGTTAACAAAAAGGTCGCCAAAATCAAAATTTATAAATAAATATTGCTAAAAAAATTTATACTACATTAGAAAACATTAGAAAGTTAGTATAATATTCCTGGAATGATAAAATTTAACTCTATATTTATTAAGAATTAAGAGAATAGCAAAAATTAACAATGCAAAATTTAGCTTTCAAAATTTATTCAGTCGTGTTTCTTGGTGATATTTTTTTTTTAATTTCTCTTGATAATTCTTAGGAAGTTTAATACTATGCACACCTTCAGTCCATGTGAGACTTTTATTGACCGAGCAGTTTAACCCATCGTATTAAACCACAACTAGCTATACAACCTATACCTATACCCCACCGGGTTAGGTTACGCCTGCCGTAAGAGGCGACTAAAATGCCAAATTGATTCAAGACGTTGTGTAGCGCAACCCTTTCAGGTTGCCAGCCCAATAAATAGCTTTTCTAACCCAATTGTCAACCTCACCTATCCGTGGCGAATTGTATTTTTTAACAAAGGAGGTTCTGGCGACCCCAAGCTCCTCATGGATCTAGTGGGTGAGAGGGCGTTATTGCCTAGAAGGTTTCATGTGGTCATATCAAATAGTTCCTGAGCTGGTCGGTCTAGTTCCATATAGAGATATACGCCGCCGATAAACGCCACCGCCACCGCCGATTTGCGACGTTTTTCGCACGCCGCCGCCGAATGTCAAGGCCATTTATTGTTCATCTCGAAAATTGATCCGATGTGGTCGAAAGTGGTATCAAGGGATGCGCATCACTGCCGGTTATAAAAATCCAATTGCGAAATTTAACACTTTCTAACCGTTCAAAAGTTATTTGAGAAAGCTGGCGATTTCAATGCCAGCTTAACACGGATTTCGTATCACCGAATTCACCAAGTTATTAAAACAAAACACTTAAAGAAAAGTTATATAATAAATTTAAATGCTCACTTTGCATAATTTTGTAAAAAAATTAATAAAGTACAATGAATTTAAATAAAATGTCCCAAGTCGAACATATTTTCAAATTTTCCTCAAGTTCTTAAAAATCAAGTTACCCGAAAAAGGTGCCGAATTTGATATCCCGATTGGCTGAAAGAATAAGCGAAATCATTGATGCAGTATCCTTTAGTAGGCTCCAGTGGTTTATATTCTCCTTTGAAAAATCACTTTATTTGCTTAACTATAAAATAGTGTCTGAAATCTTAATTTTGATTTTCACACTTCATCATTCAACACCCAAGTATCCCGTTTCGACATTTCCTAAAGTTGGCGGCCATATCCCTAAGTAGTCCCTTGGAGTTAATCACATTGATTATAGTATATCAACCATGTTTAGATATGACCTAAACGTGACGGCTCCTGTTACAAATGTGAATACGTAGGCACATTTTTAAACCAGGTTAGGCTTTGTCCTTCGCAAGAACACTCAAAGTGGCAAAGCAAAAGCTTTCCCAAGACAGCGGAACTAATGACCGTGTGTGCTACTACCCTAACGTAGTGGACAGTCGAACTAGTCTGAAAACTGAAGCTACGCTGTCATCCATAATGAGCCCTTATATCATAAGGCCGGAAACGAAGACTATTGAAGTCAATGTATCGAACACAAAGGTTTGCAAATTTTGGTCTACATTTTAAAATTGTTTTTCATGGTCCTTGTAAAGTTTAAATTATGTAGATGCGCCAAGGATTATACGATTTTCACCCATGAGTTACGCAATGATATCCACTTAGACCGCTTATGATTTTGAGAGCGGCATCCTTGGCGGAAAAGTTACTCCATAACGTTTCAAGGTTTTTTTTGGTGTACCTCGGGAGCATAGCGCGACAAAAGCATCCGTCAGAAAGTCTGCGGAGCTACACCTAGAGCTTCTAGGAAAGTGATGTCAACGAAGGTATGAGTTCGTGGTCGTAGTCCCATGGCTTCTGTGCTGTCATATGGTATAAGGGCCAGGATGCGTGGTACCGACTGGTGGTCGGGATTGCTACTGTTCGCACGTCGGGAATTGTAGCTCCCAGAAACAGCCGAAAAAACTGAAGGCTCCCTTTGGCGCGATCAACAATAAGCCAGCATTGCTGGTAATCGTTAACACTGTGCACGAGACTGTTATGACTATTCCTGGATTGATAGCAAAACATATAAACATACAAACAAAACCTTTCGGAATATTATTTTTTTTTAATTTTCGCTTTACAAGCCTTCCAGATACTCATCCGCAAGTTAATGATATTGTTCCAAATCGTCAAAAATACCATTGACGTCAGCAGTATGTTTCTATATTAATTAATTGTGGACAATGTAATACTTTGAAGTCCAGCCATTCAATTAAGATGTTTACGCCGATCACTTTGTCGGCACCGGTATATAATAGAGCCTGCGCCGCCGCCACCGATTAAGTGACCGGCGTAAACCTCTAGTGCCTTAAAGGTGCTTGTTACCGGAACGTACCGGATCTGTATCCGGTATAGGACAATCAACATAGATAACACTCCCCAAGGCCTTCGGATAGTTTCCTTATCGCTACAACTACAACAACACTACCTATACAATCCCATATATGTATAATTGGAGTTAGATATGGAAGGATCGCAGGGAAAAACAATATTTTTCACTTTCCATCATTATGTTTCCATATCATATCTACTAAAGCATGCTTTAATAAACCAGAAACGTCAAAAAACGAAGTAGGTAAACAAGGTTACCGTATCCACTTTTTTCATACTACTTATAATCTAGGTTCCAGGGATGAGCATATTTCGAATGTGTTTAAATAATTTAAAAGACTTGAAGTAAAGATTGAAAGCATGAAATATGTTATAAAATTAACGACCACAAGACACCAACCATATTTTCAATTGCAATGCTTCTAACACCCTTATCTCTCTGGTTCAACCCTGTCAACAGCAAGTTTCCCCGGACTTCCATTAGAGGATATTGATGACAATTCAAAAAATAACTTATGTGAGATAATCTTGAAATTTGGTTCAGGGGAACTTCCTACACAAAAAAAAAAAAAAATACCAAAAACCTCCTTGCGTGTGGTTATGAACAACATTCTATTGTTGAAGTCAAATAACAAACAAATGCTCGGCAGCTATCAAAAAAACACTTACAAGCAAGCAACCAGAAATTGCCAGCTGCTTCAGACTTGTAGAAAGTACTACTTTTGTTCAGTGGATATCTCATATAAAAGTAAACTTTTCTGTATAACTGTGGGAGATTTTAGAAGACATGAGTTCATAAAATTGGTTTCGCGAGTTCGTTGAATTAAATTGTCCCTATATTAAAATTGCTTGGACCTCGATCAATGCATATGACCCAAATACCGAATTTATTGATATAAGTATAATAAGGATTTAAATAGGACAGCTCTCGGGAGAATTATTTCGAAAATAATCCAGAAATAGTCTTGATACCATCCTTGAAAAAATCTCGAGACCACCACATAAAATTTCTACGCAGAAATGCTGTGAATCGCGTAGCCCGTTTTGTATCGGAAAATAGTCTTGAAATTATACCGATATTAAACCCCGTCATGAACCTGCCTGAACGCAATCTTGAAATAGTTCTGAAATAACCCTGAAAAAGTTCAAAATTGATACCTGAAGCAAAAGATCTCGAAATTATCTGAAATAGTCCCAAAATTATCAATTATCGCAATGTGGTGCCAAAATAATATAGCGAAATATCACAGAAAAAATCCTGAAATGATAACGAGATTTTCCTTAAATGGACCCAAAATGAATAGACCCATTGGTAGCCGCGCATCACACCAAAGGTTATTGGTTCCAGACCCGGGAAAAGCAACATCAAAATCTTTAGAAAAAAGGTTTTCAATCAGAAAAAAAATTTCAAAGCTGGCTTGTACCGCGATAGTGGTTCGCCAAAAACTCCGAGTGCATTTCTGCCATGAAAAGCTTCTTAGCCAAAATATATCTGCTAACAGACGACGTTAACCTCGTCCCGCCATTTTATAGGAAAAATTAAAAGGTAGTACGACGCAAATTGGAAGAGAAGCTCGGTTTAAATCTACTAAATCGCGCCTTTTATTTTTTTTCAGACCCAAAATGGTCCAGATATAGTCCTGACATTATTGTGGAAATGATTTCGGAATCGTGGCTATATGATTCTGCTAAACATTTGCGAAATAGTCCGAAACACTCGGATATAGATACAGATGGAAAATGAAAGAGAGAGTATCGAAATAATCCAAAATCCATCAAGACAGAAGACAGCCATTAAATCCGAGTCATGATCCCGAAAAGAGTTTCGAAATTATTGAGGGATACCCCCAAAGTTGTCCTGAAATAATCGCAATCACGAAAAAATCCATAATCTATATGATTACAAAAAGGTTCCAGCAATAATCCCAAAACTACATGATCTGAACGCAACATGAAACCTGACGTTATCGCAGTTGATTGGATATCGATCCTCATATGGTCGGCTTATATTCAATACCTTCTATGAGCAAAACACCCGTTTTGGCAGCTGTATTACAATTTGCTTATAATTGATCCAGGTTCCCACGAGGAGGGAATAGTATTGCTTTTCGACTTTCAGTTTTGTGACCGTGATGCCGTCTTCCTTTTTAAAATTATATGATAGGAAGACTCTTAGATGGATAGGGGATAGGAACAAGAATAAGGGATATACCTTTTACAGGATAATAAAATTGAAAGCAGTGCATTGTCGGAACAAGACTTTTATCTTCCCCATGACATCTGTCATCAAGGCTTGCCACTGTGCACTTTTTTCTATATGATGAATTTCATATCAAAACCTATAAAAAAAGGCACATTTGAACCCGACCCCTCAGATTTTGAAAAAATTTTGCATAGAGGTTCACTTTAACTATAAAAACACAACCCCATTTTTCGAAATTGCATTTTTGAAAAATTGTGGGCGTGGCAAGGTGTCAAAGTTGTGAAAAATTCGTGAAAAATGACGGTAATAGGTACTTTTAAGCTGTGATAACTACGGAATGGCTCAACCGATACTTGATACCATTGGAAAGGTATTCTAATCGTCTATAGAACTCGTACACTGAGAAAATTTTTATTACACTGAAAAGCATGTTTTTTTGTTTTTAAATGTTTGATAATTGTAATTTTCTCCAAGTTTAGTTTTTAAAAAATTTAAAAAAGAAAATTGTTTTTCAGCGAAATAAAAATTCCTAATAGGACCAAGATCTTTAAAATGGGTTCTATAAAGAGATGAATTTACTTAAACATTTTTATAAAAAAAAAGAAAAAACCGCCATTTTAGTTTTTGGATATGTTATATATATTAAATAGACCTTTCTAATATAAAATATATTTTATTTTAAAACACTTGGCCTTTGAATTTTATTCCAAGTTTAAAATTTTATTTTTGAAACAAAAAATTTTTCAGTGTAATAAAATATTTTTACAGTGTATATTTTCGAAATTCGATTCGAATGCCTTTCCAATGGTATTAAGGCCTTTGAAATCGGTTGAGCCGTTCCATAGTTATCACAGCTCAAAAATACCATAATATCAAAAATAAAGAGATGCATTTATTTAAAATTAAAAAACAAAAAAACAAATAATATGCCATTTTAGTTTTTAGATATTATATATATGTACATTAAATAGACCTTTCTAAAACAAATTATTTTATTTTAAAACACTTGGCCTTTGAATTTTATTCCAAGTTTAAAACTTTATTTTTTATAAAATATTTTAAAATATTTTTACAGTGTATATTTTCGAAAGCCGATTCGAATACCTTTCCAATGGTACCAATATCTTTGAAATCGGTTGAGCCATTCCATAGTTATCACAGCTCAAAAGTACCTATTACAGTCATTTTTCACGCATTTTTCACAACTTTGACACCTTGCCATAATTTTTCAAAAATGCAATTTCTAAAAATGAGGTTGTGTTTGTATAGGTAAAGTGTACCTCTATGCAAAATTTCATCAAAATCTGAGGGGGTCGGGTTAAATGCATATCGGTTTTGATATGAAATTCATCATGTGAGTTATTGCTAAAACTCACAGCTGGGTATAAAATGTTAAGTTTCAACCTAACTTAATCTTGCTCACTTGGTATTTGTTATTTTCCTTTCTTTGTCAGATACATACGCACTATGTATGTAGTTTGTACCATTGTAATGTGCTGACGGGTGTGAATGAATTTTCATTTTGCCTTTGATCGTTGTTGTCATGCCACGTGCCAATAGTCAAATACCGCACTACACTACATACATGCACATAAGTACGTATATGTGTATAGGTAAAAGTATGTGTTTCCCACTCCTCATTTGTTGGTAAATGTCAGGATTTAAGCGGGAGTCATTGGGGCCGTATGTCGTATCACTGTAGTCGTATCGCTAACGTAATCAGCTGTTTGTCGTTACGACGGTAAACCAAAAACCAAATGGTTGGCTACGATACGGTTACGACCTTAGCGGCACCAATAATCGATTGCATTGATTCCCATAAGGATGGTCGAATCAGCTGTTATAAGGTTACCGATACGGTTACCGAGATAAAGCACCAATGTCTGCAGCTTTATACAAACCCTCAACTCTGATTCAGAAGGTCGAAACTTCTGATTGATTTCGTGTTTTTTGCCGATTTGGGTTCCGTTTGTTATACTCAGCGTGCTTTGCATTGGATAACGGTTGGTTGTACAGGTATAAAGGTATCGAGATATAGACTTCCATATATCAAAATCATCAGTATCGAAAAAAAAAATGTTTGATTGAGCCATGTCCGTCCGTCCGATAACTTGAGTAAATATTGAGATATCTTCACCAAATTTTGTAAAGGAGCTTATCGGACACAGAATAGATTGGTGTTGAAAATGAGCGAAATCGGATGATAACCACGCCCACTTTATATATATATATATATAATTTTGGAAAACACAAAAAACCTGATTATTTAGTAAACAATACAACTAAAATGTTGGAATTTGACATGTGGACTGATATTGAGACTCTTGATGAAAATTTGAAAACATTTTTTAAATGGGCGTGGCACCGCCCACTTGTGATAAAACCAATTTTACAAATATTATTAATCATAAATCAAAAACCGTTAAACCTATCGTTAAAAAATTTGGCAGAGGGGTTGCCCTTACTATAAGGAATGCTTTGAAGAAAAATTTACGAAATCGATTAAGGACCACGCCCCCTTTTATATAAAAGATTTTTAAAAGGGTCGTGGACGAATAAAATAAGCTAAATCTTTGCAAAAAAGAGCTTTATATCAATGGTATTTCATTTCCCAAGTGGATTTATAACAATAAATAGGAAAAACTTCAACTTTTTAAAAATGGGCGTGACACCGCCCCTTTTATGACTAAGCAATTTTCTATGTTTTGGGAGCCATAACTCGAAGAAAAATTAACGGAAATTACGTACACATATTTTCCTTATAGCGGAAAATATTTCTAGTATATAGTCTAAATTGGACGGGATCGTTTAAAGACCACGGCAACTTTTATATAAAACAAGTTTAAAAGGGTCGTGAACTAGAATAATAAGCTATAACTTAGCAAAAAATTGTTTTGAATCAATGACACTTCACTTATCAAGTTTTATTGTAAGAGGAAATGGGGAGACATTTTTTTTTAAGGGGGCGATGCCACGTTTTACGTAGAAAAGTAATTTATCTGAAATGAAATGTACAATTGAAGCTCACGCGGAGTATATAATTTTCGGTTACACCCGAACTTTGCCTTCCTTACTTGTTTTCATTTATTTACGTTGATTCTTTGAATTTATAGATTCTTCTTATGCAAATTTTTACACTAACTTAATACTAAGAAAAATAAGATCTTAAATGGTTAATTAAGGCAGCATAAGGAAAACTGGAGTCAACACCTGAGGAGTTAAATGCCATATTTAGATCAGCGCAAGCCCTAGAGGTAAGAGCATTTACACCATAAATAGTTCTAGAAAACCTAATTTTTAAGGGTTCAAACTGTCGGAGGTTTCTGCATGGTATATTAAACTGAATTTTATCAAGAAGTGATAGACAATCAATGGTCCATGAAATTATGCCAATGACAAATGAGCAAGATGGAATGGATCGTCTATTTGCAAGCGTCGTCAATTAAAAGGCGTCGAGATTCATACTAAGGTTTTGGTTCAGAAAAGAAGAACAAATCGTGATAAAACTTTCTGAACACACTCAAGCCGATTAGAGAGGCCAATTTGGTAGGGTCTCCATATGACAGCTGCATACTCCAACCTCGATCTGACAAAAGCACAATATAGTGACTTGATAGTGTAGGGGCTAGTGAATGCGGAACAGTTACGACGTATGAACGCAAGCATTGCGTAAGATCGAGTTTTGACATAGTTTACATGTGTAGTGAAATTCAATTTAGCGTCAAAATACACCGCTCGGTGTTTGATTTCATCAACAGATTGCAATGTATAGCCAGCGATACTATAGGAAGTACGAAGGGTATTAACTGATTTTCAAAACGTCATATCAAAGCATATTTTAATGCTTAACGATAAACGATTTAAACATTATTAAGGTCTGATTTCAGACGTTCAGAGTCGCAAGAACTATTTATAACAGCAAACGCTTTAAGATCATCCGCATACAGCAGATATTCCGCAAACGAGACGCATGGACGATGTCATTTATAGAAATTATAAAGAAGAGTGATCCTAGAATGCCATCTGATGGGACTTCTGAGGATGCAATGAAGAGACGGGACGTGGTATTATCAACGTCTACGACACAACACCTGTTGGATAAGTAATAGCGTTTTCTTTTCTGAAATAAATTCTTGCCTAAGTAAATGGTAAAGCCTTAATAGAGTTACTCCTACCCCAGAAAATTTTCAACATTTATAGTGCATACAAAGAACACTTAAACTCACCATATTCACTCATATTAACAGGGTATATGTTGAACTTAAGAGCGAATTGAGAGTTTCACAGAGTTGCACTGCCACACCGGCATTTTATACAGGGTAAAAGTGTAACGATTTTGCGTTGCGAGCATTCAACAATTTTCACAAAAGAACGAAATACCCCGTAAAGGCGTTGGCTGTTTTTTGGAATAGAACAAGAACCCTTGCGCGGCGTACAAAAAGCGTAACACTTTAGCCAGAAAGGAAAACGCTATAAGACTTAATCCACATCAAAAAAGTAGAGTGAAAGCCCACAGCAGCCAGCTTCAATAAAAGTATTATGTGAGAAACTTTGTCGAATGCCTTCGAGAAATCAATATAAACTGTATCAACTTGAAATCTATTCTGAAAAGCAGAAATGCAGTATTCACTAAAAACCGTTAGGTTGCTTACAGTGGAGCGATTTGGACGAAACTGTGTTGGTTTACAGCGATTAGACTTTTAACCGCAAAATACAACTCATCATTGACAATAATTTCAAAAAGTTTTGACACCGAAGATACCTTTGAAATCGGTCTATAATTGCGAACATCGTTTTTATTGCCGCTCTTAGATATAGGTGAAAACGTTGTCAATTTCCAGTCATCCACAAAATGACCCAGTGGTCAGGGAATTGTGAGTGGCGTGGCCAAACATAAACAGTTGTTTTAGCAAATGACCGATAGGCCATCAGAGTCAGACTTAGTTGATGACTTAAGCTTCCTTATGCCATCTATAACATCCGAAATGGATACACGTAGAGGCCGAAATTTAATAGAAGAAAAGGCATGAAAGTACTGTAAGGGGCTTCGACCACTAAACTCATGCTAAAAACACACACACGAGGAAAGGCTGCAGGTCTGCCAAAATAATGTTTTCAGAACTGCCACGGGATGTCTTCTTATGACTCCTGAACATCATTTGCATACTGAGGAAAAATAGCTCAAATATTTTTCTGAGCTCTCAGAAACCAGGACATCCCAACAAACAATTGCTTGAAGTAGCCTGACCTGCTAGAGGGATAAGGAAACATCTCCGTAAGCACTATGAACCGGCACCTGCCGACTCAGCCGTTTGTTCCAGATAAGCATAAGGAGGCCCTTCTAAGCCTATTCCACACATAATACTAACACATACTAATACCGCCGCACATATGTAGGTAGATTTTCAAGTTTTAGGCGGCCAAAAATATTTTATAGCCTATATCTTCTTAAAACTGCTTAATAAATGAAAAATTATAATAATTTGTGTAATTAATCGGTTATATTAAAAAAATATATATTACACCGTGTAACACTAAAAAATACCGCGCAATGAGGATATTTTTCTTGTTGTACCCCCAAGTATCTGCAGCTAAATTTAATGCAGTTGGCAAGCTTATTGTGCCAAGTACCATGTTCAAAACTAATTTTCACTTGGACGGACTTGGAAACATAACAAAACTGGTTTTGAACACCAAAAATCAAAAAAAATAAAAATTTTGTTTAACATTCTAAATATAATAGGTTCTTTATCAATTTATAACTTTTAAAAATCACAAACACAATTAATAATGTTAGTATTTACCTGAAATATCAGAATCCATCACAATTACTCAATTCAATTGTCTTAAAACTTAAAATATTCACGTTAAAACATGCGATTTCACATAGGTTAAAAAAAAAAAACTATAACACGCGTTTCAGAAATAGCTAAATTCCGATTACTTGACAGCTAACACCAGGGGGCCTACTCTGTATTGCGATGCGAAAGAAAAAATACGCGAAATCGCAAAATCGGTACTCTGTATCTTGACATTCGCATGTATATTTTGACTTTCGCATTCACATTTTGCCCATTCGCAATTTTTCTCCCTTTTCGCATTGCCGGCACTCTGTAAAGCGAAAGCGAATGTCAAACAGCATTCATTTTCGCATTTTTCTTGCTACAAGTAATAGGCATTCGCATTGTTCAAATATGTAAGTATTAATTGATGATTTTATAAATGTATATCTTTATATTCATTTAAAAATATATAGGACAACTCAAAAAATAAAACAAACACAAAAGCAACAATTTGTAATCCTAGTGGACTTAAAATACATAAATAAATAACAATTAAATCGAAACCACTTTTTTATAAAGCATTTCTATTGGAAGTCATGTCATTTTTTATTTGTTCTCTGATACAACTAGCAATATTTCCCATTCTATGATTTTCCACGTTTTCTGTAACGTTCACTTCTTCCAGCTCAATTTCTGAACTGGGAGGATTTCTTCATTTAAATCAATTCTTTCTTCATTTAAATCGTTCCATAATGCTACAGAATCCTTTTTTTAATTTGTTCAACAAAAATTAATCGTTTGCCGAAATTGTAATCGCCTTGTTTCTTTTGTTCTCTTTCTTTGAGTTTGGTCAGTGATGCATACTCAAGCAAAAAATTTGCGAAAAATAAAAAAGCGACATTGTTAGCGATGCGATAGCGCTACAGAGTTCCAATTACCTTTCGCATCGCAATTTATTTTCGCATCGCACTGCCTTTCGCATCGCAATACAGAGTAGGCCCCCAGGTATGCGATGGATGGGTATGGGTTGAATTCTTGTTCCCCTGTCTATTCTTAAGCTGTAGGAGTGCTTTTTTTTGTAAAACTTTCATAAATTCAATTATGGCCGCCTAAATGTCTAAAATCTACCTATTTGCGCCGAGTACCGAATTCATAACAGGAAAATGTCTGCCCATATCCACAACGTTCCCCTAAATCTTCACGAAATTTTTTTGTTGTAACAACAACAACACAAGTCGGGATTTTAAAAACTGCTTAGCTCTGTGGTACTATAGCATTGATTCATCCTGACCCCTTTAATTCGAGCTGGCTGTTTTGCCCTAAAATGTTATCTAATGGCGTTTCTTTTTTTTGGAAAAACCATTACCCTCATGATGTACTCTCAAAATCTAACTTTTCACCAACACTTAAGCGTTTAACTTGATAACTGCCTCATGACCCCTGATCAGATTTTTACTTTCGATTCCGGTACCAATCTTGAAAATTCAAATTTGATAAACCGATTACGATGCCGGTTCCGGTAAATTCACTTTCTCAACTTGTATAGTATTATTAGCAAGTGCAGATATACATATGTATATATGTACTTACATACATATGTACATAAGCATAACTTATATGTGTTGCCATGGCATGTGTTGCCCATTCAGGATTAGCAAAGCTAACATCCAGGACAACAGGAAAGCGCGTGGTAGTGTGTAAAAATAGTAAAAGCTTTCGCTGTTATAAATAAAAATATATGTATAAATAAACTGCACGCAAAAAGAGAAAAAAAAAACATACGAGTACATTCATATTTACCATATTTACCAGCACATAGATAACAAAACAATAACTGTGTTTGGAGAATTTGCAGACGACAACAAAAGTGTCGAGAGCTTCGTGAGGCATGCGCAACAAATTTCCGTAGTAACTGTAAAAAAATAAATAAACACAACCAAATATCAGCTGGAGGTTATATATATGTACATTAGGGCGGGTCAAATTGTATGGGGAAAAATGGGGGAAAAAACTTCAGGTGCACATCCAGTTTCTGAATCTATGAGTCATACTGAGTAATATTGTCCATGGGACCATAGGTCTGAAATGAATTTCGAGCCTCCCTAATTTTGTTAGAAAATTTTATATCCCAACCCGAATCCGAATTTGACATTTATTTTCATGTATTTGATTTGTGAAAGCCGCTATTCGGATTGGGATATAAAATTTTTTAACAAAATTAGGGACGCTCGAAATTCATTTCAGAACTCTGGTCCCATGGACAATATTACTCAGTATGACTCATAGATTCAGAAACTGGATGTGCATTTTCAACAATAAATTTTACCCACCCTAATGTACATACATATACACATGTATGGACGTATATAAGTCTGGTTGTATGTACTAATGTATGTACGTATGCATTGAAGGCATGTGATAGAAAACGTCTCATATAACCGAGCCGTTTTTTATTACAGCACATATCTACATATATGCATTCGTGATAATCAATAAGATTTTAGCATTTTAATTAAAGAGAAATTGTTACTGAAATGCAAGGACCTTCAAAAGTTCACATATACATTTATATATATGTGTGTATGTACGTACATTAGACTGTGACGATTTATTTACCGATATCGCGCCATCGATTTTTCTATAGGATTTGGGCTTAGGAAAAAAAGTTCCACTACGCATATCCAAAAATAATAATTTTCGAGCCTGCGAAATTACAGTTTTTTGACTTTTTTGGACTTTGATTTTTAAGATTTTTTTCATGAGCTACTAAAAAAATTTTCATGTATACCCTGTCCGACCCAAAAATGTCCGATAAAAACGTTGTCGATAACAGTTTTTGGAAAAAAAAAATATATATATAATATATATATACGTTTTTAGCAGACATTTTTGGGTCGGACAGGGTATACATATGAAAATTTTTTTAGTAGGTCATAAAAAAAACCTTAAAAATCAAAATATCAAAATAAAAATCGAAAAAAAGTAAAAAAAAAAATGAAATTTCACAGGCTCGAAAATTTTTTTTTTTTTGGGTATGCGTAGGTGAACTTTTTTTCCTGAGCCCAAATCCTATCGAAAAATCGATGGCGCGATATCGGTTAACTTTCGTCCATACAAATCGACCCACCCTAATGTACATGGATACATCGTTAAAATCAAACAGGGTATCCCAAAAGTTGTATGCAATGCCGTATGTTCCAGGCCGTATGGTACGCACAGCTGAAGTGAAATTTCGTTTCTTATACTTTTTTTTATTCATATTTGCTTTCGGTCTAGAGTTGGGCAAATTTTATTTTAGTGACTTGTTTTCTTACAATTAACAGAAAGTCATATACTACAATAACATATACATATGCCAGTATATATTTGATAATCCGCGTTCACTCTTCCTCCTCATTTACCTGCGCTTCGCCCCTTTTATTTCTTCTCTCTTTTGTTATTAATACTCTTTTCCTTACTCCTCCTAATTCCCATGCCCTTCATTCCATTTATCTTCTTCTCTCCTTTGCTATTAATCCTCTTTTACTCATTATCTGCATCATTTTCTGCATTTTCATGTGCCTCTTCTCTCCTCTACCTCCATCTCTTTTTCTGCCTCTTTATTTTTTCAGTTAGTACCCCTTTCCCATACCTTCTCCTTTTCCTATTTCTATTTCTAGCCCTATTCCTATTCTTATTCCTATTCCCAGACCAATTTCTTTTTTCTATTCCTATTCCCATTTCTATTCCTATTCCTGTTCCTAATCCTATTCGTATTCCAATTACAATTCCTATTCCCTTCCTTATTCCTATTTCTAATCCTATGCATGTTCCTTTTTTATTCCTATTCCTACTCCTATTTCCTATTCATATTACTATTTCTTTTTATATCCTTATCCCTTTTCCTAATCCTTTCCCTTTCCTTCCAAACATTTTTTCATGAATAAATAATCTGAGTAATTTTGCTACAATAAAATTATTCGCCTGGCACCCACATCCCGCTATGCGAAGATCACACAACCCCCCAAAATTCTTTGCAGTTTTGGCTGCTCAAATTTGACCATGGCACGAAATTCTCATGATTCTAACAATATCAGGCACTCCCAGAACACTGCATAGACAAGGGTTTTGGAATAACAACCTTCCCTTTAAACCTCATCCCATCCGTGGACAACTGGTTCCATTAACCTCTTTGAGTCCCTTTTCTCATTTGTCTCTCAGGGAAGTTACTGTATTGAGTGTTATTGCCTAGTAAAAGTGGAAGTTGGTTTAGTAACCTGGAGTAACGAAGTCAGAAAGCCCATCGAATGCACTTATGGTCAGCAATACCAAGGTGATGGTGTTCAAAGAGCGCGGTTTATACCAACCAGTATATTCCAGCACCCCCTAGGGCAACATCGGCTCGACTAGCGTCTCACAAAGTCGATGTAAAACCCTTGACGAGTCTGCACATTACCTTCCGATGACCGCCTGTAGCAGTGTTATCGGTGGTCTAGGCCTTCGCAGCCCATTTTTCTAAATTGAGCCCCCATAATAGTCATCCCTAAATATTCATTTAACATTTTAACAGCATACGGGTCTGGAAGTTTGTTAAGTGTCGAGGATAAAAATCAAGCAAACAACAATACCAGCTGTTGTAGTTGTAGTAGCAGAAAAAACGTACAACAAAGTTTAAGGGAGTGTTGTTCTTTGCGGGATAAGAATCCGGCACCCTCCCAACTGTCTGGGAACGATTTTTTTTACCTCTCGTGCCGCTTATGACAGGGATGCCTAAGGCGGAAATATTCTGGGCCCCTTAACCTGCTGTGGACTTAACTCCTTTATGTCGCTTCGGTTCCGTATGGGACCTGGGATGGATCGATAAAAAGTGTTAGAGCACACGTTCAAAGCTACCAGCTCAATATATACTAGATATTATTTATGAAATTATCCACTCCCAAAGTGGGACTAGAAACCCAGAGATATTAGTCTTTCGAGGACTCTGCCCAACTTTAACTAGAGCTTTCGAGAAGTCTGTATAACATGGCCATACTGGAATTCAGTCAAAGAGCAGTGCAAATAATGTCAAGCAAGTATTTTTAATCCCAATAATCATCTTCTAAACTTTACGAAATATTATATATCCTACCAAAGTCTCTACTTATTGGTAGCTCTGCCCTTGAGTTATTTTTATCAAACACCTTTTTAATTTTGCATCGATTCATTAAGTAAGACGCCCATATACATCCTCATCCCTTCATGTAATTTAATCCCGATAAGAAGGAGCAATGAGCAAAAAGTAAGCAGCTGATTTTGCAACGGGTAGTTTATTGTTGTGGTCTGTAGCGCTCTCAGTTACTTCATGATAATACGCAAACAATGCAAAACCGATTGTGCCACCTCCTGCCGTCTTACAGCGGATTCCGATGAGTTACCCTCATATGAACACACACGTGTACACCCACACTAATACTATAATAATGTAGCTGATAACTGTGCTAAAAATATACACATTTTTGTTTTTTTTTTGCACATTCCTACTTGTTTGTTGTGGGTCGTCGGTTCATAAAGCTCGAATATATTCAAAGGCTACGTACATACATAACTACTAAGGTGCTGCCAGCTTCGTTAAAAGTTAATCCCATTAAGTTTCTCCTTATGAAACAAACATTTTGTAAGTTATCAATTTGTTTGCAAAAAGTTGTCGATTTATTATTGAAAAGCTATCGATTTTCTACCAAAAATTTATGAATTTTTTTATCGATTTACTATCGAAAATATATGCTTTACTTATCGAAAATGGATCGCGTTGTTGTTGAAAAGTAATCAATTTGTTTTTGCAGGATTACAAATTTTGTTTCGGCGTATTATTTGTTTAGCGATGGCGACTCATCTTACTTACCTACTTACTTAATTATCGCTTAACCGTTTAAACGGTTATGGCCGTCCAACAAAGCGCGCCAGTCGCTCCTCTCTGCCAACTGGCGCCAATTGGTCACAACAAGGGAGTTTAAATCGTTTTCAACCTGGTCCTTCCAACGGAGTAGGAGTTGCCCTCTACCTCTGCTTCCATAGGTGGGTTCCGATGGAAACACTTTCTTGGCCGGAGCGTCATCTTTCATTCACATAACATGACCTAGCCAGCACAGTCGCTGCGTTTTAATTCGCTGGACTATATTAATGTCTGCGTATAGCTAGTACAGCTCTTCGTTAAATCTTCTTCGGTACTCGCCATCACCGACGCATAGAAGCCCATAAATCTTTCGAAGAACTTTTCTCTCGAACACTCCCAGAGCCGTTTCATTTGATGTTGTCATGGTACATGCTTCTGCACCATATAGCAGGACGGGAACGATAAGTGACTTGTAGAGTATGATTTTCGTTTGCCGAGAGAGGGCTTTACTTTTCAATTGCCTACCTAGTCCAATGTAGCATTTATTGGCAAGAGTGATTCTTCGCTGGATTTCAGAGCTGATGTTGTTGCTGGTATTGATGCTGGTTCCCAAATAAACGAAGTCTTTTACTATTTCGAAATTATGGCTGCCAACAGCAGCGTGGTTGCCAAGGCGCATATGCGCTGACTCTTTGCTCGATGACAGCAGGTACTTGGTTTTGTCCTCATTCACCATCAAACCCATCTTTACCGCTTCTTTTCCCAATTTGGAGTAAGCAGAACTAACGCCGCGGGTGTTTAGGCCGATGATAACAATGTCATCAGCATATGCCAGTTATTTGCCTCTTTTATAGAATATTGTTCCAGAGCGGTTAAGTTCTGCAGCTATTATAATTTTCTCCATCTTGAAAATTAAAGAAATCGCACGATAGGGGGTCACCCTGTCTGAAACCTCGCTTAGTTTCGACCGGGTCGGAGAGGTCCTTCCCAATTCTGACTTAGCTGTCGGTGTTGTTCAACGTCATTTTGGACAGCCATATAAGTTTTGCGGGGAAACTGAATTCAGACATAGCGTCATATACGTAGCTCCTTTTCATGCTGTCGAAGGCATCTTTAAAATCGAAGAAGAGGTGATGTGTGTCGATTATTTTTTCGCGGGTTTTTTCCAATATTTGGCGCATTGTGAAGTCGACGCAGTTTGCAGTATCCCCTTTCTCGTGGACTGGGCAAAGAAGACTTAGATTCGAATCGTCGGGCATGCACTCGTCCGCCCATATTTTGCGAAGAAGCTGATGCATGCGCGTTACCAACTCCTCGCCGCCGTATTTGAATAGCTCCGCAAGCAATCCATCAGCGCCCGCGGCCTTGTTGTTTTTCAATCTGGTTATTGCTATTCTGACTTCGTCATAATCAAGTGGGGGACATTTATTCCATCATCATCGATTGCGGGATCGATAATCTAAATAATTTCTGGACATCAGTTATCAGGTCGACGTTTTCGTTCTTACAGGAGTTTGCCCCGGTTTTAAAACCTTCCGCCTGTCGCCGAATTTTTTGGTAAAATTTTCGGGCGTTATTTCTGGTGGCTAGCAGCTCAAGCTTCTCGCACTCACGCCTTTCTCCCTCTGCTTTTTTCTTCCTGAAAAGGCGTCTCGCTTCCCTTTTTAACTCGCGATAGCGTTCACACACTCCTCTTGTTGCGCTCGCTTTTAACGTGTCATCGGTTCTTATAAAACAGATACTGATAAAACTTCCATACATAATCGATGAACCGTCTGAATACCGTCGATAACAAGCCCATTTGAGACCAATAAAAAGACAAATATTCGACAATAGCAACCATATAACAAAGCCATAGTACGACGATAATTATTCGCTGTCGATAAGCTGATAATAAAGCAATAATTTGACAGTACTGGTTATTACAAATAAGAAGGGAACGACATTTTTGGTTTCTGGTAAATTTGTCTCCAATGTGGTTAAACTTCAACTACTGGGCGAGCTCTAGTTACCTTAAAAACATTGGAATTGAGTTTAGTAAGAGTTAAACCTATTACCATGTCGAGATCGTCAGAGTCAAAGTTTCACCCATTACCTAGAAAATCTGTTTCCCTCTATTTCAAGAATTAGGTATTGAGCTTCGTGATAGGGGGTAATAACTGAAAACTATGTATGAATGAGGCTGACGACCTCGTCATGTATTCTAAATTAAAACCTGAGTATTTGTACCAAGAATCTTGCACATGCTTACGAATATGTCCTCTTACTTGACGCGGCGTGTCGTTTTATTCAGTTGTCTGTTTGCATACCCAGATATTGGGGGACAGAAAATCCCAGTTCAACATTTGTTGTTGTCCCTTAATGAGGAGTGTTGCCGCCTCATTATGTTAACTATGTTCAGGTGTCCAAAGGAGACATCCCGTGCCAGCATACGACACTGACCATTCGGCATACACGCTGAAAGATTGATAGTCTTCTACATCGACAGCTGTAGGAGCTGTAGCCAAGAGAGTTGTAAGGAAACAGTCACCCATTGCCTCTACGAATGTTTAAATCCACAAAATCGTCTATAATGCTTCTCAGGGCAGGTCTCTCCAGCCTGATCATGCCATATATGCTAAAGATTTGGATTTTTCGCCTCTCGGTACTGTCCCAAAATTTAGCCTGTGTGGTGTGATGGTAGCGTGCTCCGCCTATCACACCGTATGCCCTGGGTTCAACTCCCGGGCAAAGCAACATCAAAATTTTAGAAATAAGATTTTTCAATTAGAAGAAAATTTTTCTAAGCGGGGTCGCCCCTCGGCAGTGTCTGGCAAGCGCTCCGATTGTATTTCTGCCATGAAAAGCTCTCAGTGAAAACTCATCTGCCTTGCAGATGCCGTTCGGAGTCGGCATAAAACATGTAGGTCCCGTCCGGCCAATTTGTAGGGAAAAATCAAGAGGAGCACGACGCAAATTGGAAGAGAAGCTCGGCCTTAGATCTCTTCGGAGGTTATCGCGCCTTACATTTATTTTTTTTTTTTTTTATATTTCTTTATTATTTGTGACAAAAATTGCAATACATTGGCGAATTTCTCAAGCTCAAAAAACTCAACAGACGACTTCCCAAAATCCAAAAAATATTTTTAAAACCTCGATTTAGAAGAGTAGGATGTATCTCAATCTTAAGTGCCTGTACTGCTTTGACACAGACTCGGGTTTACCACGTCGAAACCTTCGAGAAAGTATGGTCCTGTTTCTGGTCACAAAATTTATTTGAACCGCGGGATTCTTGATCGTCGTCCCTAGTATATGCTTCGAAGGCTCCATTCTCCCAAACCAGAATGCGAAACTAGTATATCAAAGCTTTCTTGTCCTTGTAAGAAATCTAACATACTTCTAGATGATGTGCTATGTGAGACTATCTCCTTAATGACCGCCTAGCTGTCAATGTAAAATATGACGCGGCTGCAAATTATGCAGAAGCTTTTATGTGACACTGATAGTAGTAAAATAAAAAAAATGTAATGCGCGATAACCCCCGAAGATATTTTAGGCCGAGGCTCTCTTCCAATCGTCGTCGTGCTTCTTTTTAATTTTTCCTACAAATTGGCGAGACGGGACCTACTCCGAACGGCATCTGCAAGGCAGACGAGTTTTCGCTGAAAGCTTTTCATGGCACAAATACACTCGGAGTGCTTGCCAAACACTGCCGAGGGGCGACCCCGCTTCTTATAATTGAAAAACCTTATTTCTAAAATGTTGATGTTGCTTTGCCCGGGGCGTGAACACAGGGTATTCGGTGTGGTAGGCGAAGCACGCTACCATCACAACACGGTGACCGCTGCTAGTAGTGAATCCTCATAATATGAAACTTTGGATTTTGTGTGAGCATTGAATTCTGGTTGCAAAAAAGTTCCACTTTTATAAAATAGGCCCATACTTTTCACATAATGTGGCATCCACTAGCACCCTGCATGGATGGATAAATTTGATTCTATTTCCCCGTTCGACGCCACCGCAACAACAAATGCGTATATAAATTGATCGTCTACCACGATGAAGCCTCCTTTAGGCGATTTTGTTGCTGTTATGTTGTTGCGGCGTTGGTGACTGTTTTGTTTGTATGTTTGAATGTATGTATGTATAAATGTACAATTGTCAGTTGGTAGGGACTAACAACAGCTTTACTACAATGTACTCTACCATCAAAGTACAAAATTATTTCACTTTTCGATTCAGAAGTGTACGCGCTCTAAACGTTGTAAGGCGATGCGGTGGGCAAATTGTGCAATTTTGACTTTTTAGGTTTATACGTCAGTGAAGTTATTGCTCGTGTGTGCACGTTCAACAAAAAATTTCATTCCATAGTACTATATATGTAGTACTTATGCCCATATAAATATATCTGTGATACGCAAATGAAACTGAAAATCGACAATGCAAATAAATAAAAACAACAACAACAATAGCACTCAGCATAAATGGTAGCCGGGCGTTTGAAATAAATAAATAAATAAAATGAAAATAGCTTCATAGAATGGCGGCTGACAGAGGGTCGGCCGTTAAATATAGTCCGTCAGTAGTATTGGACTGACGCATTAACAGACGTACGGATATACCGTCTAATATGTGTAGCAGTGTCATGCTAGCGAGTGTGTGGATTTAAGTGACTGCTGCATTGTTAGCTCGCTTGCAGTAGAAACATCTCAATTCCAGTAGCAAAATTTATCCAACGCAATACAACACAACTTGCGTAGGCGGGAATAATAAAAACCAAATAAAAGTACAATACCGACAGCGGATGCGAATTTAAACGATATTAATTTGAATTGCAAAAAAACTCATAAACAAAACTTGATTAGTAAAACTATAAAAAAGTTTATAAAACAAGCAAATTCCGAAAGTAAACAACGGACTATGGTAGCTTTGACTCATAAATGTTTCAAAAACCAAACTAGTTCTTAAAGGCCAATTAATGGTGACTTATAACCATAAAACCATAACCAGATCAAACAGCTGATCGAACCAACCTTATGGAAATCAATGTAATCGATTAATGGTGCCATGCCATAACGCTAACGCCATAACCATACCATAGACAACCAATTGGTGTTTGGTTTCTCGCCATACCCATAACCTAAAAATATTTGAGGTGGTGAATTTAATAACTTTTTGTAGATTTTTTAATTGTTTTGGATACGTTGTGACTAAGAGGACTTATTTTTTGTGGAATATGTTTGTAATTTTTTTCGTTTTCTTCATTTTTATGAAATTTTCACCATTTTTAGGTTAAGGCACCATTAATCGATCACATTGGAGATGGTTATGGATATGGGTGTGGTTACGACTATGGTGTTAGGGTTAAGGAAGTTTAATTAGCCCCTTAGGGCTGTTTTCACTAGTTCCAGTTAAGTTAATTTTTAGCTGTACGTTTCACCAACACGCAGACTAGCCAAACAGCTGACTTTTGTTTACATTTTTCCCTTGCACTAAAATCCCCGTCACATAAGCAGTTCATATATAAGTCGTTTATTTTGAAAGTGGTTTAAGTCCATTTTTTCTTATATTGAGATATTTAAGGGTTTGTGTTTGATTTGTTTCAAAAATATTGTTAAGTAATATTAATTTTTTTATGGCTTTGTGACCTTAAACATGTTAGAATATATAACGTAATATGTTTTGTAAAGTTTACTACAAAAATAAGCTGTGTTTGAGAACCTAATATAAATAAAAAGACTTTTTTGTTTGTGAAAAGGAATAAGTCCACTTATTTTTAAGAACTTAAATAATAGTAATTGTAAATATTTTATCTTCGATGTAGATGAATGTATTAGCTTTAAAATTAATAGGGAAGTTTTCAAATTAGATACAGATCTTTATTTATGTAATTAACAAATGTTTTGAAAAATAAATATTAATTCATTTATTAAAAAATTAAATTTACATTCATTTATTTATTACGGATAATACTGAAGACTTTGCCATATTATTTCTCCTCATTTCTATTATGTGTGAAGTTGTTAACCTTAGTAACTCCAACAGATCCTTATACTTAAGAGTTGAAATGGGACGTACATTTTTGTATAATGGTGTTAATTTTATTTTGTTGAAGTTTCTTGGTCTTCCCCGGCAAGGTAATAAATCAAGTATTTTGAACTCTTTATCCACTTCCATAGATTCTTTATAAAGCATTTTATAGTGTGCATTTTTTATAAATCGCATCCAACGTATCCTTAGCCAAGTGGCGAACCTGACTAGAGTTTTTTAATCTTTTATGAATTGCTTCTTCGAGATAATAATTAATAATAATTAATTTTAAATAAATATTAAATAATAAGTTTTATTGCAGTGGATTTAAACCAGTTTCAAAATAATTTTTTTGGATTTTGTTAGCTAAGTAATTTTCAAGTCCCCAAAATCATAGCGATTTTAATGATACTAGACTTAAATTGTTTATAAAACGCAAAGATTATACAGGAATGTGATTATTGTTATCATTAACTCCATTTTTTTTTTTTAAATGGACTTAAACCACTTTCAAAATAACGGACTCCTATATGGGTTTAACTCAATATTATGCCTTATGAATAGATTTCATGTATTTTTATGAAGAGCGACAGTGGCACCATCTGACATGAAAAAGTAGCCAACTTCCAACATTTGTTGCAAGCAAAGCATAAGAAGATGAATTTGACATTTGCTTTGGCTAAGGATGCTTTCACACTTTGCAAGTGAAATTATTTTTCCTACTCGTTGGTAATATTTCTAACATTTTTCATAGTTGAAAACTGCAATATAACAATTGAGTAGAAAACAAAATATGTTAGCAATATATTTCTTGTACGGTGAGAACGGTTATAACAGTGAGTATAACAGTGATTCCAAAAATTTTGTACGTGAGAGCGCAAGGCGAAATAAACTTCAATTGCCAAGTCTGAAGTTCCTTCATATTCACAAACGCAACATCTTGCGTGATTGTGGCGATGCTACTGGCATGCATAGTTTAGGTTAGGTTAGAGTGGCCACCGGTGCACCAGTGCACTTAGGCCCAAAAGGTCCCATTGTGATACCACGTGGATCTCTCCCCTACCCAAACCAACAGGTCGATTCAGCAAATGTCAGGAATTTCCTAGGTTCCACCTTAGCCGGATCACAAAGATCGGCAAAGAAGGGAGATCCCAGAGATTTCTTCCTCTTGCTCCAAACGCTGGACAGTCGCACAGAAAATGCTTGACTGTTTCTATCTCTTCTTCGTCTTTGCAGCTCCTGCAGTAATCGTTATAAGGAGCACCCAGCCGTTGTGCATGCTTCTCGATTGCTATGTGGCCGGTTATAAGTCCAACCACCAGAGATATGTCCCCCTTCAAAGAATAAGGAGACTTCTTGTTCGTCTCGAGTCCCATTCAGGCCACACGAGCTTGGTGGATTCGAGATTGCTCCATCTCACACCCGCTTCCCTAAGGAAAATTCCTTTCAAATTGAGCTTACATGTAACGAGCGGCATGCGGAACGGATGTGCCCCCTCTTGCAAGTTCGTCAGCCATCTCATTGCCCGGTATTTCCGAGTGTTCAGGCACCCATACCAGACTGAGCGAAGTTTGCTCAGCGATCTCGTTAAGAGATTTGCGGCACTTCTCCACTGCCCTGGACTTACATGTGACCGATCCAAGCGCTTTAAGTGCAGCCTGGCTGTCAGAGTAAATACAAATTTTATTATAGCCGTGAACAGCATTCCTCAGGTGATCAACGGCCCCATTTATAGCAGCCACCTCCGCCGCTAAAAGATAGATTCCTCCTAGTTGAGGTGCAAAGAACCCGCTGCCCCCCCCCCCTTTTATCCAGTCTGGAGCTCTCAGCATATATCTGCAGCCTATCGCTCAGTTCCGGCGGCTCCTTCGACCAATAATCCCTATCCCGGATAACAACCTCGTACTTCATGTCGAAAAATACAGTCGGAGCGCAACAGTCCGACGAGGGCGAATCCAGCTTCTTAAGGATGGCTGCATGTCCAACCACATTGTCTCTCCAGCCGGATAACTTTCGCAGCCGTAGAGCAGAAAAGGCCGGACATTGCTTGGCCATTAAATCTATTGGCAACACATTAAAAAGAGTATCCAGCGCCTCCGCAGGGGTGGTGCGCAAAGCGCCCGCCACGCAGACTAGAGCACTTCTTTGTACCTTCTGGAATACTCGTAGGGTCGATTTTGTATCTAAGCTCGTCCGCCAGACTAAAGCCCCGTATAGAAGGATTGGTCTAACCACAGCACTGTAGAGCCACGGCGTAATATCCGGCGATAGTCCACATCTTCGTGCAACAGCTCCCCTACAGCTGTACAGTGTCACCCTTGCTTTCCTCATACGCCCCTGAGCGTTTTCTCTTCAGTATAGTTTCCCATCCAAAATTACTCCTATGTATTTGGCAGAGTCCCGCAACGTCAGGGTCGTACCCGCTAGCACCGGCAGCTGCAACACAAGTATCTTATATTTCCTAGTGAACAGAACCAGTTCAGTTTTGGCTGAATGATGCATAAGATTGCGTTGAACGCACCTATATAAAAAACTTCATTGTGTCTCGGTCATAAACTGAGACAGAAAGCTTCAGTTATCATGGAGAAAACGAAATTTTCGATATTTTATAGATAAGTGATTAATTGAAGGTGTTGAAAACGGACCTTAACGTCACTAAATAGTATGACCATTAGGGTGCCATTAAAAGTGCTACAAAAATATTCGTGGCCCTAAAATATTAGTGGATAGCATACGATCATGACAGTTTTTCATTTACACTGAAAACATACATGGATATTATGACATCTCATGCTTAAAGGTTCACTCAACTTTTTTCACAAAATTGTATGGTCGCAATGATTTTCAATATTTGAGGTTAAAGAATCTTCAACACAACAGCGACAACGTCATAAACTTTTCAACAATACATACTATCAAGCAAAGATGTATGCAGCTACGCATTGGCAACAACTAGTCGGCCAGCAATGACTGAATGTGAGCTATGTTTTACTACCTTGAAAGCCTTAGGTGCGTACCATGCCAAAGTCAATGCGATTCAATCTTTGAAATTTAATTTTTAGGTTTGATGTGATAATTGTCTGTCTTGTTTTAAGGAATTCGATTTTATTTTGTTGGGAGCCAAACAGAGCCAAAGTGATGATGCTGTGAGCCATACGGAGGCAATGGAGCCATCGTTTTTACTTGTACGAAAATTTCGGTTCCAAATTGGGGAATCTTGCAGTCGATTTTTGTATAACTTATTATTGAACTAAAGTCTTGAAATTTTGAACATTCTTTAGATTGAAGGAAAAAACTGTCACTAGGAGGCGCAGGCAACGCGACATTTCAAAAACTCGTCCAAATTGGGAAATTTCGCGCACAAAGATTTTTGCGATTTGTTGTATAAAATATATACAATTATCGATTTAACCGGCGGTTGGTCACCCTGTGTTGGTGAAAGCTAAAATGTCTAATGAAGCTATCTGATATATTGCTATCCTCCAGATAAAATCCAAATTAACTGGAGCTGTTGAAAATGACCCTAAGTGTCGCACGGATCTAAATATTTAGGAAATTCTCACGAAAGGGAATCTTAGCATCAATATTTAAGAGACCTCTCATTGAGCTACAAAGTTAATAGCGCACAAGTTGAAAATACATTAAATTTTGGAAAAAAAATTGCGATATTTCGAAATTTAATACGTAACGACGGAATGTTCCGATCAAGTTCTAAGAAACTTGTCATTGAGCTATAAATTTTCAGTCTTATACTTATTTCTAAAAGACACGACTGTTCAGCAAAAGGGGCAACAATTTCGCCAGGTGGCGCACAGGGTGTGAAGAACTTGATACAAATGTTTCACTAGATGACGCTCAAATATAGGTAATAGGAAATGTAAAGAAAGACAGTGAGACAGAGGAATACGAACTTTTTTGATGAGTAAACATCTTTGCACACGGTATTTGACAGTTCAAACTGTAAGCGTAGTATTTAGATGTTTCATACGTGGGAGAATATCCATATATAAAACACTATTTACACAGTAGCGTAATGTAGGGATAAGGTACGTGATAAATTTGATATGAGCAAAGTCAAATCGAAATAAAAGCCGAAACGGAACCGAAAGCGGAGGGCTTGTTATCAATTTGTTATTGAAGTGTTGACCCTTTTCTTTATCCATGAGTTATTTGTTTGTTATAGATATATTATCAACGAGGTACAGACGATTTATCGATTTATTATAGAAGTGTTATATGTTTGTTATCGATAAGAAAGGCTGTTAATAAGTTACCGATTTCTTATCAACGAGTTATAGGCTTATTATCGGAAAGTTGCCAATTTACTTTCGACAGGTAATCGATCTATTATAGACAAAACACAGACTTATTATCAAAAAGTTATCGATTATTAGTTAAAAAGTTGTCGATATGTTATCAAAATATTATTGATTTAACATCGACAAGTTATCGATTTTTATCGGAGTGTTACTAATTTGTTATCAGCGGATTATCGATTTGCTATCGAACATTTATCGATTTGGTATTGAAAAGATATCAATTTGTTTTATTAAAAATCAGATTTTTAGATAGCCCTAGGAAAAAATTTGTTTGCTAAAAACGAAACACCCTTATGCAGGTACATTTTTATTAAATCGTCTAAATTGCATAACAAATTGAAGTGGTTATTATTGCCAATAAATAAAAGTATAACGTGTACAAATTGTTCAACGTTTTCAATTTCGTTGTCGATTTTGTAATTCAAAACATTGCAAAAACAAAGAAGAAAAACGAAAAAAGGCAAAACAATAAAGACCAAGAAGAAACAAATATAACAAAAAAAAGAAAAAAAAAAACAACAAATAACCAAACATTTCAATTTCAAACTAAAACGCCAATACAGCAACTTTTTATTCAAGTCAACGACAGTAACAGTGACTATTGGCCGCACGGCTAGCGCCATCAAAGACACCAAAAAGAAAAAAAAAAATGAGTGGCGCGTGCAATGTGAGCGGCTTGCGGGTGGTAAACGGGACGTATGAGTGATATTTATTCTATGAAATGTGAGTTTTGCTTGTTTGCAGCCTAGATTTTATCTATTGTCTATAAATATAAAACAAGCTTGCGTTTATATGTACGCATATTGTCACTTGCGAAGCGAATATATTTGGCGAGTCGAACAGATTGGCGAATTCACATCAAATTTGCATTGTGAGTGGCGAATGAACTTATTCGACTGCAATGTGTCATTGCCATTCAAACAAATTTAATTAGTTCATCCGAATTTGACGTTTCTGTCATCTGTTTTTATTATTTATTTGTGCACAAACAGAAATGTAAAAAACAAGTTTATTAAATAGTAATAAATAAAGTTAAAAATGTTTTATAACGTTGATCTTTTTTCCGTTATTACCCGGAATATTGCTTCCACGCCCGTTATCACCCGGGTTATTGGTTCCAAAAGACTGTCCTGTCGGGTTGGCGGCTTCTTGGAGGTTCAGTAGCTCATCCACGGATCTCTCTAGCGCAGATAAACTTCGCTGGGCGTACGGTCCTCCTCCAGTGGCTACGGTCTCGCTGCGGTTTGTAGAAACCTTTTTTTTAAGCTTCAACTTATAATCTAACCAAACCTAGGACAAATATATTGGTAAGTATGAACTGACACGCAGAATACAATTCAGTTACTACTAGAGGCCTGCACGGATACGATGGTTCGGGTATATAACTAAGTAAAGCTTCTGACAATTATCACGTTGTCGGTTACTTTGGAAACTTGCATCGTGATATCGTACGGTTACTTTTGAAACTAACTGGTCAAGTATCTTATCGGGTATTATCAGAAAAATAGTAGGCGGTGGCTCGGAGCTAGGATCTAACCAAACCTAGGGCCCATCTCTGCACCCTTCCCAATGCCAGTAACATACCCGAGTAGATACATTAGCAGGTAAAGCTGCTTTACTCGAGTCGATTTCCTGGTAAATTTTCTCAAACAAAGTGCCTACTTGTATATGATGTTTGAATTGAGTTGGGAGTCAAAAAAACCATCACTAATTCGACTCGTGTAAAACAGCCTTAAGTATCAAAAGTAACTCCAGTCAGTAACCGTACGATGCTACGATGCCACGATTCTGCGATGTATACTTTTGTATTATTCGTGCAGGTATATTCTTCTTACCTTGTTCCACTCGCGCCCGTTACGTATTGGAGGACCTATGGAGTTAAGATCCGTGGCGAAATGGTCCCACAATTCTGCCATGCTCCTCCTGGTCTCTCCAAAATTCCCCATGCCTCTGGCGACGTCTGGATTATTTTCCATCAGCTCGACCAGCTTTTGGAATTGCTGCGGCGTTGTTCTTCTCATTCTGAAAACTTCATTTATTCAAACCAATAAATAACTCAATTTAATTTAATGAATTACTCACTTTTATTTATTTATTCAATTTATTTACTTTTTTCAATTGAAAACATTCAAATAAATGCCAATGCGTCCTTTTCTATTTTCAAGCGCGAACAAAATAAGCATTCGACAAATTTTGACAGATTTGGCGAAGCGAATATGATTTTTTCGCTTGTGGCAATTCGACAAATTCATCTTCGTCACTCATTCGACTTTTTTTTGCGAATTCGCTAGCGATTCGCATCTCGCAATTCGAGACCGCGAAATTCGACAAAATTTTCATTCGCTTCGCAAGTGACAATATGCGTAATGATGTTTTCTTTTTTTATATACCCAGTTGCGTTGCGTAGTAGCAGAGAAAAATGTGTGAAATTACCAATATTTCTCGAAAATCGAAGTTTTGCGAATCTTGTTAAGGTATAACAACAATACAACTATAACAAATCTTCGAAATTCTGATTCTTTATATATTTATAGGTAGAAGCTAGTTTTCGAAATGAATTGATTTTCACCTATTTTATTGCAATTGATTTTCGGAAAAATATGCTTTGCAAAAAAAAAATTACAAATGCGATTTCAAAGTGATGAGCAAGTCCGAAACATTTTGGAAATTGTTACTATTTTTTGAAAAACAAGTTCTAAAATAAGGAAGAGGATATTTTAATTTGCGGCCACCGTGGTGTGATGGTAGCGTGCTCCGCCTACCACACCGTATGCCCTGGGTTCACACCCCGGGCAAAGCAACATCAACATTATAGAAATAAGGTTTTTCAGTTAGAAGAAAATTTTTCTAAGCGGGGTCGCCCCTCGGTAGAGTTTGGCAAGCGCTCCGGGTGTATTTCTGCCATGAAAAGCTCTCAGTGAAAACTCATCTGCCTTGCAGATGCCGTTCGGAGTCGGCATAAAACATGTAGGTCCCGTCCGGCCAATTTGTAGGGAAAATCAAGAGGAGCACGACGCAAATTGGAAGAGAAGCTCGGTCTTTGATCTCTTCGGAGGTTATCGGGCCTTACATTTATTTATTTTATATTTTAATTTTGACTGTTTAAAAAACGAGAAAATACGTGAAAACAAATTTTGAAAAGGACTTTATTGTAATGTATGACACTAAAACTAAATAGAATTCTGAAAGCTTTGAGATGAATTGCAAATATTTTGATAACTATTTTATAGTTCTAATTTTGAAAATAACTCGAATTTCGAATATTTGTAAAAGTTGTATTTTTGTTTTATCATTAAATAAAAGAATATTGGCTAGCACACTTCACGAATTTTTACTGATAAGTAATCAAGTAATTAAAAAATTCTATCAAAAAAAATTCTCTTGCATTTGACTATAAATGAAACACTTTCAAATTCCACATGTAGGTATATAATGCTCCATTCCATGCAAACTTCTATTTTATTACTTGTAAATCAATTTTATTACTCATACAAAAATGACTTATCCAACGATTATTTTGTTTTTGTTGTTGTTGCTTTGCTTCATTTAGACAAATCTTTAAGCATAAAAAATTGTTTATTATTTCTTTTTATCTACGAATGCCTCTTAACTTGTTTATTTGCTCGCACTCAAGCCGGCATACCAACGTAGCGGAATGCGTAAATTCGATGCGTGAATGCGTAAGTGATGTGTATGTGTTTGTGTTATTCCTTACGAGCCGTACGGCGGTTGTATAAACTTGGAAAACATGTGCCCGAACACTTCCATACAAACCTTAGAAATCATACTGATGAGCCATGGCTTCTGGCTAAAAATAGACCGGTTCTGTGGAGTGGCGATAATAGCAAGAGCAACGGCAACAACATAAGAGTAGCATTTAGGCAAAGCAAACAAAACATGACCAACAATACTACACTACTTACATACATACATACATATATATGTATGTACTTCAAGAGAAAAAGCAAATAATAATACTTAGTAGATATATGTGCGCGTGTAAACGAGTATTATTTACCTTGCTGTGAGCATTCGGAGCGCCCATAGGTGGGTGCGTTGATTTTACTCCGGGAAAGTATGATAAATTCTCTGCAGCCTACCCGGGCGGCCGTGATACAATTATTCGAACACATTTTCGTATGAAAAATATTTGCAACACAATCTGGATCACCGTTGCTTTTAGTAACCCCTTCCGTTAAGAGGCCTCGTCTTTGCTTAGTCTTTATATAAAATTTATCTCAATGATTTCAGAGTCAAACTGCCATTTTTGGCCATATTTCGTACCGACCTGTGACAGTATTACAGTGCGCCTGAGGCCGTATTTTACATGGCACTATCTTTGGCGGTCGCCGTATAAGTCGCTCTATGCATGCATTCGCAATTTGTTCTTAACGAGTAGAGCTCTCGCTTGCGAAGCTAATTTTGAGATACAAATTGGTTTATAAGTTTTGTATGACATTTACTTGCCACAGTATACTAGCACATCTGGCTATAAAAAGATATGAATATAGAAATTACTCTCAAGAGAGCCATTGCTTCCAAAACATAACGAAAAGCGTAGACGCTTTTTATACTCAGCTGAGCAGAGCTCACAGAGTATATCAATTTTGTTCGCATAACGGTACCCCGTAACGACATAAACTAATCGAGATAGATATATACTTCTATATATCAAAATGATCTGAGCGAAAGAAGAAATCCATTTAGCCATGTCCGTCCGTCCGTTCGTCTGTCTGTCCGTGAACACGATAACTTGAATAAATTTTGAGGTATCTTGATGAAATTTGGTATGTAGGTTCCTGGGCACTCATCTCAGACCGCTATTTAAAATGAACGAAATCGGACTATAACCACGCCCACTTTTTCGATATCGAAAATTTCGAAAAACCGAAAAAGTGCGATAATTCATTACGAAAGACGGAGAAAGCGATGAAACTTGGTGGGTGGGTTGACTTTATGACGCAGGATAGAAAACTATTAAAATTTTGGACAATGGGCGTGGCACCGCCCACTTTTAAAAGAAGGTAATTTAAAAATTTTGAAACTGCAATGTGGCCGTCGTTGAAGACATCATGATGAAATTTGGCAGGAACGTTCCTGTTACTATATGTATGCTAAATAAAAATTTGCAAGATCGGATGACGAACACGCCCAATTTTAAAATAAGAATTTTTATGTAAAATTTTATGAAAAAATTGAACATATTTACAGTATATGAGTAAATTATGTCAACATTCAACCCCAGTAATGATATGGGGCAAAAAAATACAAAAATAAAAGAAAATTTCAAAATGGGCGTGGGTCCGCCCTTTTTCATTTAACTTGTCTAGAATACTTTTAATGCCATAAGTCGAACAATAATCTACCAATCCAGGTGAAATTTGGTAAGGGCATTGCTTCTATGGTGATAACTGTTTTCTGTGAAAATGGGCGAAATCGGTTGAAGCCACGCCCAGTTTTTATACACAGTCGACCGTCTGTCCTTCCGCTCGGCCGTTAACACGATAACTTGAGCAAAAACCGATATATCTTTACTTATCTTAGTTCACCTACTTATATGAACCCACTTTATCTTGGTATTAAAAATGGGCGAAATCCGACTATGACCACGTCCACTTTTTCGATATCGAAAATTTCGAAAAAATAAAAGAATGCCATAATTTTATATCAAATACGAAAAAAGAGTTGAAAAATGGTGATTGGATTGGTTTTTTGACGCAAAATATAACTTTAGAAAAAACTTTGTAAAATGGTTGTGACACCTACCATATTAAGTAGAAGAAAATGAAAAAGTTCTGCAGGGCGAAATCAAAAGCCCTTGGAATCATGGCAGGAATACTGTTCGTTGTATTGGATATGTAAATAAATTAGCGGTACCCCACAGATCATGTGCTGGGTCCACATGGTCCACATTTTGGTCGATATCTCTAAAACGCCTTCACATATACAACTACCACCACTCTCTTTTAAAATCCTCATTAATACCTTGCATTTGATACCCAAATCGTACAAACAAATTCTAGAGTCATTCCTGGTCCAGCTTTACGGCGTTATCTCGAAAAGGCGTCCACCTAAAGAACTATGGCCTACTCCCTTTTAAAATACTATTTAATACCTTCCATTTGATACCCATGTCATAAAAAACACATTCCAGGGTAACCCTAGGTTAATTTTCCTACATGGCGATTTTCCCTAATTTTGTCTCCAAAGCTCTCAGCTGAGTTTGTAATGTTCGGTTACACCCGAACTTAGCCTTCTTTACTTGTTTTAGAGTGTCTCACTGTAAACTATTGTAGTAAATATTCCTACATTCTTTGTTACATAGAGATTGTTTTGTTTTCGTTATTCATTTTGTCCTCTTTACTGTTCCGTTTTGATTTCGCTTTATACCTTCTATGTATTTTATTTATGAATTAGTACAACGCGATAAAATTGTATGCTGAATATGTACATACTATTAACCCCACTCCACAGGACATCCCGACATTGAACTTAAAGGAATTCATTAATTTTGAAGACTATGAAGCCCTTGGCCCACAGTCCTCAAGGGTCTGATGTACACCATCATGTGCACACACACGCTCCTATAGGACCAACTTATTGTCTATAAGCTCTCCGTATACTTCAACAGCAACATAAACATACTTACATATGTATGTATGTATGTATGTACCGAGCTCCACTTGTAACGTATTAACTACGTTAATATACGTACATATTTAATTTTTGCTACTAAACTCTTCCTCGTTGTCTTCTTTTTTTCTTCAAGGCCATTTTATTGCCAACAAAAGCTTGCCTCACTGAATGCTTCTACACAATAACCAACAACCTCACCAGTCACTCCCCTCACTCACACACTGTTACAGGCAACACCGTTCACCGGCAACTAAATAAGCAACAACATTACTACATATATCTACTATCTATTTTGTTTGTATATTTAAACGCATCGCTAAATCAAGTATGTACAACACTCTAAGACGTGTCAGCGGGGTCCGATGGGCCAGCAACACGATGGTCTATGGCATGGCATAGTATCATGTGCTTTGTGCTGTAACTATGTACATATATTCTTTGGAATTGAGTGCCAGAACCTGTTACGAAGGACTCACCACACACTTGAGTGAAGTTTGTACCGACATAAGCTGTTTTTCCACATACCAAGCGTGCTTTAAGCGTAAAGATGTATATATATTCAGGCAAAATGTTAAAGAAAAGTTGAAGGTATCTTTGATTTGGTTGTTGTTATTGTAAATATGTACCAACTTGATATCGTTAGCAGAGTGCGCGAACAAATAAAATAAACGTTGCATTTTGTTTAGTTTTCGTCATTCAACCGACACTGTTGTAGATCCTTTAGTAAACTGTATAGGGTCGTCTTTATCTACTAGAACCATAAGCGCCAAGCCGACAGCTTCTAAGATAAAACCTTCTCGGTAGACGGAGACTCCACTTGATTATATGTTGAGACCATTCCATTGACTTTTGTTGCAGACAATATCTTTGCGACATAAATGGGTGTCTTATGGTGCATTTATATTGGATCTGCGCGAGCATGTGTGAGGTCCCCCCGTTCCTTTTCCACCAAATTCTAGTGTCGATAGGAATACCTTTTGGGCAGGAGATTTTTTATCCATTCACATAACATAACGAAGACTTTGGGCTTTTATCCATTCACTATCTTCAAATTTGCAAAAACGCTACTGCAAGTCCTCCGTAAAGTTAACTCGTTCAACGATATTGGCATCACAGGAAGCATCAAAAAATTCCGTAAAGCTTATCACTCTCAACTGCAAGGATCGTACCTTCCCTAAGGTTTAGGGAGTGTTGCGTATATGGATAACCCTTTCAGGGAAATGAAACCGGTGCGTTTTCTATTTATATTGCCTCTAACGACATGCATGAAAACCAACTATAAGTCCATTCACCTGTTGGGTAAATTTTTGTTCATCGCTAGCGGACCTTACTTTTCAGCCTAGCCTAATCAGCTCTAAAAAGCACTTGTTGTCAAGAGTAATTCTCCATTCAACTTCTAGACTGACATTGTTTTCATTGTTACCGCTGCTGCTCATTTACCTAAAACCGTTCCCATTTCCAAATTTGATAGTGACGCAGCTGCCAAGGCACGCATGCACCAATCCTTTCTTGCATGACAGCAAGTACTTCATCTTGCCCTCGTTAATCATAATACTTAGATTGTACTCTCGCTTTATTGTTTGTCGGCTTTGGCTTTCAACATTTCGTACAATATGCCACATCGTACCTTATAAGATTAAGCCTTGCTTATTTACCAATTTGTGGTGTGCTACTTTTCCATTTCCAATCCAATCCGAATCCAATCAGTTTAATATTGCTGAGAAGTTTTTCATAACAGAAATACCTCGGACGGTTTGTCAGACCACTGCCAAACAGCGACTCCGATTTAGAATTCCGTTTGTGTTGATTGGCAGCATATTTTGTTGTTTTCCGAAACGTTATGTTATTTTAGCCGGTATATTGCCACCCCTATATATTTTGTTGTTGTAGCGATAAGGACACACCCCGAAGTTCTTGGGGAGGGTTATCGATGTTGATGGTCCTTTGCCGGATGCAGATCCGGTACGTTCTGGTAACAAACACCATTAAGGCAGCAGCACGACCATCTTGGGAACGATTTAGTATGACCACAAGAAACCTTTAAGGCCATACCGCCCTCCCACCCCCAATATCCGTGGCGAACATGGAGTCGCCAGAGCCTCGGCTGTTAAAGTAACAGGATTCGCCGCGGGAAGGTGATGTTGACAATTGGGTTGGAGACGCTATATTTTGCGCTAGCAACACCTTGAAAGGGTTGCCCTACACAACCCCTTGAATCAATTAGGTATTTTAGTCGGCTCTTACGACAGGCATACCTGCCGCGGGTATATTCTAAGACCCCTGACTCGCTGGAGAGTGCCACTCCCCATCGTCATTGTGAGATTCCGTCATTATTAATTAGGGTATCGGTCTCGTCATCTTCCTCGTTACCTGGGAAGGAAAGTTACCACTTACCAGATCTCCGTTTTTATTATTAAGAACTTTATGTCGGTTCAAAAACCTTCCGTCACCTGCACAACTCCCTGTTAGAATTTTTGGCATTATTCCTATCAGCCAGCATCTGAAGCTCCTTACATTCACGCCGGTAAGCGTCATCTTCCTTTATTCTAGTTAGATATGTCCCTGCCATCTTAGCGTGGCGCTAACGTGGCGACATCCTATCGCATCTACTGTTTCTCGGATCTCGCTGGAACTATGTAATGCCTGCGTTGACAGTACATAGTAAGGGAGCTCCACATCGAACATATATTGGTTAAGATAGCGCTCGAATTCGGTTCAATTCAAAATATATTTTGTTTGCGTACTCTGGTGCCGTGTACTGCTGAGGCGTCTCATACTTACAAACGTAATGTGTACCTCTTGAACCGTATTAGTGTTTATATAAGCCGACTGTGCCTTAGATGATAGGCCATCTCCAGTGTATATCAGTGTTTATAGCCGCAAGATAGTAAACAAAAACTACGTTAAAACTTACATTCTTTATATTTCAAATGATAATTCATTTGGATATGCTCATATTGGATACCCAATAGAGAAATAAACTATAACGAAAGTAAAGAATGTATTGAAGCGTTTTAGATAATGCTGCTCGAGTATATAGTCACTATTGTGAAGGAGGAGTAAGGGTAGTTAGGATACAAGTGAGACCAAAAAAGTATCAGATAGTTTGCATAACGGTATTCTCTCTTCCCCTTCCGGAAGAAGGTTGTAGAAGTGTATCAAGTTGTACTTGCTGACATATCTATTACTGGATTGAATTAAGTCTTTCATAAATCAAGAAGCAAATACTAAAACTATGTTATTTTGATATCAATTGATACTTTCTTAATGCGTCTAAAAATAGCAACCGCACGATAGACACGCTCTTCCCTAGGTCCTATACAACTATTCCAACTAACTACATATTCTTTTGCTCAGCCTGTGGTGGTCGATCACAAATTCACTGCTAAACCGCCCACCTTTTCTAGGCTGCAGTGGTGCAGAATAAATCTGATTTTAGCTTTGACGAATACCTCAAGAAAACTAGGTAATTTTGGTGCAATGAAGATTAACGATAGATGTTGTTCTAGTCATTATTGTGGTAGCCTCACTTCACTCTGCTTAGCTGACAGGTTTATTATTATTATTAATAGGTCTGGAAGCACTGCGACCTTTGTGGAGATCTATTGTGCAAGACCTTTCAGCCTAATTTTGTATCTGGAGGCTTTTTATGTATCTAAGTACCTCTTCAGGCTTTTTACTCCATATTACATAGGGATTAAGAGTCCCACCACCTAGATGGGATAGTCTCTGCCTAGCCAGAGCGACGCATTCGCAGAGCAGTCGGAATGAAAATTAATTGGCAGATTTTACACAAATGTTGCGATATTTGTCTTTCAAATAATTTTTTTTAAATTCTTCATTTTATTTGGAAGAGTTGTGTGTATTTTTTGTTTAAATTTGAGTTAAATTGGCATAATAAATCTTTCTTTAAAAACTTCTATCAAGAAATCTATTAGGCAAACAAATCGATGCTGATCGAAATGAAGTCGACCTGTTCTGAATTCCGATCCAGCGCATTTTTACGATTCGCACGCACAATAGCACGTATTCTTGCGTCTGCGCATCAAAAACCATATCTGCAGGCATTTTTTAATTAAAATAAAATTTTATGAGACTTAAACCAAAACACATAAACAAAAACAGCTGATTAAACTGGTTACCGAATCGGAATGAAAACGATTCGAAATCGACTTCGAATCGATATTTTACAATCGGATTTGAGAACTCCAAATAGAAACCGAGTCGAAATCAATGTCGTTTTACTTTTCATTCCGAGTCGGAATTCATAACAGGCCTGAATACTTTTCAAACCGATAATTTTTGGTCGGAATCGAAATTGAGAACACCAATCCATTTCGATTCCGAAAAAATTGATCGGAATCGGAATCCAGAACAGGCCTGAATATTTTCAACAAAATGGAAACTCCATCAGCCAATGCAGCAAACCAAGCTGATTCTCTGCAGGGTAGACTCTCATTTAATCACAGCACATTTGTACGCGCACCGAGTTTGTTTGTTATGATGTGAATCACGCATGGCATTTTGTAGTTGCTGTCAGATGTTGGCGTCACCGACATCATGTCCATGTCTGGTTTAATTGTCTTATATGTATGTAGCTACCGTCCATTTTATGTTAATGTAGGCGCATTATTGTAGTTTTAATTGCATTCCAAGGGATACCGCAGGGGTTTACTACGTAGCGTGCTTGACTTGTAGGAAAACGTTTGCAAGTTCGATGTACGGAACAGGTCAAATCCCAAATGATAATGGTTAGGCAAAATTGCTTCAATAGATGCAGGTGGATATATAATGCTGGCCAAACCGATGATCTTCTCTAAGGTATTGATCTTGTATAATGTATATTACGATTTCTACCGAAAACTTGGAGAGAGTGAATAGCTTTGCTGGAGTCGGCAATGTTCTGTCAAATATTCTCCTGCTATAATATTTCCACAAACCTGTTTATCCTGTATTAAAATTATGCTACGAGTTTTGCGCTACAAGCCTAAAAGGAAAGATAGCTTATATAGATTACTGGCCTAAGGTTCTGCAAGTATAATATAGGCGATGTATATTGGAACGATTTTCCGTCATCCCTTGTCAAATTTGGTTTTGAGACAAACCGGTTTCGGCGTTGTGCCATCATCAGTGTCCATTTTCGTTCTGATCTGTTGTTGCCGCTTGTGTTGTATTTATAGTTCATAGGTACATGAGCAGGTATTGTTAAAATTTATGCTTGTGTATATTTATGTGTAGATATATGCTGTGTGCTCATTCAGTACCGAGGGTGGTTCTTACTGATCGATTTGTGTGGCTGACTGAGGCAGGTCATTAATTCTAGTCATTTGACCTTCTTTGTGTTATAATATAGGCTGTAAAATCCACAGTGAAGTTCTTGAGTAATATACTGCCGAGTATTCACAATCGTGCATAAGTTCATGTTGAGGCTATATAAATATTTGTCTTCGGATTTTGAAAATGGTGCCAGTATATTCTTGTTTTTTTTTTTTCATGGCGAAAAGCAGAAATACTTTACTTCATATTATCAGTTCAGGCCGATATATCGGCGTTTATTAATTTTTATACTCAGTGGCGCCTAATACACAAAATACATTAACTTTATCTTTGTATACCTGGCTGCACTTATAATAGGGGTATTATACTTTTAATCGAATAACTCGTTTAAATAGACCCATAACATAATAGTATTGAAAACTCGCGAAATCGGACGACAACCACACCCACTTTTTTAATTCATTACCAAAGACCGATAAAGTAATAAAACTTGATGAGTGGGCTGACTTTATAAAAAAATAGAAACTTTGTACAATTTTAGAAAATGGGAATCGCACCACTTACATTTAATATAAAAAAATTTAAAAGTTTGCAAGCCGTAAATCAAAAGCAAAAAATTAATACCTGGTGCAGTGTACCTCCGATAAAGCTAGATTAGGTTAGGTTAAAGTGGCTGCCCCCCAGAAATGTGAGGGCACACTTAGGCCGGCTGGCCCATTATGATACTTGGTGCACATTGAACCAATTTGGCCTTCTGATGTAGCGTAGAAAATTTTCGATTTCCGAAGAGCCAAGTTCTGCTAAGTACTCGATGAAATACTTATTCAGACATTCCATACGTATACTGGCCTGAGCAGCGCATCTACAGAGGAAGTGCTCGACGCTCTCCTCTTCATCCCTGCAGCTCCGACAAAAATCGTTGCTTGGAATACCCATGCGTTTGCCGTATATTCACATCAGGTACTGGCCCGTTAGTATCCCGATCAGTGGACATAGGAAGAGACGGATGAGGTTAATGAGCATCCTAGTTCGATTCTCATTTATGCGAGGTCAGGTTTGTTTGGACACTTCGCATGTGGGTTTCAGGGTCCATCTGGAATTCGCCTTCTTGGTGGAAAATGATATGAGCCAGTGTTTGCACGGGGGACCAATATCCTTTAGCTGGCTTAGCTCTGTCTGTTCAGTAGCCTTCCTCGCTAGTTCATCGGTAGCACAGTACCCGGGTACACCGCTATGACCTGGGACCCATACAACAGCTGTCTCGGCCCGCGATGCAAATTTGTTTAGGGTCTGTCTACACTCTATTGCTAATTTTGATGAAGTGTTCTTGCCTTGGAGGGCTTTTATTGCCGCTTGACTGTCAGTCATTATTACAGTTAATTCCGCCTGGAAGACGCTGCAGTGGCTTGGCAGCCCTATGCTTACGGAAAGTGAAATATCATCTGAGTAGATTCCACTGCCCACGTTACCATTGAGCTTGGAGCCATCCGTGAACATGGTCGTGCACTTTGGGTCTAGGTAAGTGGCGTTATCCCATACCTGCCTCTCTGGAATTCTGATTGAGAACTTGTTGTCCATAGAGAGGATTGATGTGGTATAATCTAGTTGACGTAATTTTTCGGGGATGCTTCCGAAAATGCTCTGATGACAACGCCTAGCAAAGTTGTTCAGATATTTTTGACATCCTACCATTGGATCTAGCTGGTTATCGAGTAGCGGCAACGTCAGACCTGCGCTATACTTTTAAAAAGGCAAGGAGCGTCTTATCATCGTTGTTGCAGGAGTTGTAAAGAGGACGACGAGAAGGAAACAGTGATTAATCTCATACATACCAGCCTGGCACTGAGTGGCGTAAGGCAGCGCTTTCTAAGTGCTCCCTTTCTGGATAATCTGCGCCAGATCGTGGAGTATAACATAAAGAACGTTGTAGCTTTTATCAGGCCTTCAAAATGGTTCGAATAGGAAAGTTAATGGTGTATATTTGTGGTATTACAACGGGGTTATGTCACTGGCCTAGGTGCTCTCTCGGGCAGCCACTTTAACTTAACCAATGGCCGAGCTTCTTTTCCAATTGCCGTCGTGCTGCTTTTTAATTTTCCCCACAAAAATAAAATAAAAAAATTTTAAGCACTTCCTTTATATAAATGGACAAAAATTAGCGGAAAATGTCTCCTTATATAAAGACATATTCTTGCTAAACTTTGATTTTGACATAGAAATTGCAAAAATATTTATGAGAAGTAAAAATATAAAAATCAAAGTTTAGCAAGATATGTCTTTATATAAGGAGACATTTTTCGTTGATTTTTGTCTATTTATATAAAGGAAGTGCTTAAATTTTTTTTCGCCTTTTCTTACATTTTCTCGGTGTCTTAGCTTATCTGTTAAGTTTACGCTTGTAGCTCAATGAAAACTTACGTAAAAATCAATCCCAAAATTCCCTCCGTTTCTACGATTTTTCTAAATATCTCATCCCGTGCGCCCCCTAGCGAATCTTTTTGTATCGTGCCATTGGCTGTCATCGACGTCTGAATTAAGTTTGAAATTTCAAGTCTCATCGAGAAGTTACTTAAAAGCTGGTTTGAAAATTTTCAAATTCTTATCTAATTATTTCGATCCGTGCTCTACCTAACGGTTTTTTCCTTTTGTTGCATTGTCACTGTGTCCTAACGTATGTGTAAAGTTTCATGTTTGTAGCTCAACGAGAAGTTATTTAAAAATCGCTTGCAAGATTTGTATGAAAAGCAGATAAACATTCAACCGACCTAATATAAAGGAAGTAAAAAGGAAAGATACATTCAAAATGTCCCCCGCTGTTTAAGAGCAGGCCTGGGTAAATTACCAACCGATTCAAACGAACTTAAGATTTCCTTACCTCTTTTTCAATTTTTATTTATCATTAAAAAGTTGTGAAGAAAGCACCCTCCAACTTCAGACCCAGATATATGTATGTACGTTGCCGTGTAAGATATGAATCTTTTTATTGCCCCTTATTATTGCCTTTTTGTTTTGTTGTTACTTAGGTATTCCATTTCGTTCACTTTCTCCCGCCGCACGGTCGAAATGTGTAAAGCTTTCTTGTTTGTTTGCCACACTCATGCTATTTTATGACAATCAAAACAATAACAATAAAGATACCAACTACATACATACGTACAGATACCTTACGGAGTCAGGCACATATGCACACATATAAGCGAAAATCATCCCTGTAGGGCGTTGAGTTAGCTACTGAGAAATCTCTACTAGACACGTCGACTAGGCGAACTGTTTCTCATGCTCCAAGTTCTGTGTACAATTTTTTAGAACTAATTGCCCGCCCGCGGCGGACACGTTCCCAAATCAATCTTGCGTAATATAAATATATACTTAAAGGAGTGTTATAGTCGAGTTCGTACGGAAGTCTCATAATATTGAAGCCGAATTTACCCATCTAAGAGTCCTTTCTGATTGCTCCAGAATATGTTATCTAAAAGTATCTGGAATTCATTATGATTTGTCTGCCGGCCTCCTAACCGTGCTGTTATAACAGACTAGTAGGGCACGAAGCGTGTTTTTGGGGTTTGTCTGAAAAGTTTTATGATGTTACCTTTCATAGCGTTTGGAATTGGTATATTAATCGCTTACTTAAAAGGAGTAGGGGCTACGATCTTTCTGTACTTCCATAGATGGGTTAAGTTAAATCTTTTATGGTACTTATCATCGCCAATGGGTAGAGGTCCACAAATCTTTCGAATATTTTTCTTCTCGAATACTACCAGATCCACCTCACTTAATGTGGTCAGCCTCTAGGCTTTTGCAGCTCACATATTGTAACGAATTTGGGGAAATTCCGCTTATTTGAAACCTTCTGCTAACGCTCGAACCGCTAAACTATTGAATAAATTACTCCAACGTTCTTTATTGCAAAATGGTCTTTATTGAACTAATTTGGGGGTAGTAGATACAATTATACTTCACTTCGCAACTAATAGCTTATTTAAGTCAAACTGATTAATGACTATTCAGCTTGCGTTGCTTTTATACGCCCCGTCCCTTCATTCGCATATTTCTACTAAAGTCTAGACGTTTCGTGTGAGAACCAACTTCGGCTGATGACTTCATGTGTTTGTGAGTATATCTTCGTTGCCTTGTATGTATGTGTATAAATGATGATTTATGTGTTCATGTACACCAGTGTGGCTAGCTGTATGTTTTCTGTTGTTGCGTGATTACTAACAGCCCGGTTATGTCAACATTCGTCACAATATATATTCAGCTTAATTGTGCTCCCACCATTTCTGAAGCACAAATATGGTCTCCGTTAACAAACATCTGCACGGCAAACATAGACAGCTGGGAAATAAGCAGCAAACAACAAGTGAGAAAGCATCAGCTGTCGACCAGAAGCCCATGACAATTTGCTGAGGGGAATAATTAGTAGTTCTTTTTTCTACGTCGTAACAATGAAGGACAGATTAGAAGCGAATTTGCTCTTGGCACTTCAGTCCTTGCAAGCTAAACAAATTAATCGGTAGCCTTGTTTCAGGCACAGGTGCTGTTTGGCAGGATGATGGACTGCAACTTTTTGGTTGTCTCGCCCGTAGCTGAGCAGAGGTGCCCTTTAGATACGTTTCCTGTCCCTCAGCCTGCGAATTAGATAGTGAAAAGCTGGCACACCATCCTCCAGCCACCTTGTAGGCATGTGCGAACACGCGACGGTTGATTTATAGGTAGTGAGAACTACCTTCTACCGCTGCTTGTCGTTTTATCGCTACCTCTCCCCTCAGCTTTGGCTCTGGCCCTAGATATGTGAGGCAAAGGGGCTACAGCTGTGCCTTTAGGGTGCACTTCTACTCAGTACACGGATTGGCCTACAAAGTTCGAGCTGGAACAACTCTATCTTCCCTACTGTCACCTTTCATATAGCGTGCAACTATGGAGGCGATGGTGCCTGATCTGTAATCCAGCACTAACAACAGCTGAAACCGTCGCGATACTGCTCCCCGTTGCTTTCTATCTATCGATCTTCGGTCAGAGCTGTTGCCATCGGGAACCTGGTTGAGCAATGTGTAGAGTGAAACAAGAACTTAGCTTCTCAAATTCCGACGGGGATTCATAGCTTTGTGTGTACGTATATATGTTGGATACAAGTAAAATACCAAGTTGTGCCCATACATTTACATATACCTAAGTATCTAGCCAAGTTCGTAAAGCTTCATTCGCTTATTTTTGTTATTGTTTATTAGCCGAATGTGGTTGTAGTTACTCGTACCCGTATGTGCTTAACACTCGTAATCGTATTCGTAGTAGCTCATGTTGTCCGTTTTCATAGTATGAGTATTGTAGTGTCATTGCCAAGGCTAACAACATTGGTTCGATAACTTTAACAAGTTAATTTCTTTAGCAGCGCTGCCGTGGACATATTCGCCTTCGTTGGCTTTCGTTGGTTGGTGTTTGTTATTGCCCTTTTATTGCTTGTGATTGTTGTTGTTTGTTTTTATTGTTGCTAGGTGCAATTCAGGTTGTTTGTTATTGTTTTTGGTGGATATTTTGCTGGTAATTCTATTTTGATTGTATTTTTTTTTTTTCATATTTCTTCTCTACTCCTGCTACCACAATTTTTCTTCATTTAGTTCTTTTTTGATCGGCTCTTTTCGGTTTTTATCATTGTAGAAAGCAAAAATTATCACATAAACATTTTGTGGTTTACTACATGCCTACACACGAGGAAATGCAAAACTGAAGAATTTGAAGATTCCATTAACGACTGGTCGAGCTTCTTTTTAATGAAGTATTTATGCGCAAGTGGAACAAACTGCAGCTTAGATAATAGGCAATCCGTTCATGAGAGATTTGGTAAATAATACGGGGCCCTAGGCCACAACAAATAGAGAGCTTTAATGAGCCTTAGTCGCTCTGGGCGCAGTATATTCGCAATGGCTTGTTTCAGACTGCAAAATATATCTTAACTAAAAAGCGGAAACATGGAAGCGCATATGAAAGTAATAAGAAAGAATTCATAGGAAATCCCACATTGCAACCGCAAAGGCGCCTACGCTCGCAATATCGCGGTATTTTGAGGTGCCTATTGTATACAGAATTCTCTGGGAATCTATAAACTGGTCCTGACTCTAGCGCCTTATCCGCGGATATCAAAATTTGATGACAGCTAAACGGGAGCTGGCATCTATGGGCCGAACTGCCGGGACTCTACCCTACTATTTTTCAGGCAGAAATCCATGCAATAGAAGTTTATGGTAGAGAATGTCTACGGAGAGGCATATCTACGAGGAGTAACCTCATTTTGTCAGATAGCTCTGCATGTCTTGTAATCTTACATAACTACTTCTGGGCAAGTGGATGAATGCATTGGAGTTCTAATGATCTGGGAACCAAAAACAACATTTTGTTAGGCATCAGTGACATAAAGGTAATGCACATGCATACTATCTAGCCAAGCGGATACTTTAACAGCATTATATGGCCCGGACCATTTATGTGGACTCACGAAGGTACAAACTGTGGAAACCATAACTAACTGGAAAACAAAGAGGCTCAGTCATTACTGGATTTAAACAGGCGGAATCGTTTATACTCCCAGGAACGAGTGTATCAACCAAAGTAATTATTCTAAGCAAAGAAGACATACGAACTCTAACTGAATACTACTCGGGATACTGTAGGTTACGATATCACCTAAAGAAATTAACCATATCCGAAACACAAATATGTCGCTTTTGTGAACTGGAGGATGAAACGCCGGTTCATGCTCTCTGCGAATGCGTTTCTCTGGCCAGCAGAGGCTCTTCCACCTAGGTAGCGTGTCTCATTATCCCTTCATGATATGGACTAAAAGGTCGGAAGAGTTACTTGAATACATTAAAAGCGTCCATACACAGTGGTAGCTTTAAGGGTCAAACACAATAGGTCTATATAAAGGTCCTAGTGCATCGAGGCCTAAAAATAGTAATAGTAATAGGCTCCAGCTCCAAGTGGAAGTAAGTCTAAGAGTGAGTGACATGCACCTGGGAAGTCGAAATTCTTAATAAGGAAAGTGCTGCTATCCGGCTGGTCGCGAAGGTTGCCTGAGGTTTGGTTGAGAGAAATGGCGCGCACGTGAATTCTCCGCACTTCCACTCGGATATATTTTGTCTGCTGTGAATGCCCTCAAATCAAAAAGCTTTCCTTGATGAACCTAAATATAAGCGAATAAACAACCTTTGGCAAAGAAAGTGATGAATCAATTCTTCTTCTTCCTCATACTGCTAATTTCTGTACAGGCAGCTTGTTTGTACACGCCATCGTCGCCCTCATAGTGTATTCCTCAATTTTCCTTAAGAGATAACCCAGTGGTGATCGGTCGGAGCTATCTGCCTCGTTTATATCCATTTTTTAATCTTTGTCGGCATCACAAAAAAATTCATTCCCTTTAATATTACAATGTCCTGCGATGCACGAGAGATGTCCAACGGGCGCTACAGAGGCCAGACACTTCTTAACAAGACCCAATTTTATATAGTATACTATATGGCCTTAAATACAGCTTGTCTATCACTAAAATATCAGTACAAAGACAAGAATAGAGACATCGATAAGACTGACTAATCCGCAGATGTTTCGAATCTCTAGCCCCAGCTGCATTTTTAAGAAGTCTGTGTAAATTGTAATGTCCCTACCATTGTCTCGGCCAGGTGTTTGCATGACGTAGCACAATTTTCGGAAACCCATGATATAGACCCATCTTCCATTCATTGCTCGAAGGATGCCTTATGTGTTGTACCTGGAAGTTAAATATTTTCGTAATATAATCATTATGAGGCGTTAGATTAGTTTGGACAACGTTTAATCGTCCTTATTGTCAGCTGATTTCCACATGTTGGATTTCTCAGTGGAATAGCCCTTTTTGCTATCAAACCCTGCGCAAAAACATGCAAAAATGACATTCGAACTGATAAGTCTGCTATCTGATATCCGAACTGTCGCTTCGCCACCACTTTTTGAGGGTGTTCTCGTCATTAATACGACAACAAGAAATGCCTCCACAAAAGGAGAGAAATTTGAGACATGAAGCTACATAGCTCTAGAATTACTATTCAACAGCCAAAACTTGTTGCATGTTTTCGTTGCGCAAAAAGGGTTTGTTGATTTCTTGGAATTCCAGCATTTCAGGGTCAGTACCAAGCCAATCCAATATCTAAAGAAAAACTTACCAATTCAAACAAGAACTAAAATTATTCAAAGAAAAGAGGCCAAAAATTTCCCATCCAAATGAAGAATGAATGTAAGACAATGAACCAACGAACGCACTGCGCTAGAATGAAGAGCTCTAAGCCTAATTGACGGCTTAGGCCATTGCACATTTTTATGTTTATTGATTACAACAACTCGGTTCGACGATCTTATGAATTAACGTGTCCTTATGTGAAGCGAGATCGGCACTTGGGAGTCTACATGTCTAAATTGTTTTCTTGCTGTTGTTGTTGTTGGTGTATAACTACCCAAAAAGGTGCGAAGGATAAAATCAAAATGCAGTTATGGCTTTCCTAAACCGAAACAAAAGCGAACAATAGCGAACAAAACGACTTAAACGGGAGTACAAAGGAGACAAAACCCATAAAATACAAAAACAATGGCATTAACTCAAGTGTACACCGTATTCAAGTGTTCTCAAGTATGCGGCAGTTTGAATAGAAATGAACAACAACAACACCATAAATAATGCGAACGCAAAATGAACAAGAATTACATATACATAAAAACCAACAACAAAACCAGAAAGATCATTATAGTAAACGTATTCGGTGCACATGCGCGTATACAGTGGAGGTTAAAGGGGGTTGTTCTAACCACATCCTAATAGAAAAGCAAGATGTGGAGATCAAAAGCATCCAGGAGTCAGAATATGCAAGTACCACCTGCATCAGTAACAAACCTCTTAACTTAACTTACCTGTAGTGCTTTTGCCGTTACAACAACTTCAAGAGGTCCAACTTCATCTGACTTTCTCAACGGCATGCTTTCTGCTGCAGACGCCGGTGAGTTACTTTGTTGTCAGAAATCGAAAGAATACAGGAGTTGAATATGATACATCAAGCAGAAAAGGCGATCATAGACGCGAGGGGCTTTCAAGTTTTTAAGGTCATGTGCACTTCTTACCATATAAGACTCACAAAGTTGCTCATATCTATAAAGAATTTAAGACTCATGATGGGCTTATTAATGGGACACTGCCTTTTGGCGTCAAATGTTTGTAAATAAAGGCAGATATAGGAATAGCGGGCTGCAGGAAGAAACGGTTGATCACATTCTACGTTCGTGTCCTGCGCTGACGTAGTCCAGGCTCCAGCTACTAGGGTCAGATCACGATACTGTGATTTCTTCTTATACTCACATTCTCTATATGACATCTTTATCGACAGGCCAGTTCAACCTAACCTAACTTAACTATGTCAATATCATGGTCAATAATACAGTTATCAAGTCTTACCCATGCTAATAAAATCCAATCAGCTCCCCGAAATACGTTCTCTCCCGAAAGTCTTAGTCAATTATTCTAAGAAATTTCACTTTGTTCCGGGTCTGAGGTTACATGCAAAATAAAAGCATTTAGTTACAGGACTAATCGTATTTCATTCACTTCCCGCAAGTCTCTCCTAGATTCATGGGCCTCAGCCCAACTCAGCAAACGCTGAGCTTGCCTTCTGTTAGGTAGCTGCATACATCCTGATAATAATGACGAACATTCGTCCGCTGGTAAAGGAATTAATCTTATTTTGCTCATCCCATTGTGTTTTATTATTTCAAAGTCAGAAAGGACCGATCGAATCACCAATTTGATCTTTAATTTCTTGAGTTTTAGCCTCAGACCACATCTTTACCCTATTATTGCAAGCACAGAGATCAACTTAGATGCCAACAAAGCTTTCTGAAATTTTACACTTTCGTTTGGACTATGTTCGACCTTATGGTGAATAGTACTAACTTGGTTCTTAAAGAGTTAACACAGCAGACTCCATCACCATCTTCTCTAGTCTCATCAGTAGAGGAAACCGCTGGACACATTTGGGCACTTACCAGATATCAGAACCTTTTCGTTATCAGTACATTATTTGCTCATTTAGTTGGTGCTTAACCATTTAAATTTTTGTGGCCGTCCAAAAATTCGCGATAGTCGCTCCATCGTCGGGATAACTGGCTCCAATTGGTAACACCAACGGAAGTAAAATTGTTTTCCATCTGGTCTTTCCAGCGGAATGGCTGCCGCCATCCTCCAATGCTGCCACAGGCGGGCTTCGATGAGAATACTTACTCAGCCGAAGTATCATGGCCGAGCCAGTATATCCGCTGTGTTCTATAGTGCTAGACTTTGGTAATGTCTGCCTACCTGCCTTTGTTGTTGTTGTAGGGATAAGGATACTCCCCGAAGGTTTTGGGGAGTGTTACAGATGTTAGCCCTTGCCGGATGCAGATCCGGTACGTTCCGGTAACAGGCACTATTAAGGTATTAGCCCGACCATCCCGGCAACGATTTAGTATGACCACATGAAACCGTAGATCCATGAGGAACTTGGGGTCACCAGAGCCTCGGCTGTCAAAGAAACAGGATGCGCCATGGGTAGTTGAGGTTGACAATAGGGTTTGAGAACCTATAAATTGCGCCTTGAGAAGGTTGCGCTACACAACCCCTGGAATCAATTTGGTGTTTTAGAAGCCTCTTAAGACAGGCATACCTGCGGCGGATATATTCTAAGCCCCCTAACCCCCTGAGGTGTCTGCATACAGTCGCCGTCTTCGATACTCGCCGTCGCCAATGCGTAGAGGCCAGTAAAACTTTCGAAGATCTTTTTTCTGTGGAGTACTCATAGAGCCGCTTCATTTGATGTTGTCTGCGACCAAGCTTCTGCACCATATTGCACGACGAATGTGACAAGTGTCTTGTAGAGCATAATTTTCGTTTACCCAAAGAGGACTTTACTTGCCTAAGCCCCTGTCCGTGGAATACATACATTCATCCATAAGTACATATGTAGCAACTTAAAAAAAGGGCCAAAGGTGCGACGAATCTCAAACAATAACAAATACGTTGCAAATGATTAAAACCAAAAATGTAACAACAACTCCAACTCCATTTGCAGCAATCACAGTATATGACCAAGCAACCAGACAAACAACCAGCAAAGCCACCATCCATTCGATATCATCGATATTGATCAACAAAAACACAGGGCTTCAACATGTCGTCCTCAATAGCGACACGCCAACACGATCGCCAAGTTGTTATTGTTGTCGTCATTATCATAAAAAGCGTAGCGCACAGGATCGATCGAAAAAAGAGTCTGCAGCATCGTCATACTAGGAATACACACACAAACACACATCTTAAGTATAGTAATGAGGTCCGTGTCTCACAAACTGAGCAACAACCTGCGCGCATGCGCTGCAAATAGAAAAAACCTGCATAACAAGAATTTTGTTTTGGATTTAAGTAGGTATGTACATGTATTTGTACCTTTGAGGCTGTCTACCTGTTTGCAGTAATGCTCAACTTGAGATTTAATTCAACTCAGTGTTTGTTGTTTGTGTTTGTAGTATTTGTAGTGGCTGAGCAAAGAGTAAGTCACGGATTGCGTGTATGGTTAGTTGAATATTTACAAAAAGGTGGTACAAACGTGTATGAAGTAATTTGTGATGAAAGATGAGATGAGCCGGCTGCTGAGGGTGTAGTAAGGGCACATCATACAGAGTGCACAGTGAGCAGAAACGTTGCAAAGATTATTGGAGCAGGTGGCCTATAAATAAAATTAGCTTAAGTTAAATTAAATTAAATCGATTTTTAATCGACGAGTTATCCATTTGTTATCGACATTTTTTTGATTTATCGTCGAAGAATTATCGATACGTTATCGATCTCTTTTCGGAGTTTTATCGAAAAGTTATCGATTTCTTATCGAATGAATATAATAATTTGCGGAGTATTACCAATTTCTTAACGCTGTGTTATCGAAAAGCTATCGATTCTGTTATCAAAAATTAAGTGTTTTCTATCGAAAAGTGGCACATTCCTTATCGCAGCGGCAACAATTTTTATTCGCACGTTATTGATAGGTTTATATTTTGGATACCAGGGCTCACATATTCCAAAAAATCGTATGTAGCACTTAGGACGAGAATTTAAATCAAATCGTGTTCACCGTTCGACAGGGAGAGCGAGGGGAAGGGGATCGCTCAGCGGGTTAGGGGGTCAGAATATACCCGCGGTAGGTATGCCTGTCGTAAGAGGCGACTAAAATACCAGATTCAAGGGGGTGTGTAGTGCAACCCTTTCAGGTTGCCAGCGCAATATATAGCTTCTCCAAACCTCCAAACCCAATTGTCAACCTCACATATCCGTGGCGAATCCTGTGTCATTAACAGCTGAGGCTCTGGCGACCCCGAACTCCTCATGGATCTAGGGGTGGGAGGGTGGATGGCCAAGAAGGTCGCATGTGGTCATAACAAATCTTTCCCGAGATGGTCGGGCTTGGTACCGAAACGTACCGGATCTGCACCCGGCAAAGGACCATCAACATCGATAACACTTCCCAAGGCCTTCGGGGAGTGTCCTTATCGCTACAACAACAACAACAACAGGAGAAGGGGAAGAATAAGAAACAGAGGTAAAAAAAGCGGGATTGATTATTTACAGAAATTGAAAAGGCACGAAGATAAGTACAATTACATGTAAGTAGAGAGGCGGAGAGAGACGGACGGAAGGGAGATGCGAAGAGTGATTTCAAGGGAAGAAAAAGAGTTGAGGTAGAAAAGGAAAAAAGAAGAATATGAATAAATTAAAGACTTCTCTCGTGTGGAAGTGGGATAAAAAGGGAAGGTAAAAGGTGGTGCTTCGCTGAATCCCAGTCGCTGCGCTCGCACTACATAAAGAAAAATGTTGAATAGATTTCCGACTCTTTACGAAACTTTGTTTATATATGTGTTTATACACTAGTGAAAATACGAGTGGAAATAATACAGGAACATACGCTTCTACACAGTGATCCACAATTCTACAAAGCCTGCGAATATCCACCACCGAAGCTGCCCAGCCCAAACCACGATGAGTTTTGTTTTACTGAACAATGTCAGCGGGCTAATTCAAATCATGCTTTCTGAGTGAGTTATCTAAGGCGACCGTATTATAATATCCAAGAGTGTCTCACGGAAAGCATAGTTTCCGCGGAAAGCACTCAACAAATGCGGCATAGGAAAGCTGAAAAATGCATGCAAGAAAGATGATACGACGTAGAACCAAGCAATCACGGTAACGCTACAAGTCGTGCCAGATGGCATGACATGCTTGGGGTACTAGAATGCCTCTGAAATTTCCACAGTTCCTGCAAGATATATTGAGAGGACTGGCTGAGGTACTCGTGGTCACTAAACTGCGAGCTGGCACAGTTTATACTAAACTAGTTCATTTGCAGGTTTGGATAGAGCTTATTTATATATTTTTCGTACCCCAACTATTGTTTAACGCGGTCCCATGGACGGAAAATGTGCTGGCGGTGTGAGGGTAGGACTGAGAATTTTTTAGACTCGCTACCTTCACATTTTCAAGCCGAAAGTTGCGTTATATGTAATATAATGAGCCTTACATTCATAAAAAAAGACTTTTAATGCCCCTTCAAAGGATCTCAGACTAGAAGCTTGGGTTGGGTTAGATTAGTTTAAATTGGGTGGCCGCTGCCTTCATTAGGTGGGAGCAGTTCACATGAACTTTTTGACAGACAGTTGTGATACCACATTAACTAACGCCGACACAAATTTATGACCATTAAGTTAACAACGATGTATTTCCAGCTGAGGCAAACATCGTTACTCGAAAATTTCTCCGGGCGTTCGTATACATCCCTACCAAGGCAATTACGGCTTGTCCCGGCAAAAGCTGCGCAGTGATTGAATTACTCAACCTCATCATTCTCCATGCTACCGATTAGGCATATCCAGAATACTGCGCCGCACGGCATGAATTCCCATAGAGCAGTGCCCAGTCAGCGATCCAATCACCATTGAGGAATGGCCTTAGTGAATCCCAATAATGTCGCTGAGCGATTGTTATCTATAATCGGCTAGAAGGATAAGAGGTTGTTGTTGTTGTTGTAGCGTTAAATGCACCCCAGAACGTCTTGGGGAGTGTTATCGATGCTGATGGTCTCTTGCTGGATATAGATCCGATACGTTCCGGTATCAAACACCATTAAAGTACAAGCCCAACCATCTCGGGAACGATTTAATATAACCACATTGAATTTTCTAAGCCACCCCGCCCCCATCCCCTAGTTTCATCAGGAAATTGGGATCACCAGAGTCTCACTTGCTAAAGTAACAGCATTCGCCATTAGTAGGTGAGGATGGCAATTGGGTTGGGTAAGCTATAACATGGGCTGGAAGCCACTTCAAATGGTTACGCTTGACAACTCCTTGAACCCAGCTTGACATACGTTTCTTAATTACCAGCAGTGAAGTTACAAAACATATACACCGTTGCGCCCTAATAAGGCTTGCTTCAAAACCTAACCTGTAACACAATTAAACAAAAGTTATATTTTATTAGAATTTCAGCACGTGGGACACACTGTGCGCAATGCTTACTAGTATGAACTGCATAAAGCCCAAAAGAATCCACAAGTTTATTGGCACAAACCAAATGAAAAAAGTTACAAAACGAGATTCTTTTGGAGAGTAGATATCACATCGAGGTAGTAAGTGAGAGAGCGCCATTTATTTGATCTGAGTTTTTTTTTACTTTTCCTATTATACGATTATGATTTGTGCCATAACACGCACAAACAAACAAACAAAGACTTGAAAAATTTTACGAGTATTTACGTCTACATGCGTTAGCTATCAGTTGGAATGTTTGTTTGCTCGTCCGTCTGTCTGTTAGCTGTCTGCTCAAGCGGTCTTAAGGGCCCCATGCATACAAGACGAATGAGCATACATACATACGTACATATGAGCATAGTAGAGATGGGATCAGCGGTATATCGGGATCCGTGAGACCAAAAGGTGCTAGTTCCAAAGTGGACGACAAATGCCGGCAATGGCAAATCTTTGAAAAGTTTCAGGTAACGTAAAAAAGGTGTTTTTTCCAGAGGAGTCACCCCGCGGTGGTGGTAGGCAAAATGCTATCTGCCTTGATGGATCCTAAATCGGCTTAAAACTATGGGTGCTACTAACAAATATTTAAAAGAACACAATACCACCTCAAAGTATCAACCATCTCGGGAATTTTCTAAGCCATCCCGCCGCCAGCGCTTAACGGCCTTGGCGATTTTCCCGTTACGTAATAAGTCATGCAATAAATGACGCTGATTGGAAGCACCAACTGTCTCTCCCACCGTAGGCAGGTATTCCCCTTCATCTGTTTCCAATTACGGATGCAGATAGAACTACGTTCTAAGCCGGAGCGTCTTCTTTCATTCGCATGACATGACTTAGCCAGGGAATCAGGCAATTTCACCTTTTTCGCGTACTCAATTTCCAATTTTTTAAGCGCCTTCGTCTAGGCTCCGCTTTTTTGGTCTAAGTGTCGTTTCTACGAATTTAAAAACTCTGTGTTATGGTCTTTTTCCCGATATGACCATAAACTCAAACGGAAATTTCCCAAAACGGCCATAAAGTCACATTAGAAGGTCATATGGTTAATTGACCTTATGACCATTTGAAGTGATCATAAGGTCAATTGATATTATATCTATTGGGAGTTGGTCACTACGCCAATTCATCTTTTGGCCGTTGACCTAATGTCATCCCACTTAGCATGGTGAGTCATAAGGTCAACGGCTATTACGTCAATTGACCTTATTACCACTTCAAATGACCATAAGGTTCCGCCTAAGGCTATCTTCGAGTTCTTGACATATATATTCAATGTCATAGCATGGAGATTCGTGATTTAAAATTTGAATACCGAAATATGCATTATCGCGATTAAATAATTAGTACCTAGCAAGCCCATCTCTAATACATAATAATATATGTATGAATGTGTATAGGTACAAATACCTACATGCAACAACAAAAGCATGTTTGAACATTGCTATGAACTTTGTCTTTTGCCTGTGGTACTTCAATTCTGTCTGTCTGTCTGTCTGTGTCCAACTCCAACACAGTGTGCGCGCTCATCTTAGCACGTCAGACTAGTAACCATAAATATATACATTCAGTACAAGTTCAAAAATCAAAGCGTAAAGTCAGAGTGGTCAAACAAGACTGTAAGAACGGCAGCTCGTTGACAACCAAAGAAAAAAACCTCGAAAGGTAAAAGATCGAAAAGTGACTAGAAGACGACCTAACAACAAAGACAACAAGCAACAACTGGCTTGCACCAAAGGTTGTTAAAAAGTTCTTTGATTTTAGTCTTGTTGCTTTTTTAATGAGTTTTTTACGAGCGCTGAGCTCCTTTATTGATGGTGTTATTTTTTCAAAAGTGATCGTGTGTGTGTATATGTGTGTATGTCTGTAGAAATTGAATATAATCTTGATTAGAATAAATCTTATTTAATAAATAATCAATACTTAGAAATTAACAAATAATTTTTTTTTTCACTTTTGTATCTTATAGCTAATCCATTACATACATCAATGATCGCGTGCGTGCAACAATTTTAAAAAACTAATTTATGCGCGTGGCATATTTTAAGGCGCCTTGGATCGCACACAACAACAACAAGCACACTCGCAAGGACATTACGCATACAAGCACGATTAGTGCAAATCATAATATAGAAACTTGTGCCGTAAATACTAAAACAACAATAGCGCATGTAGTAAATATTTCAATTGTGTGTTCTTTAAGCAAATACGCGCTGCGGCGCAGCTAAAACTCGTGCTCCCTATATATAGGTACATATGTATATGTTATTTAACATTAAATCAACAAACAACGAATGTATTAAATGTTATCGGCTGTTGAAAATTTTGGCCCGTTGATCGGACCCGCCGTTGCCCGAACTCATCACCATCCGCATGCCACTGTCGCAGCCGCACAGCATTTGCAAGCGCACCATCAGCAACATGCCGTTGAGCAGCGTGGATATGCGTTAGATATAGTTGCCGCCGCCGCTGTTGCCGCTGCCTCCACAGATGCTGGTGTACGTGTTTCCTGTGCGTTTACACCACCTGCCTCCTGCTCATCCGCCGCTGCCAATATCTCAACAACCCAAACATCGCTTGCGCATACGCAGCTAACACAACTGAATGCATTGCAAGCTCTCAAATTACAACAACAATTCCAGCAACAGTACGAACAACATTTGAGTCATTTCTTGAACGCTTCCTCCGCACAGTCTTCCACGACTGCTGCGCTGCCGCCACATCGACCCCAAGCGCAATTAGCTACAACGCGCGATGATGTAGACATAGCTTTGGCGCATAGGCAACAGCAGCAGCAACAACAACAACAACAAAATCATCATAAAGAACAATACCATTTAGAGCAACAACAACAGCAACGTGAGCAACACTCAGTTAGCGTTAATTTAACGCGCACCCTAAACGCGCCACAAAAGTATATGAGTTCATTACGCAGCGCTAACACAACGGCGATGATGCCGCTTGCAGAATTTGCGCCACCTGCAAAACCCTTGAAAAGCATTCAACACACCACTCATGCAGCGCATGAGAATGCACAATCGGGCGCCATGAATTTGGTCACAAATACAGCTAGCAACGCCTTTGCTAGCAGCACAAATTATCAGTTGTCAGCGGAGCTTAGTAATACCAACAACTGCAGTAATCCCGCATCCATAGACAATAGTCGCCCGTCTTCCTCCTCTTCATCGGTGGATGTTGAGAACGATGAGTGTATGTCACCGGTGAGCAGCAGTAATTCTTCGCAAGCAAGCGCGCGTAAACTATTCGATACCACAGCATTACTCACCGGTGGCAAACAACAGCCTGCGTACAGTGAGGCAAGCGCTTCTTCTGCGGCTGCAGCCGTTGTTGCTGCCTATCAATACAATTACACACAACTCTATGGCGGTGGTAGCGTACGTCCCGGTGCTGGCCTTTATAATGCGCCGGTGATTTTTGCTGCGCATAATCCACACGTTTCCCATGTGGTGCCACATCCCAGCGCGATGCATGGCGGCAACGCGCCCCTATCCACAACCTACCTCAGCCCCATGGGTGCGCATTCGCCTGCTGTTTCTCCCGGTGAGAGTAGCGTTTATTCTGCTGAATACTTGAAAGCACTACAGAACGCGGTTTTCCAGACAGCGCCACCGCCCCTAACAACACCTGTGTTTCACACCTCACCGCTGGGAAATGCCTCCTCAATTTCTAGTAAATCACGTTTGCGTAGTCCATCGGCTGCTGCCACTAATTCGGCGACAGCGCAGGCGCAAGTTGCCTCGCTACAGAATAGCGGAGACCAGAGCTCGCCAACAACAACGACAACGACGAAACTCTCCACGGGCACGTATTTGTATGAGAAGGCGAGGAGGCCACCACCCGCAACACCAGCTGACTCTGAGAAATTTTTCAAAATACCCAGTGGTAAAGAGGGTTCGCTTAAACATCGTATACTCACGCGACCAACAAACACGGATAAAACAGTTGCTGCAGCTGCTACGACGCCAGTAATGCGGTAAGTTTTGCGAACAAGAAATGTATTGGGTAATTTAGGCTATTTTGTAACAAATATCTCTCTCTCTCAGCGCATATAATTCAACGTCTAGTTTCAAGAAAGGCTCCTATATAGAACTAACTAATGGCTCGCTACGTCGTGTGGAAGATATGCGCACAGAAGATTTTATACAATGCGCTGAACGCAGTCCGCAGCATCAATTGATCGAGTCGACAGTAGTGAAAATTAATACAAACACTTCATTGAATACCGTCACAATTGCATTTAGTTACGATCGGAATCAGTCAAAGGTAAGAAGATTGGGTTCATCCTCATACGAAATCAAGAAGTTGCCAAAGTCTGCTCCTTAATTCGAAATTCATATTGTGACGGGCTCTAAATTGAAACAAAAAAATCTTTTGACCATGCAAGAGCAGCCGAAAAGTTTTTTATGGTATTCTCCCCTCAAATTCAAACTCAAGTGCCCAGAAAAGTATGCGACATTTAGGACTATATGGTCAGAAGGAATAACAGCCTAACTCCTATACTTTTACATAGGACTTGAGCGATTACTCCACATGGCCACATGGTACTAAATGTTACGTGCTTATCAGCGCACTTTTTACTGTTTAAGGGATTTTTTGCGATTGAGTTGTAGCGCTAGCGAAGTTTGGAATTTGGGAGCTAGTTTTTTGTCTTCAGATTTTTTAAGGTGATGGCTGCCCTTGTGTAATCGTAGCGTGCCCCACCTACCATACCGAAGGTACTGGGTTCAAGTCCAGCCCCTAAATTCCAGCTTACGCTAAAACTTCATAGCCAAAAATATCTAAAACAGTATCAATATGTATATATATGTTCACAAGGAATAACAGATGAACTACTATTCTTTACACATAGGACTTAGGCGGTTACTCCTTATAACTATATGATACTAAGTGTTGCATACTACGAATTTGATACTGATTAGATATTTTTGGCGCTGGAGTTTTGGCGTTATCGAAAGCTGAAATTTTGGGGCAGGTCAAAGCAACAAACATAAAAGTTTAGAAACAAGTTTTTTAATTTTTTAAGCGGGGTCGCCCCGCGGCAGTGGTTTGGAAAACACTCCGAGTATATTGCTGTCATGAAAAGCTTCTTAGCGAAAATACTGCCTTGCAGCTACCGTTGTACGACACAAAAAATTCCCGTCACAAAGCATCCAGCCAATCCGTGACGAGGGATAACGGAAAATCGTTCCAATATACACATGTTTTTCTTTTAAGGTCAAACTGGTATATATTTGGGCTGCATGGGAAACCGCCAGGAAATTTGTCGTTCGAATGAGGAAAAAGTGGGGGAATTCAACTCATTTTATGGGGTTTTCCTTCATTCTAGTGCATCCTTGTCTATGATTGGAAATGAGGAATAACAAATTTATCAAATTTGCCGAACTCAAATGCAAGAGAATGCAAGGTTTGTGATGTCTTTAAGTTGTTGGCCTCTAGCTACAATGTTTTAGCAAACAGATCTCGAAAGCCACCAGCATAGTGAGAAAGTGGCCGCCCCATGCAAGAATGATCCAGAGACAGTACATGTTGCACGTCTGCTGGATACCGAAACTTGCCCGCGAAATGTGAGACACGGATAGTTGTAAAAGTAGAGGCAGTTAAAATAGGTCTATCTCAGATACTAACCTACCGCATCCATGGAAAGAAATTGTTAGGACAAAGAGAAAGATTAGTCTATTAACGGGATTCAAGGGGTTGTGTAGCGCAATATATAGCTTCTCCAACCCAATTGTCAACCTCACCTTCGAGCGGCGAATCCCGTTTCACTAACAGACGAGGCTCTGGCGACCCCAAGCTCCTCATGGAACTTGGGGGTGGGGAGGGAGGGATGGCCTGAAGGTTTAATGTGGCCATATAAATCGTTCTCGAGATGGTCGGGCCAGCACCTTAATGGTGCTGTGTTACCGTAGCGTATCGGATCTGTATCCGACAAAGGACCATCACATCGATAACACTCCCCAAAGCCTTCGGGGAGTAACCTAATCGCTACAACAACAACAACAACATTAGTCTATTAACCAAATAAGAATCTTTGTGAATTCGAATATTTTAACGTTGATTAAGCGCTTTCACATTGGATTAATGTCGTTCTAGAGGAGAGGGTTCAGTTATTACACAACAAATTTTGTGGGCGTTAGTGGATGTATACGTGCAAAAAGCCGATTAAGTTCGTTGCCCCAGCAAGCGAACGACTGTCTTCGCATTAGACAAAAGTGCCTGTGTGGGGGATTATGTGTAATTTTATGCGCACAATCTCATCGGAAGACTTTCTAACATCAGTGGGTTCTATCCCTTCCTCAATGCTTAACTCTCTTTCATCTTGTCTTGCTTTGCAATGATGGCTTTGTACTACTCTACCTTCATTGCGCCACAGGTTTAGTGTCAGGTTGATCAGGATCGAGTGTGAACGCTGTGCGTTTCTGCACCCATTTCTGATTGATGAGTTCATTACATTTGCTTTGTGTTATTTATTTCGCTGAGAAGAACGCGATATCTGCTCAATAAGTATTGTACTCATTAAACGTTTACCATTTATTTCTCATTCCAGGTTGACATGGAAGTTTCCACCGATCATCCATTTTTTGTTTACGGCCAAGGCTGGGCATCTTGTAATCCTGAACTCTCTTTTAAAGCTTTCGGACTGAGATGTCAACGTCTACAAGTTGGCGACATTTGCATTTCCCTCACAAAACGCGAACCACCGAATATTCATAATAGCAACAACAAAAACAACAAGCAGAATAACAATAATAATAATAGTAATAATAAGCATTCATATTTGCATGACAATGCCTCAACAGCAACAGCGCGCACAATAACAACAACAACCAACGAAACACAAGGCTTAGAACGTGATCTCCAACCGCTTATACTCAGCGACAACATATATGCAGCAGCGGCGGCGGCTGCACATTTTAAACCTGCCTCTGGCGTCTGCCCACCTTCCGCTCAATATCCAATATTGCGTAGTCCGCATGGTACAATTCATTTTATGCCATCGCATCTAAGCGTTAGCGCTGCCGCTGCACATCCAACATACGCGCTCACTGATAGTTACGCGCGCTTCGCTTATCCCGCACCGCAAATGCAGCCAGCTCAACCTGCAACACAAACACAACAACAATTAAATGTGCAGCGCGACTGCACATCGACAGCAGCGCAATCCACCAAATCACCATCTTCAACGAATGCAAGGCCAGAGCATGATGGGCGGCAGGATTTTGAGACGTCATCAATGTCTGAGTCAGCACGCAAGCGTCGTTGGTCAGCGCCGGAAAGTTTCTCCGATAGCGATGACGACGGTGAAGAAGAAAGCGGTTATCAACCGCCATTGCGTCAAAAATCTGCGCCTAACGCAGCGCTTTGTAGTAATTACAAACCTTACCTGCCGACGAGTACTATGATAATAAGCAATGCTGAAGCGGCGACGGCGGTGGCGCGTAATGAATTAAACTGTGATTTTCTAACAAACTACAAATAGCAAAAGATCTCAATAATGCCAGCGTGTGAATTTGTCAAGATCAGGTTGTGGTGGGTGTGGCACAGCTGCTGCAATAGAACATCTCGACGTTTTTCGAACGTTTTTATTAAATGCCAATGCGCTAACTATTCAATGGGATGCTTATGTATGTATGTATGTATGTACGTATTGACGCTTTTTTTTAACAATGCAAATTATTAGCGTGGGAAAATAATCGTTCTCGTAGTTTCAATGTTGAACTTTTTATAAACGTATTTAAGTATTTTAAATTAACCTTTCAGCTCTATGCCCCATGTCATTTGGTAGATTTCTTTTTTTTACAAGAATGAGTTTTTTTGATCGCTTTTGATGTCTAAAAAGTGATTAAAAGAAAATTGAAGTATTACTCCCTCGCACGCTTTCAAAGCGATTTATTGATAATACAACAACAAAATGTGATCAAATTTTATAAGGGAGCTGAAAAGGCTCGCCAAGATGAGTCGCGTGAAGGGTACCATTTCATACCGACGAAAGAGAATATTTAAATCGCGCAGAAGACTCGAAAAATACACAAATATAATATTTTGGAAATATAAAAGGCTCCGTATAGGATTTTCAAGGTCAAGTACTTGAAAATTTCTAGAGTGAAAAGTTTACAAAGATGAGTTTATATTTAATAAGATTAAGATTATACAAATGACTATGAGTTTTTGTGCATCAGTGTATCTGGAGTTCACGTAACTTTGGAATTGTTTCATTTCAATGAAAAATTCTTCCAAACCTCTAGAACAAAAAACTAACTAAGTTATTTATAGCTTCGTGGAGGTCTCCATCACTTGCATATCTCTCTGAAACTTCCATATACTTTCACTGTGAAGATTGTCGATGATTTCGAGGAAACCTTTTGTCCTAAAATCATCGCGAGGCGAAAATTCTACTTCTGGAGCATTTCCGTCATTGGGTTGGTTTTTGCTACGACGAGTACGTTTTACGATTTCTGTATAACCTAAACCAGGCAGTAATTGTTTTGTTTTATCCTCAAAATCATTGAACTTTTCATGGAATGGAACTAAACCCTCTTCTAACGGTCCGTACAAAAAAGCACACTTTTCAAAACTGCTTTTTCACTTTGCAATGACTTACTCCCTAAACGAATAGTAGTCAAATAGAGTTGAAGGTTCTACACCTTCTGTTCCAAAAATAACCGAAATTTTCCAAAATAATAACAACCAGTGAACATTTTGAGATAATTCCTTTTTATTATTCAATATACTCTCCTTTCACTTGAGTCGCAAATGTCCCTTTTAGGAACCTTGTCTAGTTCGTCGGTCGTCACCTTTTGAAAGCCGTCAATTGGGTTTTATTTATTGGAGTAAAAATATTTTCAGTTCTGATTATATTTTTCTTTCACTCTCTAGAATTTTATGTTTGTAAGAAAATTTTAGAAGCCTTTTTTTAATTTTTCGGGGGCCCCCTAAAATCTGTGGCCCCAGGCAACTGCCTATTCTGCCTACTTGTTAATCCGGCCCTGAGAGGCCGGTTTTGTGAAATGTGCTACGGTAAATCGCATTTACCGCAGCAAGAGCTTTAAGCTCTTCAATCAATATTATTTTATATGGCATCAGCGCATAAGCCGGATTTTTATACGTAACTGGAAATATTGGAAGTCCGTTCGGCGATTCCGGCAAGAAAAATAGCCTCACTACCGGAGTATGTTCCAATGTTTTTCCTGTTGTTCTAGCAGTGGTAGGATACCCAATTCTACAAGCATTTAGTTTACAAAGTTAGGCATGTTGAGAAAAGTGTATCCGAAAGTCTGCAGTATGTAGCAGGCATCTTTTCTGTAAGGGCAAGGATGTGACATTTCTAAAGGCATTTCGTTTTCTACGTGTGTCAGGGCTCCACCTCTAAAGACATGCCAAAGTTTAAAGCGCATAGAATGTGTAGAGGCTGGACTTGGCCCTGCTTCAACGGGAAGAAGAATTCTCATGAACTAAATTGAATTGTAACACAAAAAATAAAAAAGAATTTTCCAAAAGCCAGAAAAACGTTTTTACGAAAAGCTTGACGTAAAATTTCTTCCGCCATGCATTCGATTGTGCTTTAAGCTGTATATTGCCGTGCATTGATATAAAAATTGAATACTTAAAAAATTTTGAAATTTAATTTCCAAATACTTCGGCCCACTTGCAGAATGGCAAGTTATATTTTTAGCTCAGAGTTAATTTGAAAAACTTGTGAAAAATGTATGCGTTTAACTCCTCATGCCAAGTTAACTTTGAGTTAAAAAGATAAATTGTCGTTCTGCAAGTGGACTTTAAATTTCAAAATACCTTCACTTTTGATATTTTTTTTGTTTTTTTCAAAAGTTCGAATTTTACCGAAAGCTGTTCTGTAAAAAGTCTCAACTCGCATCAAAATTGAAAAGAAAGCTTTACGAACTAATTAAAATATTTTTATTTAATTACAAACTTTCATAGATACTTGTAGATTTCATTTCTTTTTATTAAGTTCAAAGCTCTATACTTTTTTGAGGGAATATGTAGCTTCTGCTTTCATAAATCTCATGCTTTTTCTCAAAGCATTATGAAACGCTTTTACAGAGAGATTTTAGTGTCAATTCTGCGAAATAGGTCTCTTTCATTAAACCCAAACATTTGGGAATTGGTGAGCTTTAAGCTCTCTGTACGATTAAATCGAAAAAAAAATATATATATATGTATATATATATCTATATATATATATAAAATAAAATGATTGAAAATAAGTTGCTTAATAGATTTTAATATAACTTTTTACGATTTTTTTTTGCCAAAACTTTTGGTTTGAAAACTTTGAGTAGAAATTTTTAATTTGGAAACTTTTTTTGTAAAATTTTTTATTCCATAACCCATTCAAAGCGTTAATACTTATGAAAATACCGTAACGGTTATGACCTTTATTAGAACAACAAAAAATTAACTTTAAAACATATTATTTTTAAAGTCAAAATACGTCCAAGAAATATTTCGTAAAATTTTACTTTAATTCTTTACAAAAAAAATTTAAGTAAAATTAAAATTTTGTTGTTGTTTTATGGGCATAATGATTTTTAAGATCTTGGGTCCGAATCAAGCTAAAAGCCTTAACAATTAGTTTTTAGTCATCATTATTATTATTCAAAATTTTTTTGAATGAAAACATTTATTAATTGGAACAGAAGAAAGTTATAAGAAAACTGCCCCAGCTCGTTTTACAGATATGTACATTACGGTGGGTCGATTTGTATGGACGAAAGTTAAACGATATCGCGCCATCGAGTTTTCGATAGGATTTGGGCTCAGGAAAAAAAGTTCCACTACGCATATTCAAAAAAATAATTTTAGAGGCTGCGAAATTTCATTTTTTTACTGACAATTTTTTTAGTAGGTCGTGAAAAAAACCTTAAAAATCAAAGTCGAAAATAAGTAAGCAAAAAAATAAAATTTTGAATGCTCGAAAATAATTTTTTTGGTTATGCGTATTGGAACTTTTTCCTGAGCTCAAATCCTATCGCAAAATCGATGGCGCGATATCGGTTAAAAAATCGACCCAGTCTAATATACATTTCGGGACCTGCTAAACTCCTTTATCGGTAACGTTTTGGCCCCATTCAGCTATCACAGCGGTTATTTGTTTGTCTTCATAATTTCTATTTTTACTCTGCCAATTGATTTTTACCAGGGACGGAAAATAATAATTTTCTTTTCCGAGTCGAAAAAGTCCTGGTAAAAAAATTTTCCTATGTGAAAATGTTTGAGTTCCCAGGTATCCCTATAGCAATATCATGTCGAATCATGCATCATTTTTATTTTTCGAACGTTTTCCATAAAAGTCGACATATAAAAGAAAAATCTGTATTTTTATTTTTTAAGTCCGATAGAACTAGTTAAACTCCGGAAATAAAACTTAGATCCGGACTTTTACTTTTTAAGGGCAAAATAAAAGTCCGGCTTGATAACAAAGAAACGGCTTATCCGAAATAAAAAAAAATTTTTTAATTAATAATAAAAATCCGAAAATAATTTTTATCTTGTTCCAAATATATTAAAAGTCCAAAACTAATAGTTTTGCAAGGAATTATATTATAAAAGGAATAACAGTTTCCGCCCCTGATTTTTACAGTACATTGACATCTGTCGAAAAAACAATGTGAACATTCTTATTAAAAAAATTGTTCACTCAAAATAAAATATATTATCACAGTAATAATGGCATGATTATAAGCCGTGTTTTTCTATATGAACATACATCTACATTTGCGACTAAAAACGCTCATCGACAATTGCGCATAACCCAATAAAACTTTGCCAGCACTGCCCCGCAAATGCTAAAACGATAGAACTATATTACTCACATATCCTCGGTTGACGTTTTTAATAGGGATGATAAAAAAGTTAAAAAAAAGTCCATAAAAGCTACATAACGAAACTTGAAAGTGCTGATATTATAAACACTTACTTAATAAGTGTGGATAAAGCTGTGCATTTAGCAATGCATACAAAGTTTAAGGGCAGATGTATATGCATGTAATAAAAAACACAGCTATTATTGAGGCCTCGAACTCGATCCACGATGTTTGAATAAAGTTAGTATAAATACATACGTACATACATAAACAACTCAAAATAAACATGCCATAGCTTACATATGCTTTGTTAGATTTAAGTAACAAATATACAAACTTTTTCTTTGAATTGAAGTTTGAAAATAACTGTTATATTCAGAGTTAGTTTCAGAGTGTCAGCCTTCGTCAAGTAATTCGTTAATTCTAAGCAATTGATTGTAAAAAGTAGTTTATAAGATAGTTGAAATACATAAAAATTGTAACACATATATGTAAACTAATATGCATATACATTAGAGTATGCCAAAAATTGATGATATTTATTATTTCAATCTCACCCGAAAATATAAGAGACTACGTCCAAACAAAAATTGAGTCAGAGCCAAATTTCTCACTTCTAATTTTAAGAGGTTCTCCACGGAACTGGGAATTTCACCGTTTAAAAAACTTGAGAGCTGGAGCTTTTAACGTTATTTTGTCCTGCAAATTATGAAAAACTTTTTTTTGATAAAGTGAATACATTGATCTAATTCAACACTAAATTCTGAACAAAAAAAATGTAGAGAGTCAAATTTTTATCGTCGATATAGAAGTTTCTACAGATAAGAGCCACAATTCATTAAAATTATACTTTGTGAGCCTATAACATTGTTGTTTCTGATGATACGAAAAATTTGTATGGGACTTTTGTGTCAGCCGTCAGACAAACTACAAAATTGGTATGTAACTGGTTTTCCATATTTCAATAGTTTAGTTGAACATGCAAAAAAAATTTAATTTAAAAATTTTTAGTTTTAAAGATCTTTAGAAACTCACTATCAATGATGAAAATTTGACTCGATACATTTTTTTGGTACAGAATTTAGTGCTCAAATTGATCCAGGTATCCACTTTATCAAAAAGAAAAAAAAATTGCATACTTTGCTGGACAAAATAATGTATGTATATTCCTGTGTTATTTAAATGGCAAAAGTTCAAGTTTCGTGCAGGACCTCTTAAAATTAAATTATAGAGATCCGTTTCCGACACAATTTTTGTTTGGCCATATTTTCTGATAATTTCGGGTGAGAGAAAAAAATACATATATCTAAATTTTTTTTGGCACACCCTAATGGGCATATGTATGTACAATACGTATACGTACATATGTACGTAAGAGAATTTATTCCAGACGTTATATGTGTATACATATGTATATTCTGTGTCAGTGGTGCACTCGAGAGCTTCGTAGAGCTTCGGAAAACTATTCGACGTTCACCTACATGTCGTGTGAATGTAGCGACAGATGGTCGGTAAAGCAAGCAGTAAATCAGCTTTAGTTTGTACTCCAAGTCATTGTGGATAAGACAAGTGTGATATCTTAGGCATAGACGTCAAAATAACAAATAGAAACGATCACCTGATTTTAATGATACTATCGTGATTTCATCCTGCGCCTTTTTCTATCACCCGCTGAAGATAACCGGCCGTATGCACCACCATATTAAACATCCTGTCAAAACGCTGAAAAGAAGTCATCTTGAACATCCTGTCAGGCAGTTGACGGATAAGATAACACACTCGTTTTGTACATGTAAACACATCCTACTACTACAAAGAAGTTGCGTTTGTTTCGAAGCTCTGCCGGTGTTGTGCACCATTGTTTTATGTATATAATAACCATGTCAGACTGTATATTTGAAATTATAGCCATATGTATATATATAAATGTAGTGTAATGTAATTATAATTATGTATTTGTCACACAATGTCACCTATGGAGCTTATCAGCAATATGCGTATGTATAGGTACATATTAGACCATATCGGGAAAAGACAAAAGTTCGGTAAACTCCACCCAGTATATAAAATTTTTAAAAGGCAGGTTGTGAAATCAAAATTTTTTATATGATCTACATATAAGTGGGCTATCTTCAATATTTTCAGAGATCGTGAAGATTATGCGTTCTATTAAAAAAGTGTAATTACATACATTTATTTAAGACTTTAACCGAGTGTTACCTACTACTTAAAAAAGAGATTTATTTTATTGTAAGCAATCGTAGGAAAAATTAAAAAGGAGCACGACGCAAATTGGAAAAAAAGCTCGGCCTTGAATCTCTTCGGAGGTTATAGCGCCTCGGATTTATTTATTTATATAATCGAAACATTTTATTTAAAAAAATTAAATTTTATTTCTTATCTCCTAGGATTTGTTCGTCTGTTCATCTTCTATATCATATTAAATATAATCAGTTTTAGAAGCCATTTTTTAATTTCCTAGAACTTAATTGGAAATATAATCTTTATAGTGGGTTACGTAGATATTTAGCAAAGTTTTTGTAATATGCACTGAACTTTAAGGCCCACATTAAGAACGGCAAGTTAACTTTTTAACTCAGAGCTAGCTAGATGGGGGATTTAACGTTTTTGAAATTAGCTCTGAGCTAACAAAATAACTTGCCGTTCTGCAAATGGGCATAAAACAAAGCAAAAATATTGTAATAAAATAGTTTAGGATCAGCTTACAAATGAGAGAAATATAACAAAAAATAATAAAATGCGATCTTTGCGGTGACCAGGTTTTTTTTTAAACGACCGGTGCAAAAATATTGGTCATTGTGTCATGCATTACGAACTTCGTGTTTTTTTCTGATATGGTCCAACAACGCAATGTGGTTATTATATGAGTATATTGTTATAAAACAAAAACAAAAATCTATGTAGTCCTGCAACAGTCACTGCAATAAAGACTAAATTTTAAAAATATTAATAACGTTTCGTACTTATTTTCTATTTTAATTGGGGGCTTTTCAGGTAGCGATTTTGGTATTTACGGTGCTATCAAATGTTAATCAATGGGCCTTATGTTATTGTTTTTGCTGTTTTACACTCCTCAAAGGCTTAGAAAGTGTTGCAGAGCGTGCAGCGGGGCATTCTTATGGCATCTGTCTTAACACCAGTATGAAGTATGAATGTTGGGAATTTCAGGTTCAATAGAAGTGAAATTTAGAAACGAGCCCTATTAACCATCGACGTTTGTCAGCGGCGAGAAAGTAAATTGACCTTATGAACACTTCAAATGGCCATAAGATCAATTGGCCTCATTAACACTTCAAATAGTCATAAGGTCAATTGACTTTATGACTTTTCTTAATTTGAATTTATGGCAATTTAGGATATTTCCATTTCACGTTATGACGACACCAAATGACCATAAGATCCGTTGGCTTTATGATCGCTCCAAATGGTCATAAGGTCAATTGACGTAAATAAGTCATTTCTTAATTTGAATTTATGGCTGTTTAGGAAATTTCCGTTTGAACCTTTGACCATTTCGGGGAAAAACAGCAATTTAAGATCTGCCCAGAGGCAAACAACTTCTGCAGAATTGGTAAGATGTTCAGTAGAATATGCTCTTATTTCAAAGGAATCCTCATCAACACGGCTTTTAAGCTGGTTTGGCACTTTAGTGAAAACTTTTGTTGAATGAGTTCTTCTTATCTCAGAGAGAACTCCATTAGGCCAGAATTTTTTACAATTTTTCACTAGAATGTTACCAAAATAAAGGAAAACGAGCGCCATATCCGAAAATTCGAAAAAAAGATATTATTATTGTTGTTGTTTTTGTAGCCACAAGGACACTTCCCGATAGTTTTAGGGAGTGTTATCGATGTTGATGGTCCTTTGCCGGATGCAGATCCGGTACATTCTGGTAACAAGCACCATTAAGGTACTAGCCCGACCAACTCGGTTTAGTATGACCACATAAAACCTTCTAGGCAAAAGAATATTTCGAAATTACGCAGGACCGATGAAGGCCTTTGCACTTACAAGGGTCACACCTTCGAGCACTGGTACCTCGCAGTTTGTAAAAGCATGTAGTCATGAAACAACGAACAGCGATATTTAGTAGGTCTAAAGATGAATAGAAGTCGGCTAGAATGGGAATGTAACACATTACCTGATTTCTCAGCAGCAATATTCCAGGGCTATTCATTTCAGTTCGTATTCTGAGACGAGAATGTTAATGGTTGTTGGACTCTTCATGCATACCATCCGAACTATGATTAATCATAAGCTGTTTGACAAATTTCCGTTCCGAAATGATCCGTTCCAGTGGTCTGCATCTGGTGCTCATCTAGCAGCAGTTTCGGTAAGAAATAAAACAAATATATTTTTATTTAAAATGCAATAGAGCGTGGATCATTATTTTAATTCCAATCACTTTCCATAAATTCGCGAATTAATGTCAAAATAATAAGTATTATCAGACTCCACTACAACAACAATATAATTTGAACCAATCCCGCCCGCAATCGCATACGCACGCCCATCATCATTGCTTTGATAAACATTAATTTTAACGTAGGTCACTTCAGCACCCGCACCATTGCTAGGATATGTTAATTTTGTCGAGATTGTGGTTGGAACTTTATAATCATTTGTACTGGAGTCGATTGCTACGAGTTTATCGCCTTTTCGAAGAAAAAAGAAGTAATTGAATAATATAAAGGACGAATAAATATTTTATTCAAGCACACACCTGAAACTCTTCCGGTACCCAAAGTATAAGTGATCGTATTTCTGCCCTCCGGATACTTACAAATAGCCCTTGGGGTTATAGCGGCTTTAGTCATTTCCACCGCATTTGGATGTTGTTTTAGTAGTTTCTCCATCGCTTTTCGATTGACAATTTTCAGAATCATATTCTGTCCATGGACCAAATGGTCTTGAACAATCAGAGTGATGATCAATAGGCCTGTTAACACGCGGAAGGACTTCATACTTTTCTTGTTCGTTGTACTATTATTGATGCGCCTATTCAGTTTATTATTTATTTAAAATGGGCACGGAGGTGTGCCGAGGTCTCAAAGTTTCTTCCACTACAATTATTTCTAATTGTCTTATCTAAAAAAAATATATATTTTATTTATATCCCTATACCAACCTAAATTGGGTGACTCAAAAGAGTTTTTAACGAACTCAGACTTTTTACTCTCCACGGAGTAAAATGACTTCGCCTTCGTTTTCGCCCTGAAATGTTCGGTAATCACTTTCACTTCTTAGAAAAGATAATCTATATCATATTAAGCTAAAGCCCCTAGTCAAGCTTTTATAAATCCACATTGGTACGATCTGAATAGTACCGACTGTGTATTGGGGAAATACCCTGAAGAGCTTCGCAAAACTACGCCGCCCTCACCTATATTTCATGCGATCGCAGCGACTATGATTAAGGAAAGAAATAATAGTATTGACTCTCCCATTTTTCCGCTCTTCACACTTCTACTTCATTTTTAAACGGTTTTATTTAGCTTTACTTGACAGGCAGGCCGCACGGCCACATGCACGGCCGTTGTGAACGAATTTTGTAATTGAAATTTAAGTAACTTCCCGATAAGCTACAAGCTTGAAACTTGGAATATAGTTCAGAACCCGATGATAATGCAATAATAGGAAAAAAATCGCCGCAAGCTATATTCGTAAAAATCGTATTTGTGGTCCGATTTGGCTCATATTTGGAACACATAATAGATACAAGAATAGAAAGCGACTTATGAAAAAAATCGCCGCTAGGTAGCACAAAGATCGAGATAATCAAAAAAATCGTATTTGTGGTCCGATTTGGCTTATATTTCGAACAAATATTACATACAGTTCGGTAGGTTAGGTTAGGTTGAACTGGCCGGTCCATGAGGACCTCACATAGACTGAATAAGTCCGTAGTGTTACAAGAAGTTTGTTTTAACGACCAAACTGAAAAACCCTATCAAAAACCAGGACCTATGTTATAAAATAACTCCGTCCTCTTGGCAAATACAGAAGCTTCCTAGGATTTAAGCCACTTGCTACTTCTAGATCTGACAGCTGTATCACTCCTAATAGCTGGAGTCTTAGCCTGGCAATCGCAGGGCAAGAGCACAGAACGTGCTCGATCGTTTCCTCCTCCAACCCGCACTTCCTACATCGGCTATCACTGACCAAGCTTAATTTAAAGGCATGTGACGCCAGAAGGCAGTCTCCAGTCAGAATACCCGTCATGAATCTACAGTCCTCTCTTTTTAATGATACAAGCAACATTGTTAGTCTAAGGTTGTAAGACCTGCACATAATCTTCGACACTTTACAGCCCCCGCTTGAACCCACGCCTTTCCTGCTTGGTCGATCATGTGCACCTCTCGCCTTCGCTTAATTTCGCCCAGTCTAATTGGGACGTCTACGGAGCAAGCTTCAATGGATGCGCCCTTTTTAGCTAATTCATCCGCTTTTTTATTCCCATCTATTCCCATATGTCCTGGGACCCAATATAGATGTATGCTTCTCCCTGTCCCGATTCTCTCCAGGGACTGCTTACACTCTAACACGCATTTAGATGCTGGGGTATGCGAGATTATTGCCTTAATTGCTGCTTGACTGTCAATATAAAAGTTATCACGATTGCAGCTTGGGCTATTTTCTTCCAGGGTTTCTACTGCTTTGGTTACGGCTACTATTCCGCTTGGAAAACGCTACAGTAATCCGGCAGCCTGTAGGATTTGTTTATTTCCGAAACAGTCCGGTGGAAGTGACATCAAAATATTTTGTAGTTGGAGGGGAGACAAGCATACCTGGCGCAGAGTCGAGTAAAGTCTTTGGAAGGATTATGTATTGAGGACTTAGATTGTAACAAATTGTCAGGAAAGGCTCCTTGTAATAATGAGTCACTAAATGAACTAAATAGATCGAGAAATAATAGGCAATTAAATTTCATTTCATTTCATTTAATAAAGACTAAAGACTTGAAAATAAAAAAATTAAAAAAAAATTTTAAGTTAAACGGTTTTATTGAAAGCAATACTTACATGAAATAATAATAATACTAAAAGCTAGAAAATAATTAGGTAGGTCCTAGGTACTAGTCATCACACTCCTCATCAATCTAGGGCGTTGATCAGATAATTAAATAAAAGCGTTGGACGCGTCAAATTTCTATTGATAGTCATATATAAGACCAACTGAACCGTAATCAGGTTATGCTATGCCTTACATTTTTAGAAATTTCACGAGCCCAACGCTTTTATTTAATTGTCTGATCAACGCCCTAGATTGATGAGGAGTGTGATGACTAGTACCTAGGACCTACCTAATTATTTTCTAGCTTTTAGTATTATTATTATTTTATGTAAGTATTGTTTTCAATAAAACCGTTTAACTTAAACATTTTTTTTTAATTATTTTATTACAAAAACAAATTTAATTGTCTCACGCTGTATGTTAATATATGTACATAGATATCTTTATTGTTTTTATGAATTATTGATTAAATTATTAAAGATAACACTGTGTGATACAAAAAAATACCTGGAAAGTCTTACCATTTTTCAGCACGTTCTGTGTTCGGATCCTACATTCGCGAGGTCAAGGCTCAGCTACTCGAGGCTGCACGTTTGCTAGATCTCGAGGCAGCAATTAAGCGGGATCCTAGACAACTTCTAGAATTTGCCAAGAGAACAGTGTTATTCCATAACATAAGTCCAGATGCCTATTTAGATTTTTTTCCGTTTGTCCTAGCAAGGGGAAACGTAGTCCAAGAACTAATAAAGAAAGAGAACGGGGAATGGTCACGTAATAGTGAGAAATCCCTTGAGGTGCTTTTCGATACACATTTCCCATCGGGAGATGATTTAGAAGAGCCAGCAGGCAGCACTCACACTTCGATCACGGAGCTGGTAGTGCCGGGCTTGGTGACCGATATCAAGATCGAATGGGCGGTGAAGACGTGTTCTAAGTTTAGAGTAGGTGGTCATGGAATGACTTAAAATAATATTCGATGGGTGCATAAGACTGAATCATATACCGCACTCTTGGAGAACTGCTCGTGTAGCTTTCCTACCAAAGGCGGGGAAGATCGGTCACGTATATCCCAAGGACCATAGACCTATTAGCTTAACATCAAATTTGCTCAAAACCTTTGAGAGGCTGATAGATGTGTACATAAACTCCAGCGTGGATGTAAAGCTGCTCTCCACAACACAACATGCGTACGCCAAAATCAAGTCGGTAGACACCGCATTGCATAGGGTGGTAATAAGCATAGAGAAAGCCCTGGAATATAAGGAATATGCTCTAGGAATCTTCTTAGACATTGCCGTGGCTTTCAATAATGTTTCTAAATGGGCGATTATGGATGGTCCTAATTACATTAAATTACATCCAGCCTTAACCAGATGGATCGACTGTATGTTAAATTGCAGGAATATTACATCGCAATGGGGGTTGTACGAGGCCACGAAATCATTGGACAGGGGTACGCCACAGGGAGGGGAGCTATCACCTCTGCTGTGGACGCTGATCATCAACCAACTGCTCAGGCGATTCGATGAGGGGCCCGTAAAACTTACGGCTTACGCAGATGACGTTGCAATTGTCATGGATCGGACGCTTCGGGATATCAAATTTCGGGTTGAAAGTCAACGCGGAGAAGACGGATATGGTCTTGTTTACAAAGAGGTGCAAGGTCCCAAATTGGACCAGGCTAAGTTAGGAGAGGTGGACCCTACAGGAGAAACCTTGCACAAAATATCTAGGAATCATCCTGGAGAGTAAGCTGTCATGGAAGCTCAACGTGGAGGAGCGGGTGAAGAAGGCCTCAACGGCACTTTATATATGTAAAAGAATGCTGGGGTGTACATGGGGATTATCGCCCTCTCTTTCTCATTGAGTTTTTACGGCGATTGTAAACCCTATTCTATACTATGGAGTTTTGCTTGGTGGAAAGCCACACAAAAAACAACCTACCTCAAAAAATTAGAGGGGGTATGCAAACTATCAATGCTTAGCATTACGGGAACCCCGAAAACAACCCCGACGGCTACACTGTATGCTATTTTGCACATTCCACCTGTAGACCTAGTAGCAAAGAACATAGCGTTAATAACTGCAATCAGTGCCTCGGGGCAGCTTGAGCGCCGACCATACGGCCATAGTAGTATAGCGTCATCAATCACAGGACGAAGATACTGCTTGATTCCCTATCTGTACACAGATGGTTCCAAAGTAGTGGAAGGAGTAGGGTCTGCGGTATACTGTGCTGATCCAGAAATAAGCAGATCGTACAAGCTGCCCGATTACTGTAGCGTTTTCCAAGCGGAAATATTAGCCGTAACCAAAGCAGTATAAACACTGGAAGAGAACAGTCAAGCAGCAATTAAGGCAATAATTTCGCATACCATAGCATCTAAATGCATGTTAGAGTGTAAGCAGTCTCTGGAGAGAATCGGGACAGGGAGAAGCATACATCTATATTGGGTCCTAGGGCATATGGGAATAGATTGCAATGAAAGAGCATATGAACTAGCTAAAAAAGGAGCATCCCTTGAAGCTTGCTCCGTAGATGTCCCAATTAGACTGGGCAAGATTAAGAGAAGGCGAGAGGTGCACATGATCGACCAAACGGGAAAGGCGTGGGTTCAAGCGCGGGGCTGTAAAGTGCCGAAGATTATGTGTAGGTCTTACAACCTTAGATTAACAAATTTGCTCCTATCATTAAAAGGAGAGGACTGTAGACTCATGACAGGTATTCTGACTGAACACTGCCTTCTGGCGTCACATGCTTTTGAATTAGGCTTGGTCAGTGATAGCAGATGTAGGAAGTGCGGGTTGGAGGAGGAAACGATCGAGCACGTTTTGTGCTGGTGCCCTGCGCTTGCCAGGCTAAGACTCCAGCTGTTAGGAGTGATACAGCTGTCAGATCTAGAAGCAGCAATTGGCTTAAGTCCTAGAAAGCTTCTAGTATTTTCCCGGGGGCTCTTTCCGGATCTTCACGGGGTCATTTTTGGGATGACTTCGGAGACACCGTCTGTGACCTCATGGAGTAATTTCGGTATGATTTTTGAGACTCTCTCTCGATTCTCTCTGGGTTATTTGAGGTTCATTTTGGGATCACTTCGATGTCGTTAGGAGGTCATTTTGGGGCTCTCCCAGGGTCATTTCGGGATCACTTCGAAAATATTGCCCTATTTTATTTTATCATCATGCCATACTTAGTTTCTCTATATATATTAATTTAAGAAAATAATGTCGATGTTTCACGTCTAGATGGTGTCCCGTGACAGCTCACATTTCTTTTGTATTAAAGAACTTTTTGTTGATTGTTAACATAAATTTCTATCTTTTTAATTGATAGATGTGTGTAAATATGATGTGCAACTCCAAAAGAGAAGCTTCCGATAATCTGCAAAAAAGCTTTATGTGTGTAAACGGCGATCATGGCGGAACTATACAAGGTGGCAGCATGGTGACCATTGTAAATTTTACCAAGTAGCGCAACTAACAGCTGATCGGCGAAAATTCGCACATTCACACGCACAGTTCTCGACTCAGTTTCAAAACAAAACTTTAGATTATTTAATTCAAATTTTAAAGTGAGATAATCCTTACAAATTTATGTATACAGAATATATATGGCGTTTTTGTTGTTATTAAAACAATAGTTTTATTTATATTAAAGCTTTTATCATTTTTTTTTTTAACTTTGAAAAATCTCCGAACACCATTCCTTCATTATATGACATTCGACTGCCTAGTCTACTGCCTTCCACTCTATTCGCAACATAACCTCTACTTAAGCTGCCAAACTATATAGTAAACAATGATGGTGACATACCTACAAACATAATAAAAGTTCCATGTCATTGTGAATCAAACTATGTGTGATATCTTCTGCATAGACGTTAAAATTCCAAAGTAATTGGATCACCTGATTTGTAATTGACTATCGCTGTCTCATTCTGTATCTCTTTCTATCACCCCCTGAAGATAGCCGGCCCTATGCGCCACCATATTGAACACCCTGTCAAAACGCTAAAAAGTAGTCATATTGAACATCCAGTCAGGCAGTTGACAGATAAGATATCACACTTAGTTTGATTCACAATGTTCCATGTTCTTGGGTTTTTTAAATTCGATTAATGACAAAATCGTACTTCCCCGGAAGTTGATGTATCAAATCAAATAAAACAAGTAAGGACGGGACTGTCTTCGGCTGTGCCGAAGACTTCATACCTTTCATGAATGGGGCTGAACAATAATCTTATGCCGTTCGTAATCTCCGAATAATCGGATGTATAAGATAAGAAATATATAATGAACAAATCTACATACCTAAACGATTTTTAACATAAATATAAAATAAAAAACAGGTAGGTACTTTGTGTGAGGATGCAAAGTTTCAGGTTTTTTGTGGTCTGGGTGTAAAAACTATGACTACGAATCACGTATTTCAAAAATATATGACGTAAACGTAACTATTTGATGAAACTTGATGAATTTTGAAGCTTCTAGCCGTAAAAAGGGGGCAAACATTAGAGTTTATATGGGGTATATAATATATATTCCACCGATCTCTATGATTTTTTCAGACAACAATATATGCTATATACGTAAGCATTTTGTGAAATTTAAAGCTTATAGCTGTTAAAATGGGGTAGAAATTGCGAAAAGTTTCTTATCTGAACAATCGGTTGTATGAGATATATACTATATATACAACCGATCTCTATGATTTTTTCAGACAGCAATATATGATATATACGTAAGCAATCGGTGAAATTTGAAGCTTATAGCTGTTAAAATGGGGTAGAAATTGCGAAAAGTTTCTTATCTGAACAAACGGTTGTATGAGATATATACTATATATACAACCGATCTCTATGATTTTTTCAGACAACAATATAAGCTATATACGTAAGCAATCGGTGCAATTTGAAGCTTATAGCTGTTAAAATGGGGTAGAAATTGCGAAAAGTTTCTTATCTGAACAATCGGTTGTATGAGATATATACTATATATAGAACCGATCTCTATGATTTTTTCAGACAACAATATGTGCTATATACGTAAGTATTCGGTGAAATTTGAAGCTTCTAGCTGTTAAAATGGGGCTAAAATTAGCGAAAATATATATATATATATACTATATATATATAATATATATACCACCATATATATACTATATATACCACCGATCTTTATGATTTTTTCAGACAACAATATATACTATATACGTAAGCATTCGTTGAAATTTGAAGCCTTTAGCTCTTAAAATAGGGCAGTAATTACGAAAAGTTCCTTATCTGAACAATCGGTTGTGGGGGATATATACTATAATACAACCGATCTCATCAATTTTTTCAGGCAACAATACGTGCAATATACGAAAATATATGGTGAAGTTTGAAGCTTCAATCTGTTAAATTGGGTAAGATATTACAAAAATCCTCTTTTTCTGAAAAATCGGTTGTATGGAGGATATATGCTATAGTGGTCCGATCCGGTCGGTACCGACAAATGTCTAATCGGACACCCAAATACACCCGCTCACCAAATTTTATCAAGATATCTCAAAAATTGAGGGACTAGTTTGCATACAAACAGACAGACGGACAGACGGACATGGCTAAATCAACTCAGCTCTTCAACCTGATTATTTCGGTATACTTAATGGTGGGTCTATCTATTTTCCTTTAAGGACTTACAATTTTCGGTTTCGTGACGAAATTAATATACCATTTTATTTTCATGAAAGGTATAAAAATAGGTAGGTAATCTGTGTGAGGATGCAAAGCTTCACGTTTTTTGTGGTTTGCACGTAAAAACTATGACTACGAATCACGTCTTTCAAAAATATATGACGTAAACGTAACTATTTGATGAAATTTGATGAATTTTGAAGCTTCTAGCCGTAAAAAAGGGGCAAAAATGACAGTTTATATGACAGTTATATGAAGTTAAAATGGGGTAGAAATTGCGAAAAGTTTCTTATCTGAACAATCGGTTGTATGAGATATATACTATATATACAACCGATCTCTATGATTTTTTCAGACAACAATATATGCTATATACGTAAGCAATCGGTGAAATTTGAAGCTTATAGCTGTTAAAATGGGGTAGAAATTGCGAAAAGTTTCTTATCTGAACAATCGGTTGTATGAGATATATACTATATATACAACCGATCTCTATGATTTTTTCAGACAACAATATGTGCTATATACGTAAGTATTCGGTGAAATTTGAAGCTTCTAGCTGTTAAAATGGGGCTAAAATTTGCGAAAAAATATATATATATATATACTATATATATATAATATATATACCACCATATATATACTATATATACCACCGATCTTTATGATTTTTTCAGACAACAATATATGCTATATACGTAAGCATTCGTTGAAATTTGAAGCCTCTAGCTCTTAAAATAGGGCAGTAATTACAAAAAGTTCCTTATCTGAACAATCGGTTGTGGGGGATATATACTATATATACAACTGATCTCATAAATTTTTTCAGGCAACAATACGTGCAATATACGAAAGTATATGGTGAAGTTTGAAGCTTCAATCTGTTAAATTGGGTAAGATATTACAAAAATCCTCTTTTTCTGAAAAATCGGTTGTATGGAGGATATATGCTATAGTGCTCCGATCCGGTCGGTTCCGACAAATTTCTAATCGGACACCCAAATACACCCGCTCACCAAATTTTATCAAGATATCTCAAAAATTGAGGGACTAGTTTGCATACAAACAGACAGACGGACAGACGGACATGGCTAAATCAACTCAGCTCTTCAACCTGATTATTTCGGTATACTTAATGGTGGGTCTATCTATTTTCCTTTAAGGACTTACAATTTTCGGTTTCGTGACGAAATTAATATACCATTTCATTTTCATGAAAGGTATTAAAACAGGTAGGTACTTTGTGTGAGGATGCAAAGTTTCAGGTTTTTTGTGCTCTGCGTGTAAAAACTATGACTACGAATCACGTATTTCAACAATATATGACGTACACGTAACTATTTGATGAAATTTGATGAATTTTGAAGCTTCTAGCCGTAAAAAGGGGGCAAAAATTAGAGTTTATATGGGGTATATAATATATATACCACCGATCTCTATGATTTTTTCAGACAACAATATATGCTATATACGGTAAGCATATGGTGAAATTTGAAGCGTCTAGCTATTAAAAAGGGGCAGAAATTGCCCACAGTTTCTTATCTGAACAGTCGGTTGTATGAGATATATACTATATATACCACCGATCTCAATGATTTTTTCAGACAACAATATATGCTATACACGTAAGCATTTGGTGAAATTTGAAGTTTCTAGCTGTTAAAATGGGGAAGAAATTTCGCAAAGTTCCTTATCTGAACAATCGGTTGTATGAGATATATACTATATATACCACCGGTATCTATGATTTTCTCAGACAACAATATATGCTATACACGTAAGCATTTGGTGAAATTTGAACATATCTAAACGATTTTTAAGATAAATATAAAATAAAAAATAGGTAGGTAATCTGTGTGAGGATGCAAAGCTTCACGTTTTTTGTGGTCTGCATGTAAAAACTATGACTACGAATCACGTCTTTCAAAAATATATGACGTAAACGTAACTATTTGATGAAATTTGATGAATTTTGAAGCTTCTAGCCGTAAAAAAGGGGCAAAAATGACAGTTTATATGAAGTATATAATATATATACCACCGATCTCTATGATTTTTTCAGACAATAATATATGCTATATACGTAAGCATTTTGTGAAATTTGAAGCTTCTAGCTGTTAAAACGGGGCAGAAATTGCGCAAAGTTTCTTATCTGAACAATCGGTTGTATGAGATATATACTATATATACAACCGATCTCTATGATTTTTTCAGACAACAATATATGCTATATACGTAAGCAATCGGTGCAATTTGAAGCTTATAGCTGTTAAAATGGGGTAGAAATTGCGAAAAGTTTCTTATCTGAACAATCGGTTGTATGAGATATATACTATATATACAACCGATCTCTATGATTTTTTCAGACAACAATATATGCTATATACGTAAGCAATCGGTGCAATTTGAAGCTTATAGCTGTTAAAACGGGGCAGAAATTGCGCAAAGTTTCTTATCTGAACAATCGATTGTATGAGATATATACTATATATACAACCTATCTCAATGATTTTTTCAGACATCAATATATGCTATACACGTAAGCATTTGGTGAAATTTGAAGCTTATAGCTGTTAAAATGAGGCCGAAATCGCAAAAAAAAATATATATATACTGTATATATATACTATATATACCATCATATATATATTATATATATCACCGATCTCTATGATTTTTTGACACAACAATACATACTATATACGTAAGCAATCGGTGAAATTTGAAGCTTATAGCTGTTAAAATGGGGTAGAAATTGCGAAAAGTTTCTTATCTGAACAAACGGTTGTATGAGATATATACTATATATACAACCGATCTCTATGATTTTTTCAGACAACAATATATGCTATATACGTAAGCAATCGGTGAAATTTGAAGCTTATAGCTGTTAAAATGGGGTAGAAATTGCGAAAAGTTTCTTATCTGAACAATCGGTTGTATGAGATATATACTATATATACAACCGATCTCTATGATTTTTTCAGACAACAATATATGCTATATACGTAAGTATTCGGTGAAATTTGAAAATATATATATATATATATTATATATACCACCATATATATACTATATATACCACCGATCATTATGATTTTTTCAGACAACAATATATGCTATATACGTAAGCATTCGTTGAAATTTGAAGCCTCTAGCTCTTAAAATAGGGCAGTAATTACGAAAAGTTCCTTATCTGAACAATCGGTTGTGGGGGATATATACTATATATACGACCGATCTCATAAATTTTTTCAGGCAACAATACGTGCAATATACGAAAGTATATGGTGAAGTTTGAAGCTTCAATCTGTTAAATTGGGTAAGATATTACAAAAATCCTCTTTTTCTGAAAAATCGGTTTTATGGAGGATATATGCTATAGTGGTCCGATCCGGTCGGTTCCGACAAATGTCTAATCGGACAACCAAATGCACCCGCTCACCAAATTTTATCAAGATATATCAAAAATTGAGGGACTAGTTTGCATACAAACAGACAGACGGACAGACGGACATGGCTAAATCAACTCAGCTCTTCAACCTGATTATTTCGGATACATAATGGTGGGTCTATCTATTTTCCTTTCAGGACTTACAATTTTCGGTTTCGTGACGAAATTAATATACCATTTCATTTTCATGAAAGGTATAAAAACAGATAGGTACTTTGTGTGAGGATGCAAAGTTTCAGGTTTTTTGTGGTCTGCGTGTAAAAACTATGACTACGGATCACGTATTTCAACAATATATGACGTAAACGTAACTATTTGATGAATTTTGAAGCTTCTAGCCGTAAAAAGGGGGCAAAAATTAGAGTTTATATGGGGTATATAATATATATACCACCGATCTCTATGATTTTTTCAGACAATAATATATGCTATATACGTAAGCATTTTGTGAAATTTGAAGCTTCTAGCTGTTAAAACGGGGCAGAAATTGCGCAAAGTTTCTTATCTGAACAATCGATTGTATGAGATATATACTATATATACAACCGATCTCAATGATTTTTTCAGACATCAATATATGCTATACACGTAAGCATTTGGTGAAATTTGAAGCTTATAGCTGTTAGAATGAGGCCGAAATCGCAAAAAAATATATATATACTGTATATATATACTATATATACCATCATATACATATATATTATATATATCACCGATCTCTATGATTTTTTGACACAACAATACATACTATATACGTAAGCAATCGGTGAAATTTGAAGCTTATAGCTGTTAAAATGGGGTAGAAATTGCGAAAAGTTTCTTATCTGAACAATCGGTTGTATGAGATATATACTATATATACAACCGATCTCTATGATTTTTTCAGACAACAATATATGCTATATACGTAAGCAATCGGTGAAATTTGAAGCTTATAGCTGTTAAAATGGGGTAGAAATTGCGAAAAGTTTCTTATCTGAACAATCGGTTGTATGAGATATATACTATATATACAACCGATCTCTATGATTTTTTCAGACAACAATATATGATATAGACGTAAGCAATCGGTGAAATTTGAAGCTTATAGCTGTTAAAATGGGGTAGAAATTGCGAAAAGTTTCTTATCTGAACAATCGGTTGTATGAGATATATACTATATATAAAACCGATCTCTATGATTTTTTCAGACAGCAATATATGCTATATACGTAAACAATCGGTGAAATTTGAAGCTTATCGCTCTTAAAATGGGGTAGAAATTGCGAAAAGTTTCTTATCTGAACAAACGGTTGTATGAGATATATACTATATATACAACCGATCTCTATGATTTTTTCAAACAACAATATATGCTATATACGTAAGCAATCGGTGAAATTTGAAGCTTATAGCTGTTAAAATGGGGTAGAAATTGCGAAAAGTTTCTTATCTGAACAATCGGTTGTATGAGATATATACTATATATACTATATATACAACCGATCTCTATGATTTTTTCAGACAACAATATATGCTATATACGTAAGTATTCGGTGAAATTTGAAGCTTCTAGCTGTTAAAATGGGGCTAAAATTTGCGAAAATATATATATATATATATACTATATATACCACCATATATATACTATATATACCACCGATCTTTATGATTTTTTCAGACAACAATATATGCTATATACGTAAGCATTCGTTGAAATTCGAAGCCTCTAGCTCTTAAAATAGGGCAGTAATTACGAAAAGTTCCTTATCTGAACAATCGGTTGTGGGGGATATATATTATATATACGACCGATCTCATCAATTTTTTCAGGCAACAATACGTGCAATATACGAAAGTATATGGTGAAGTTTGAAGCTTCAATCTGTTAAATTGGGTAAGATATTACAAAAATCCTCTTTTTCTGAAAAATCGGTTGTATGGAGGATATATGCTATAGTGGTTCGATCCGGTCGGTTCCGACAAATGTCTAATCGGACACCCAAATACACCCGCTCACCAAATTTTATCAAGATATCTCAAAAATTGAGGGACTAGTTTGCATACTAACAGACAGACGGACATGGCTAAATCAACTCAGCTCTTCAACCTGATTATTTCGGTATACTTAATGGTGGGTCTATCTATTTTCCTTTAAGGACTTACAATTTTCGGTTTCGTGACGAAATTAATATACCATTTCATTTTCATGAAAGGTATAAAAAGCACAAATCAGCTGTCCCGTCTGCTACCTTGTATAGTTCCGCCATTACGGCGACTTATTTTAGGGCCAATTAATGGTGACTTAAGGCACAATTGAACTTCCTTAACCCTAACGCCATAGTCGTAACCATGATGGAATTATAGAAGGTGGCGCATTGCGCATGTAAATATTATTTTAAAGGCAATTTCTACGTCATTTTCCTTTAGCTCTTGTTTTTTTCTCTCTTTCTTTCATTCGCTGAACAAGTCAAATGTGACGTAGATGCGCAGCACGAAGCAATTTTGAACTCGTGAATGCACAATCGTATGTGTGTGAATTGTGGTCGTAACCATAGCCATATCCATAACTATCTCCAGTGTGATCGATTAATGGTGCCTTGACCTAAAAATCGTGAAAATTCCTTAAAAATGAAGAAAACGCAAAAAATTACAAACATTTTCCACGAAAAAAAAGTCTGTTAGTCATAACGTATCCAAAACAATGAATAAAATCTACAAAATGTTATTAAATTCACCAACTCAAATATTTTTAGGTTATGGATATGGCGAGAAACCAAAAACCAATTGGTTGACCATATCCATAACCTAAAAATATTTGAGTTGGTGAATTTATTAACTTTTTGAATATTTTATTTTTTGGTTTTGGATTGACTAAGAGTCTTATTGTTTGTGGAATATGTTTGTAATTTTTGCGTTTTCCTCATGGTGGCGCCACCACACTAGAGATATACGCCGCCGCCGCCGCCGATTAGGGTCGGTTTTCGCACGCCGCCGCCGAATGTCAAAAATGTCGGCGCGGCGGCGGCGGTGTCCGTCGCGTTACTATATTTTTTACTCGTTTAAAAAGACTGTTTAGGCCATTTATTGTTCATGTCGAAAATTGGTCGGATATGGTCGAAGGTGGTATCTACGGATGCGCATCACTGCCAGTTATAAGAAACTTTACTCTTTCTAACTGTTCAAAAGTTATTAAAAAAAAAAAGACTATTTCGATGTCAGCTTAATACGGACTTTGCATCACACAATTCGTCAAGTTAGAATCGAGCTCAAGGCAAGAACAATAATTTTTTTCTAATGATAATTATTGTTATTTTTTAATTTTTCTAAATTTGAAAAATTGTATTTTGTGTTTGGAATAGTAAGTAGAAAATTTTTCAGACAACCTGCCATAGCTGCGCAGATAGATCCATTTCGAAGGGTGATAAGCCTTCATCATCAGTACGCTTTAGGCATGCTACGCTAACCATTTAGCTATACAGCGGTGGTTTGTTTGACTGGCAAATTTGCTACTTCTATTCCATTTTACCAACTATATTTATTCAGTGTTGCGCCATCTGAATAAATATAGTTGGTAAAAAGCAGGCATGCTTAACGAACGAAACGATATCATTTCGTTACGATAATCAACGCTAATAAACGAAACGAAGTCACTTCGTTTCGTTTATTAACGTTAAGATCGTCAAATTAACGTTAACGACGACGTTGTGACGAAGTGACTTCGTTTCGTTTATTAGCGTTGATTATCGTAACGAAATGATATCGTTTCGTTCGTTAAGCATGCCTGGTAAAAAGGAATAGAAGTAGCAAATTTGCCAGTCAAACAAACCACCGCTGTATAGCTAAATGGTTAGCGCAGCATGCCTAAAGCTGGAGACATTGGTGCTTTATCGGTAACCTTATAACAGCTGATTCGACCAATCTTATGAGAATCAATGCAATCGATTATTGGTGCCGCTAAGGTCGTAACCGTATCGTAGCCAACCAATTGGGTTTTGGTTTACCGTCGTAACGATAAACAGCTGATTACGTTCGGGATACGGATACAGCGATACGACATACGGCACCAATGACTCCGGCTTAAAGCGTACTGATGATGAAGGCTTAGCACCCTTCGAAATGGATCTATCTGCGCAGCTATGGCAGGTTGTCTGAAAAATTTTCTACTTACTATTCCAAACACAAAATACAATTTTTCAAAGTTAGAAAAATTAAAAAATAACAATAATTATCATTAGAAAAAAATTATTGTTCTGGCCTTGAGCTCGATTTGAACCTTGAATGATTTATCAATAGGCCGATAAAAACAAAAACAATTCACCAAGTTATTAAAATAAAAAACACTAAAAGAAAAGTTATATAATAAATTTATATGCTTAATTTGCATATTTTTTCCAAAAAATATTGAACAATGAATTCAAATAAAATTACCCAAGGCGTTTCAAATTGTTTTCAAATTGTCCTCAAGTTGTTAAAGAACAGCAAAAAAGGTACCGATTTTTTTTAAATTTTGCATTGCGATTGGCTGAAAGAATAAGCCAAATCAGTGATGCAAAATCTTTTAGTAGGTTCTAGGGGCATAAACAGTCCTTTGAAATGATTCTTACCTCATACTTAAGTTGAGGATATATGTACGTATGAGGTTTTGAAAAATCATTTGGGCTTACATTCAAAAATCTGTTGTTTATTTGCGAAACTATACAATAGCATCTGAATTGTTAATTTTAAGTTTCACACTTCATCCTTCAACACCCAAGTTTTCGAGTTTGACATAAAGTTGGCGGCCCTATCCAAAAGTAGTCCCTTGAAGTGAATCACATTGATTATAGCCAACGAAGTTTAAATATCACCTACACGTTACGGCTCCTTTTACAAATGTGAATACGTAGGCACATATATGTATTTACCAGGTGAGGCTTTGTCCTAGCAAGAACACTCAAAGTGGTGAAGCAAAAGCGTTCCCAAAACAGTCGAAATAATGACTGTGTGTGCTACTACCCTGACGTAGTAGACAGTCGAACTAGTCTGAAAACTGAAGCTACACGGTCAGCCATAATGACCTCTTATATCATAAGGCCGGAAAACAGCAGTTAACACCTTTCAACTTAAAATCGGTCGACTTTCATTCTAAAATATGGTTTTGATTTCACGAAGACCATTGAAATCAATGTTGTGAACACATACGTCTGCAAACTTTGGTCTACATTTTAAAAACTTTATCCAGGGTCCTTGTAAAATTTTAATTATATAGATGCGCCGAGGATTATACGATTTTCACCCATGAGTTACGCAATGACATCCACTTAGACTGCTTATGATTTCGAGGGCGGCATCCTTGACCGAATAGTCACTTCCTAACGTTTCAAGATGTTTCTCTGGTGTAGCTCGGCAGCATAGCGCGACAAAAACATCCGTTAGAAAGTGTTCGGAGCTACACCCAGAGATTCTAGGAAAGTGACGTCGATGTGGTCAGGATTGCTACGTTTGCACATCGGGAATTGTAGCTCTTAAAAACAGCCGACAATATTAATATTAATAGACCATTAATAGCAACCGTAACTCGCCTTTGTGCGTGTGGCCAAGGAGCCACACTTGATTTAAAGAAATTGTGTCAGCGACGATTATTAGGAGTTAACCCCAGGTGAAACTACGCATTGCACGAGATATACAGACAAATGTGTGACTATTTTATGTATCTCTATTTCTTTTCAGCAGACGCAGGAGTACCACTTCCAAAGACCGGAGTTAAGTACGAAGCCTCTCTGGAGTAAATGAACGAGGGACAATCCCTCCGCAAGGAACCAAATCGTTGATTTCCTTAAATACATACAAACAAAAACTTTCCTAAATATTAGTTTTTTGAATAGAAAAATCAAGCTTTTTGAAGTAAGAACACCGGCGCGCCATCCACGCCGCCGCCGCCGGTATATAATAGAGCCTACGCCACCGGCGGCGATAAAGTGATCGGCGAATTTAAAACCTGGCGTGGTGCCATATAAAAACCTACTCGCTTTATATATAACGGATCGTAACGGGACAGTGATTAACACGTGGCAACAGGTCATATATTGAAACTAAAGAAAACTCGAAATTATAATGCAACTAACGGAACAAATTACGGCTTAAAAAACACTATTGATTGCATATATATTTTATGCTGAATAAGCAGCTCGTGTTACAAACTATGCAATACTCAGTGCATACTTACATTAAACTACAATTTTGATCGCAAAAATCTTAATTCACTTTTTGTGAACATTGATAAATAAATTTGACAAATTGAATATAATCTGGCGTGGTTGCCATTGAAATACCAATCTCAATTGAAATTACAAACAATTACAAAAATTTATACTAATTCGCAAGTTGCTACACGTGGTTCTGGCCTCAATGCTATTACCATTGTGTACTTACTTACTTACTTAATTGGCGCTTAGCTGTCTAAACGGTTATGACCGTCCAACAAGGCGCGCCAGTCGCTCCGCCAACCGGCGCCAATTGGAAACACCAAGGGAGTTTAAATCGGTTTCACCTGGTCCTTCCAACGGAGTGGGGGCCGCCCTCTACCTCTGCTTCCATAGGCGTGTTCCGATAGAAATACTTTCTTGGCGGGAGCATCATCTTTTGTTCGCATAACATGGCCTAGCCAGCGCAGCCGCTGCGTTTTAATTCGCTGGACTATGTTGATGTCTGCGTATAGCTCGTACAGCTCATCATTAAATCTTCTTCGGTACTCGCGAACGCGTAGAGGTCCATAAATCTTTCGAAGAACTTTTCTCTCGAACATTGTGTACTAGTTGTGGAAAAATAAATATTAAAAACTTTATTGATTTTGTGACTGGCGTGGTGCCATTTAAAACCCTATTGAATTGAAAATACTGTCGGAATATAACCTGGTTTTATGAGGATCTTAAGAATCCCTACCACAGAAATTATAACCCTAAATATAATACATATATATTTTCTGCCCATTTTGATTAATCAGTAGCCGTGTTTTTTACACCCGTATACGTTTGCGCTTAAACTTCATATCGGCTGCCAAGCGTCAAACTTTAAATACACCTCTGCGCATAATACAAATGCATTAGTACGTACTACTAATTTTTAATACACATTATACTCAGATGTAACTGAAATATGTGTCTATGTTTCAATTAACACTAATTCAATGTTTCACCTCTAAAAATGGTGTGTATCCACAATTCATCGCAACTGATTCAGCTGTATGTTATACACAGCCATACAACAGAGGGTTGTGTCTCCGTTTTTCGGTACACCCTGTGCTGTAGCTAGTTGTTTAACCAATGCCGCTAGATGGAGACCCATCATTATATAAGCGAGGATGAGCGTTTTTTACGGGCAAACGTAAACGTAACTGTTAAGCGGGAGTCATTGGTGCCGTATGTCGTATCCCTGTAGTGGTATCCCTAACGTAATCAGCTGTTTATCGTTACGACGGTAAACCAAAAACCACCCTGCAAAAATTGTTGGATTACGTGTTCCATTTTCTTCATGTTGGAGTACTCTAACAATACTCCTTTGCAATGCGTTTGCGGACCGCCAGCAGCCGATCATTGCTCGTTTTTTAATGAACGTGATCACGACACGATGATGATCGAACAGAGTTGCCAAAGTAAAATATTGCATAAAAATAACTGATAATAAAATTTTACTATGGCAACTCTGATAAAATGCAACCGCGCACTGGTTTTATGTATACATACTATAGTATAGAGAAATATTAGTTTCTTTATTCACGCAAATGCTAAATAACATAAGAATATTCGTAGTAAACAATATAAAAGTTGTATTTCCCCTCTTCATTTACCTTCATTTTAAATTAAATTCACTCCGATAATTCTTTCCGACACAATTCGTCTTTAGTACTTTGGCATATGATCCTCTGTGGGTGCTCCATGGAGTACTACAGTGAAAGTACTTTGGAAAGTACTCTCACGAATGTACTCTATGGATACTCACAAACAAAGCGAGAGTGGGATCACCTACTCCTCTCCTAGGACATCGCAATGTTAATTGGAGCACATTTTTTGTGTGAATACAGATTAGATTTGGAATAGTCCTATACTCCCAAAGGAGTATTCCTTACATTATTTATAGAGAACTTGCGTTCTTTGAAGGGCAATTGGTTGGCTACGATACGGTTACGACCTTAGCAGCACCAATAATCGATTGCATTGATTCTCATAAGGTTGGTCGAATCAGCTGTTAAAACCCTGCAAAAATTGTTGGATTACGTGTTCCATTTTCTTCATGTTGGAGTACTCTAACAATACTCCTTTGCAATGCGTTTGCGGACCACCATCAGCCGATCATTGTTCGTTTTTTAACGACCGTGATCACGACACGATGACGATCGAACAGAGTTGCCAAAAGTAAAATATTGCATACAAATAACTGATAATAAAATTTTACTTTGGCAACTCTGATAAAATGCAACAGCGCACTGGTTTTATGTATACATACTATAGTAAAGTGAAATATTAGTTTCTTTATTCACGCAAATGCTAAATAACATAAGAATATTCGTAGTATAAAATATAAAAGTTGTATTGCCCCTCTTGATTTACTTTCATTTTAAATTAAATTCACTCCGATAATTCTTTCCGACAACACAATTCCTCTTTAGTACCCTGGCATATGATCCTCTGTGGGTGCTCCATGGTGTACTACAGTGAAAGTACTTTGGAATGTACTCTCACGTATGTACTCTATGGAATACTCACAAACAAAGCGAGAGTGGGATCACCTACTCCTCTCCTAGGACATAGCAATGTTAATTGGATCACATTTTTTGTATGAATACAGATTAGATTTGGAGCAGTCCTATACTCCCAAAGGAGTATTTCTTACAATATTTATAGAGTACTCGCGTTTTGGAAGGGTTATCAAAACTTCGAAGGCTAAAAAAATTGAACTATACTAGCAAAAAAATCGATTCTTCGTTCTTGGAAAAAAGATCGATTAAACGGATTAAAAATCGAATCGAAATACAGCTCTAATTTGTTGTTTTCGTGCATGTTTTCGTGGCTACAATTTTTCACATTTTTGTGCAATTTTTCGTGGAAGCAATTTAGCATTGTTTACTATATAGTTTGGCAACTTAAACAGAGGTTATGTTGCGAATAGAGTGGAAGGCAGTGGACTAGGCAGTCGAATGTCATAAAATGAAGGAATGGTGTTCGGAGTTTTTTCAAAATTAAAAAAAAAATTGATAAAAGCTTTAATAAAAATAAAACTACTGTTTTAATAACAACAAAAATGCCTTATATATTCTATGTACATAAATTCGTAAAGATTATCTCACTTTAAAATTTGAGTTAAATAATCTAAAGTTTTGTTTTGAAACTGAGTCGAGAACTGTTCGTGTGAATGTGCGAATTTTCACCGATCAGCTGTTAGTTGCGCTACTTGGTAAAATTTACAATGCAATTTAGTGCTTTTTTGACCAGAATTATACTAGAAAGGCTATCACTTAACCTTAACTAATGTGCAAGGAAATCAAGATGCACACTTGGACTAGGAGTAACAATCCAAACAAATAGTAAACATTGGCGTGCATGTGCTGAAACCCCGCGTTTCTCCCGCCAGGTTCTATTTCTTGCATTAAAACCATCAACGTGCAGATCCAACTTAATCCATGAAAATGTCAACAAAAATGTCATCGGTCGTGGTTTCGCACGTCTATAGTGAAGATATGAAAATATCCAAATTACTGCGACGTTTACTTATGGAGAATAATGGACCAGCATCGCTTGAACTTTGCAACAAGTTGGAAATGGCTGTTCGTGCACAAACAAATGCTACATACATTTGTCGATCCTTTGATTTGCTAATGGACAATATGCTGAGCGTACTGAAACAGTGTCCCAAAGAATGTTTGGAAAAGGCAAGCACAGTCATGGGAGTAATGGGGTACATAAATCGTAATGATTTTCCAATTTATAAAAATTACATCATGAAGGCATATCAAACGCAAAAATCTATACGTAAATACTTGATGCTGGCGTTGAAGACAACATTCAGGTAAAGTTTGTGTTTTAGAAATTACTTCGGCCTTGTTCCATCTTGACAAATGTTACTCAATTGCAATAAGTCAAGTTTATGTATATGAGTTATTTATGTTTTGATTTTACCACATTCTTCATAAAGAGTGCAAATAACTTCCACCACGTGGGTCTTAGTTGCTCCGTCTACAGTCTGGTCGGAGCATCGGAACAATTTGGCTTCCTGTCTGCTACACCCCAAAGGCTATAGTGGTGCTTTTGTCATTAAGCAACCCATACTTACTAGGGTCTCGATGGAATAGTTGGCATGTTATCCTTTAAAACCAAATATCTCGGCGATGTGTAGAAAAAATCTGAATAAGCAAACCACCTATCCGAAGAGGGGCTGAAGCTAGAACATGTCGAAGTTATTTTTGAGCTAAGATTGTTTTTATTGATAATATGTATCATCTTTTGAAAACAGGTGATATAAACTTTTCCAAATACTTGTGTTCATGGAATGAATTTCAAAAATTGCCTGTAATCGCTTCTTCAAACGTCCAAACAAGTGGCATTTCGTCTCTGGCATATGGTAGCATGATGTCCTTGAGTATGTTAACATATGAAGTGCCAGTCATAATTTCCCTAACCCAATGAATAGGTCCCACGCGTAGTGAAGAAAAGCATGCCAATATTTTAGGGTTTTTGTTTACTTCGTAAGGTATTCAGTAGAAGGGCGCCGTATTACATATTGGCATGATCCCTTTTCATCATACATGACAATCTTCTACTCCTTCGACCATAGATTTTTGCGCTATTCAAATCATCTTGGCAAATCGAAGTCTCTTTTTTTACATGCCCTTTTGTCAACAACGGTACTTTTCTTGGACTGTGTTCACCCAGGTCGTGCTCACGTCAACGCCGACGAACAGTGTCAAAGCTTGAATCCACTTTTAAGGCTTGTTGTTGCTGTTGTTGTTGTTGGTGTTGTTGTATTAACAATAAAGACTCCCCGAAGGCTTTGGCAAGTGTTATCGATGTTGACGGTCCTTTGCCGGATATAGATCCGGTACGTTCCGGTAACAAAGCACCATTAAGGTACTAGCCCGACCATCTCGAGAACGATTAATATGACCACAATAAACCTTTAAACCATACCGCCCTCCCCACCCCCTAGTTACATGAGGAACTTGGGGTCGCCAGAAACTCGCCTGTTAAATATGTGAATGATACATTCATATTTGTATTAGGATCCCTCTCGCGTAGGCGAGGTTGACAATTGGGTTGCGGAAGCTTTGAAGCTATATAGCTTTTTATTGCGCATATCAACCCCTTGAAGGCATATTTGATCTTAGTAGCAGGCGTAAATGGAAACTGCTTTGAGTATCTGACGACGGACTTAACTGCATTGCTACAACAACAACTACGGACTTAACTTCTCTTACCGACATCGCGGATTCTTCCACGTTTTTCGCCACTTGGTTGGTACTTGTTGGCAACATGTTAATCCTAACAAGCGAGTGCATTTTTTGAAGCCGCCTTCTTAGTCTAATAGATTTTACAGTAGATACCGAAAAATTGTTGTGATAAAACAATTGGCCACTTAAATGAAATGAGCCATAATTACTACTAAAATTTTGACAGAAACTGTATATAGCAAAAACACTGATTAGCTGAGTAAAATCTGAACCATTCCGATACGTAAATAAGGCTGACATCGAATGATGAGATTTTGTCGATTGTTGCCGAAAGTATTTTTGTTCCCCGTCATCTAACATCTTATTAAACAATTCCCTAAAGCGAATTACAACTCTCCAGCTTCCATCCATAATTTCTTTGGATGGTGTCCTCCCGAAGTGATAATATTTATAAAGTTAGTTCCGGGACGTCGGCCTCGATAAAAGCTTTAAGAAACTCGTGCTTTGATTGATACGGTTGACCAGCAATATGCGATCTTTAAGGGGTTTCTCTGGTACTGCAAATGGCACCATTAAGGTACTATCCTGACCATCTGGGGAACGGTTTCATGACCACATTCAACATGAGTCATCCAACCCCCTACTTTCCCGAGGAGCTTGCGGTAGTCAGAGCCTTGCGCTACGAACCCCCTTGAATACAGAAAGTTCATAGATGCCTATTCTCGGATGGCACTCTTTTTTTCTAGCAGGGTTCACCTATTAGCCTGATGATTAAGTGAACCGTTTTCTCCGTTAATATCCTCAAAGAGTAAGCGAAGTCACAGAATATTCCGCTGTATGACAAAGGCTATGAATGTGACAACCTCTTTCCATTTAAATTTATCTATTACATATACTACTTTTTCTTTACAGTTGCGATGCTGTCAATTTGGATTTATCTGTATATAGTGAGCGCTTGTTAGCTGTATTGAAGGATTATCTCGAAAATGCTGAACTGGCTGACACATTTATAGCTGTTAGCGAAACAATTTCAGAATTTTGCAAGCACTACAAACGTGCTTTTGACGTACATTTTACAGATATTGTCGATATAATTGTTGGTTGGCATTTGGAGGCCGAACAACCGTCTAAACTTAAATTGCAATGTTCCGCAACGCTACAACAATTTGCACCATATTTTTTAAAGGAGCTAGATTTCACGTTTGGTTTGCTCGGGCAGTTTCTCGAGGATATCGTTGCATTGGGCGATGAAATAACACATGGCCCTTCACCGACGGCATCACTAACAGTGCTAACAGGAGAGGCTGGCGTAAGGTCACATATGCAAAAAGTTGAAGTACGAATCGGTTGCTTTGTGGGTGCATTCAATTCCATATTGAAGTCTTTGGCGAATCGTATGCAGTTTGTAGGTATAATAGTAGGCCAAAATATTGTAAACGAAGCTGCTGTGACAATATCAAAAACTGCTGAACAAACGCTGGAAGTAACAATGGTTAGCGAGAGTACTATAATGAATATAAATGAATTTTTTTGTCTACTCTTCGCCAACGCTACCTGCGATGTTATAAAACTGGTTAATATCGAGGAACTGATCGCTTTGGAAATGATACAACTTAATCACCTGGGTGATGCGCCTAAATTAACCTTGCTCTATTTGATACACTGTGTGTTTAGGCAATTGCGTACGAATTTGCCATTGTCCACAGTCACTTTAGTTTTCAAACCAACGCATAATCCATTAGCCAGCATCAAATTTACAAATAATGATAAGCTACGTTGCATGTTTCTCAAAGTCTATCATGAGGTACTGATGGTAAAGAATGTACCACTATTACAAGAGGCATACCGACATATTACAATTGATATACTCAACACTATAGAAACGTTGGAAACGCATGATGAAACACTGCCGGCGTATACGAGTGCAATTTTGCAAGCAGAGGCAACGCTCAGTTTCTATTTGACTGCCCTATCCGTCTTGGCTACACAAACATCTTCGATTATTAGCATGTATGCATTGCATCCTTCTATATTGGAATTGCTGATTATACATTGTAAAGCAGGCGCTAACCCACTTTGGCAACGTCATCCCACATTGCATGCGGCATTACTTAATGTACTCGTCATACATTGTTTGCGTAATCATAATTTTCGTACAACATCACGTTTACTTACCACTGAATTGATCTCTACGACAACAAAACATGCCCTAGACGAAAAGAGCTCGCCAACCTCAGAGAACTTCAGCTTAATATTAAATTTTGTAGATGGTATTTTAAGCGCTGCAAATGATTTGAATGTTACCAATTTAAATTTGCTGCTCGACTGGATAATATGCATATTCATTGAGTGTCGTGAAAATGCCACAGTACTGGAGCAGCATACAACTTTTAATGCGATTTGCAAGTCCATTAGTCAAGCCACTTTCTTATCACCACTTAAATGCGCTAAATCTATTGAAATGGTACTCGAATATGCTGTAATCAATTTCGAAGTCTTGGAGTACTTTCGAGATGCTGCTATTATTATGTTGGATGCATGTGATGCGCATGTACGCAATGCTTATACCACTATACTCGCAAAGTTGCCTCTTTCCACCTGTTTGACGTCGGTGCGCATCGACAATCATATAAGCCTGCGCAAATCTCAACTCAACGACCTCATGCAATGGTATCGCTCAACTACTTATTACGCGCCATTACGTAGTAAATATTTCAAAACATTTTTAGAGCGTATCGATATTGATGCCATTGAAGAATATGAATCATTTTGTCAATTCACTTTAGAAATATTTTCTAAATCTTGGGTATCGCGTTATCGTGAAAGCTCAACAGCCTATGAAATAGCGGTGCGCCGGAGCTGCCAAGGAATGGCGCTTTGGTTGGAATATGAAGCCGCGCGGCAATGTGTGCGTAATAAGTTACGCACTTCGTTGGGAAAGCCGCAAGAGACATTTTTGGCGATTGAAGCAATAATTTCGAAATATGCACGCATATTGTCTACCAAAAGTGGTTTGTCCAGCGCTTCCAATGGACGTAAAGTAGCACTAACACACATGATAGCACTACAACGTAATACCCGCGTGCTGCTTGGTTTCATCGATAGTTTGGAGAAGCATATTTATAATGCCGCTGAAGGCACAGCATTTGCTATACCAGCCTTGGATAAGCCAGTGAAAACTTTCTTTCGTATAAATGCGCACACTTGTAATGAATGGTTGAATCGTATAAGGCCAAGTGTGAATTTGATTGCGATGCATAGCATGATGCCCGAATTGGTCATACGTAATTCCGAGGTAAGTGTGACCTCATCCGATCTAACCTAACCTTAGCTAGACTAGTCTAACCGATCCTTACATAATCTAAGCATTCACAATTTTACTCCAATTTTCTTGCAGGCAATTCTCCGCATAAGTAAGCTCACCGACATGCAATTAGATCACACAATTATAACATTGGTGTGGGCATTACTATGCTGCGACGAGCCTTCCTCCCTATATGGTCTACATATTTGGCTTAAGTCACATCATCCGAAAGCAGCCAAGCGTTGTGTCTGGATCTTATATGCCGCAGAACAAGCGCTTGGACGTAAAGAGCATGCCGCTGACAGCTACGAAGCTTTTCTTTCAGAACGCGACTCCAATTTAGATGCGCGCATTAAAGATTTTGTAGTTGACCAGCTGATGTATTGCCTTTACTACACTGGTCAGTGGGGGCGCTGTCGCCGAATCCAAACCCGCTATAAAAATGGTGAAAAAAACAATAGTGGTGGATATTATTACGAATTAGCTGAAGCACTGGTGAATGATTACGAAAGTGAGGCAAGTCGTAGTGCTGCGCTGCAAAATGCCCTAATGGAACTATCTAGCTGGACGCAAAATAATAACGAGTGTAACAGCAAAGATACACATATACCAGAAACATTTTCCTATTATCATATAACACAAAAGTTGCAAGATGCTTGTGTTCTGCAGGCCCTTAAATGGAACGCGATGTCTTGCCCACCACTCAGCGCTGAGTTTCAACACTGCATACGTAGCGGCGTACAAGAGTTACCCTACCACAATAGTGTGTGCCGTATTGGTGAGCATCGTAATGCTCTAAGTGATATACTCATACTTAATCATGTGGCACAAAAGCTATTTACCACACAACATATGCAAGCAGAGGAAAAATTGAGCGGTATGTGTAGCGTCGAAGATGCTGAGAAGTCGACATGTTTACTCAAGTTTTTGCTATGGACTTTGCTATTTGACCAGCGCATGGGCGCGCCTGTACATAGCGCGTGTCACTATTCACTTTATTTAGATGTAGCGCATAGAGCGCGTTGTGAAGGAAACGGTGGCTTTTGTCGCACAATGTTGCAATGCTTCTTTAGGAAAAAGGGATTTCAAGAATCGCTTTCTGAAGTATCGCGTCAGCTGCGCGAGAATGAGTATATGGTAAGTGTACGCGATGCCGATTTGGTGCGCGGTTTCAGCGAGTTGGCGAAGTGTTCGTATGTCACCTCAGCAAACCAAATTAATGCCATCAGTCTAGGCGCTGCATATTGTACACAAATTATAAAACAATTTAATGGGCAACAACACGGCACGTATCCGCCAAGTAGCGCAGATATGCTGCTCACGCTCGCCGATTGGCTCTCACCGCGCGTTGGAGGTATTTCGAATGGTTTGAGCGCTGGTGGAGTAAGCAGCGCGCCAAACAATAATATTAATGCAGCGCTTGCCCTGAGAGAAATGCAAGAATTATTGCAAGCGTTGCCTGACATATCAGTAAATTTTATAAAAGAAAGCGGTGGGAATGAAGCTGTTAACGCACTCATACCGCCCGCTGAAAAGGCTATTGGCAGGCTTATCAACGCCAGCATTTATCAGCAGAGCGATTCATGCGATGCTTGGTTTGCATATGGCAATTGGTGCTATCGCTGGGGTAAACGCTTAATGGAAGCAAAACAACCAAATGAAATGAAAGCATTGGCATTACCACAACGCGACATGCATGCCATCCGCGAAGTTCTGGGCGGCCAGGTGAGTGATGAAGCGATCAGTCAAGTTGTGAGCGTGCTAAACGCCCAACAATTAAGTAATCTAGATACGGAAGAAGAGGATATTGAGAAGAGCGAGCTCACCTCTAGCGAATTAATTGAACAAGCTTTGCGACGCGTTGACGTGCTTGCGTACAAACCATCAGAACAAATCGCAAGTATTATAAAAATATGGCGCCAAGCGCATCGCAGCGTTTATGTGTATTATGAAATGGCGACAAAGGCTTATTTCACTTACTTAACTATTGGCACAGTGCAAAGTGAGAACAAACGGGCAACAACAATTGGCGCTGTAGATTGTACACCTGTTACAGTTACGTTGCGCTTGTTGCGTTTGATCGTTAAATATGCAGCAGGTTTGCAAGAAGTATTGGAGGAGGGGCTGCGCACCACGCCCCTACGCCCATGGAAAGTTATTGTACCTCAGCTATTTAGTCGTCTAAATCACCATGAGCCCTATGTGCGCAAAAGTGTTTCTGATTTGCTTTGTCGTTTGGCGCAAGATCGCCCACATCTGATTATTTTTCCTGCTGTTGTTGGCGCTCATCAGGAAATAAAAGACTGTGCGCCAGTAAACAGTGCGTTCAAAGAAAAACTTACCGTCGACGACGACGCTCAAACAAAAGAGACGAAATGCAACACTCTACTGTCAAATTGTTTCCGGTCTTTGCTTCATACACTTTCGCAGCAAGCACCCGATACTGTTGCGCATGTGCAAATGCTTGTACGGGAATTGAAGCGCGTCACATTGCTTTGGGAAGAATATTGGGGGCATGCAGTTTCGCAGTTATATAGCGAATATGCACCACTTTTTAATGCACTCGAGTTGGAATTGAAAAAATGTGGTGGCACAGCTACAGAAAAAATTCTAGCAAAGCATGCTGTTCTAATGCAACACTTAGCTTATGATATGGAACGCATTGCCGCAGTTAGTGCGAAATCAGCTGATACCAATTATGAACGTAATTTTCAAGAGCGTTATAGTGTGCTGATCACAAATACAATAAATGAATTGAATCAACCGTTTAATGCGACCAAACCCTTCGATGGCTGGTTGCGCATCAAACAATTATATAGCGTTTTTCAGCAGCGCTCCCTACGCGGTTATGCCTCTACATTGAAAATAGCTGACCTCAGTCCCGTGCTGGAAAATATGCGAAACACAGCAATATCTATGCCAGGTGTCGACACCTACGCTAAAGAGCCTGTCTATATTAGATCTGTTGATAGCGCAGTGCACATTTTACCAACCAAAACCAAACCGAAGAAACTCGCTTTCTACGGCAGCGATGGACGCAAGTATACTTACCTCTTCAAAGGCTTGGAAGATCTACATCTGGATGAGCGCATAATGCAATTCCTATCCATTTCGAATTCAATGATGGCGCGCGCTAATATTTCCGGCACCGAATCACCACAACGCTCGCGCGCTTTTAAAGCGCATCACTACTCTGTCATACCACTGGGCCCCCAATCCGGTTTAATCAGTTGGGTTGATGGAGTCACACCGCTATTTGCTGTCTACAAGAAATGGCAACAGCGTGACGCAGCACTAAAACAACAGCAAAAAGAACGACAAAGCTCTCAACAAAATAATACTCAGCAACAGTCAGAGGTAGCGGCACCTACAGCCACACGTCCATCTGAACTTTTCTACAGCAAGTTAACACCTCTGCTAGCCGAGCAAGGAATGAAAGTCACCGATCCTCGCAAGCAGTGGCCTCTTGCTATATTGCGGCGCGTCTTGGATGAGCTGATTAAAGAAACGCCACGCGATTTGTTAGCTAAGGAATTGTGGTGTATGGCAAATACGGCAGCCGATTGGCGTAAATCTATATGTAGCTATGCAGCGTCCTTGTCAGTGATGTCAGTTATAGGTTATGTTATTGGCTTGGGTGATAGACATTTGGATAATGTGCTGATTAATTTGACTGCCGGTGAAATTGTTCATATCGACTATAATGTATGTTTCGAGAAAGGAAAGACGCTGCGTGTACCAGAAAAGGTGCCATTCCGACTGACACCCAATTTAGAGGAAGCGTTAGGAATAACAGGCATAGAGGTGAGCTAAAATTGAACTCAGTTAAATGTACTTGTATATGTATGTATCCCATTTTCTAAGGAAATTATAAAGTGTGTTATACCTTAAGACCTCCGCCAAAATATTTCCGTGTAGTTTTGAAATTCACGCGCGCTGGACCAATCTGAAAATAGCGTTAGTTATGCAAGAAAACAAATAACTGCCAATATTTTTTAAACGGTTCGGCGACAATTAATGATTGAGTAAATATATGGCAAAAAAGTGGGCTCGAACAAAACCCTAGAACTATAAGGTCACCCTTCCCGCGGCAGCCGGCTCTATGTACCGGAGCGACTTGGGTTTTCTTTTCTGACCAAGGGCTGTAATTTCCATGTAACCCCGATACATTTGTCGTCTCTACCACAAATTGTTATCCTCGGACAATCTTTTTTCGGCTGGACTGCTACACGCCCCCCTGCTCCGGGAAGGTATTGAACCTAAGCCCGGTCCCAGGCTGTGGTTCTGCTGCATATACCGGAAAAGAATCTACCTCAGACGGTCATACACTTGCCAGTGTGGCCCGTGTAAGAGATCGTTTCACCGTTTGGGTTGTTTTGGGTTAGAACCTAACGTTTGTCGTCCCCAAAATTTCTACAAAACTTTTGTGGCTTCCTGCTTTTCGTTTCCAAGGACATCCCACGGTTCGCGCTTAACTGTACCTCCGCTACCTTCAGAACGCGCTTTTACCACCGTCCCGCCCCTCGCGTAAGAAGGAGTCATCAACTTCTAGTCCCCCACACCATGTGCTCCGTATGTCAGCTAAGGATATTTATGATAGCGACATCGGTCCAATGCAGTTCATGCCTTGGTCGATGTCATCTTCATAGATGCTTCGGGCTAACACCGGGCTTCCACCGTGCTGCCAAAACACAAGTACCAACCCATCGATACCAGGTACCCAATTATCAGTCGGACAGCGCACTTGACAAAGCCTAAATCCTGCAAGGTATATTCACCCATTTCTAACTCCCAAAGTGAAGACTGCCACCCCGTTGCACTTCAGAATTCTGCAATTTAATTGTAATGGGCTAACCGGAAAGATCGCGGAGATAGTTGCGATAGTTGGCCTATAAAAAAATTTAAATCTATATTCCTTCTGCCACCTGCTGTCCAAGGGGCTATCGCCCTGATTTCGGTGCGCTACGTGACCTAGCGAGACAACTCGACCCTAGAGACCCCATATTAGGAATATCAACTTGGATATTATGCGGTTGGTAAATTAACACAAACGTGCCAAATGGGACGAGCATCTAAAGAACTGCAACCTCTCTGCGGGTGTCGGTAAACTGCGGTCAACCGTCAAATCCTTGTCCAATCCAACAAAACGCAATTATAGCTTTCGGAGATAAGACTATCATATTCGGAAACATGCGCGAGCGCCTTTTGCCGACAATTTGTAATGCATCCTTCAGAAGGCAAGGTCAGACGGCCCCATCAACAAAACGCAATTATAGCTTTCGGAGATAAGACTATCATATTCGGAAACATGCGCGAGCGCCTTTTGCCGACAATTTGTAATGCATCCTTCAGAAGGCAAGGTCAGACGGCCCCATAAACACAAACACGACAGAGCTTGAAGGAGCCATCCAAAAAGCCAAGCTCTCTAAATCAATTGGCCCAGACGGAATAGCCATGCCAATGCTAAAAAACCTTGGTGCTGAGGGAATAAACTACCTACTGCACGTTTTCAACCTGGCGTTGAAGTTCTTTGACGTTCCCAAACAACGGAAAATGGCAGGGATGACTCCACTAGTAAAGCCTGGGAACCCAGCTAACGGAGGCGAGTCATAGCGAACGATATCACTAGTTTCGCCAGTAGAGAAGACATTGAAAACCGCCCTGCTCTCTCATTTCATGGCGAATCTTTGCCTAGACACCCATTAATATGGCTTCCGCAAAATGCATAGCACCACCACCGCGCTAAACGCCATAAATACTCAGGATGGTGCTCGTGGTACTAGACTTGTCAAAATCTTTTGACACATCAACCACGGCACGCTACTCCAAAACATAGAAAGCTAACCCCTTCCCCTTGTCTAAAAAGATGGACCGCAAATTATCTGAATGGTCTGCAAGGGTCAGCTCAATTAAGGAACGAAACCTCAAAGTCTAGGAGACTTAAACAGGGGGTACCACAGGGTGGTGCCCTATCCCCGAATATGTTTAATTTCTACATATTAAAGCTCCTCACCCCACCAGAAGGAGTTGGATATTTCCACAGATCGATGAGCTTTGCAACAAAATAAACGGCTACCTCCCTGATCTCTCCAGTTTTTTCGCCTCTCGAAACCTGACATTATCACCGACTAAACTTTATCGGCGACCTTATTTACAACATGGGCGTCCCAAATGTCGACGGTTTAAACATCCACGTCAATGGCACTACGCTACCGACTGTCTTACACCCCAAACGTTCGATCAGGATTTACATTTTGGTGAGCATGCAGGCGGAATTGTACTGAAAATCCAGAGCCGCAATAAAATCTTCAAATCTCTTGCTAATACTTGGGATAAAGAAAAATAAACGCTCATTACCACTTCAAAGTAATTGGCTAGCCGATTGTATGCTACGTATCTCCGATATGATCGCCAAGCCTAAAGACTACTCACTAGAAGAAGCTACAGGCCTGCCAAAATACCGCCCTCAGAACCGCCACGGGTTGTCTTCTTATGTCCCCAGAACACCATATACATAATGAAGCGAGAATACTCCCCATTAGGGAGAGAAACGAGATGCTAACCAAACAATTCCTGTTGAATACCCAGAAACCTGGGCATCCCAACAGACATCTGATTGATGAGCCTACACCGCCCAGAGGCTTAAGAAGTCATCTCCGTAAGCATGACGAGGAAATACGGCACCTGAGAACACAGTCGTATGAAGATAAAAAAAACACAAGCAGGTTCTCAGTGAACTCCACAAACAGGCGTCGGACCTCTATTCCCGGAATCGCCCGGTGAACCCTTTACTCAAAGAACAATATCCAAAACTAGCAGAGGAGGAACGCACTCTCCATAGGGAAACGCGCGTTACTCTAGCTCAACTTCGATCTGGATACTGTAACAGGTTAAACTCTTACCTATCGAGAATCAACCCCGATATACCAAACATATGTCCTGCTTGTAAAGTGTCCCCACATCACACCAAACATATCTTTAACTGTATTGTGGAACCAACGCCTCTAACACGTCTCTCATTATGGTCCACCCCTGTTGAAACAGCAAGTTTCCTTGGACTCCCGTTAGAGGACATTGATGACAATTTGTGATCGGTCGCACCTATTGATGGGTCGAAGTACTGCTACAACAACAACAATCATTTCCTATGCCGACGGCTGCACGATAGTGGCAACGGGACCGGCCCTCCAATAGATGAGTTAGTTTCTAAAATAAACTGCTCCCAGTCTTTTTAGTTTCTTAACCTCGCGCAACCTCGCACTATCAGCGACAAAATCCACGGCCACTCTGTTTGATGTCGAAGGAACAGTTGACGCAATTATTGGACGTTCAAGTCGATGGTTGTTGTTGTTGTAGCAATGCTCGCCCCACCTAATAGCCGCGACCGATCACAAATTGTCATCACTATCCTCTAACGGGAATCCAAGGAAACTTGCCGTTTCAACAGGGGTGGACCATAAGGAAAGGGGTGTTAGAGGCGTTGGTTCCACATTACAATTAAAGAGATGGTTGGTGTCATGTGGGGACACATTGCAAGCAGGGCATACATTTTGTATGTCGGGGTTGATTCTGGATAGGTAAGAGTTTAACCTGTTACAGTATCCAGAACGAAGTTGAGCAAGAGTGACACGCGTTTCCCTGGGGAGTATGCGTTCCTCTTCTGCGAGTTCTGGATATTTTTCTTCAAGTACTGGATTCACCGGGCAATTCCCGACATAAAGTCCGACGCCTGTCTATGGAGTTCACCAAGGACCTGCTTGTGTTTTTCCGCTTCATACGGCTGGGTTCTCAGGTGCCGTATTTCCTCAAAATGCTTACGGAGATGACTCCTTAGGCCCCTAGGCGGTGCTGGTTCGTCAATCAGATGTCTGTTGGGATGCCCAGGTTTCTGGGTATTCAACAGAAACTGTTTGGTCAGCATCTCATTTCTCTCCCTGATGGGGAGTATTCTCGCCTCATTATGCAGATGGTGTTCTGGGGACATAAGAAGACAGCCCGTGGCGATTCTGAGAGCAGTATTTTGGCAGGCCTGTAGTTTCTTCCAGTGGGTGGTTTTTAGGCTTGGCGACCATATGGGTGACGCGTAGCACGTAATCGGCTGGCTAATTGCTTTGTATGTGGTCAAGAGCGTTTCTTTATCTTTTACCCAGGTACTGCCAGCAAGGGATTTGAGGATTTTATTACGGCTCTGAATTCTTGGAACAATTGCGGTTGCGTGCGCACCAAAATGTAGATCCTGATCAAACGTCACACCCAAGATTTTGGGGTGTAGGACAGTCGGTAGCGTAGTGCCATCGACGTGGATGTTCAATATGGTCGACATTAATGAGGGTTTTAAAAGGGAGTGGTGGTAGTTGTATAGGTGGACGCCTTTTCGAGATATCGCCATAAAGGTGGACCAGGGGTGACTCTAGAATGTGTTTGTACGATATGGGTATCAAATTAAAGGTATTAATGAGGGTTTTAAAAGGGAGTGGTGGTAGTTGTATAGGTGGTCGCCTTTTCGAGATATTAGCATAAAGGTGGACCAGGGGGGACTCTAGAATGCGTTTGTACAATATGGGTATCAAACGAAATGTGTTAATGAGTATTTTAAAAGGGATTGGGCCTTAGTTCTATAGGTGGACGCGTTTTCGAGATGTCGCCATAAAGGTGGACCAGGGGGACTCTAGAATATGTTTGTACGATATGGGTATCAAATTAAAGGTATGAATGAGGGTTTTAAAAAGGAGTGGTGGTAGTTTCATAGGTGGTCGCCTTTTCGAGATATAGGCATAAAGGTGGACCAGGGGTGACTCTAGAATTTGTTTGTACGATATGGGTATCAAATGAAAGGTGTTAATGAGTATTTTAAAAGGGCGTGGGGCTTAGTTCTATAGGTGGACACCTTTTCGAGATAACGCCATAAAGGTGGATCAGGGGTGACTAGAATGTGTTTGTACGATATCGGTATCAAATGAAAGGTGTTAATGAGTATTTTAAAAGGGCGTGGGGCTTAGTTCTATAGGTGGACACCTTTTCGAGATATCGCCGTAAAGGTGGACCAGGGGTGACTCTAGGATGTGTTTGTACGATATGGGTATCAAATTAAAGGTATTAATGAGGGTTTTAAAAGGGAATGGTGGTAGTTGTATAGGTGGTCGCCTTTTCGAGATATTGGCATAAAGGTGGACCAGGGGTGACTCTAGAATGCGTTTGTACAATATGGGTATCAAACGAAATGTGTTAATGAGTATTTTAAAAGGGATTGGGCCTTAGTTCTATAGGTGGACGCGTTTTCGAGATGTCGCCATAAAGGTGGACCAGGGGGACTCTAGAATATGTTTGTACGATATGGGTATCAAATTAAAGGTATGAATGAGGGTTTTAAAAAGGAGTGGTGGTAGTTTCATAGGTGGTCGCCTTTTCGAGATATGGGCATAAAGGTGGACCAGGGGTGACTCTAGAATTTGTTTGTACGATATGGGTATCAAATGAAAGGTGTTAATGAGTATTTTAAAAGGGCGTGGGGCTTAGTTCTATAGGTGGACACCTTTTCGAGATAACGCCATAAAGGTGGATCAGGGGTGACTAGAATGTGTTTGTACGATATTGGTATCAAATTAAATGTATTAATGAGGGTTTAAAAGGGAGTGGTGGTAGTTGTATAGGTGGCCGCCTTTTCGAGATATCGGCATAAAGGTGGACCAGGGGGGACTCTAGAATGTGTTTGTACGATATGGGTATCAAATTAAAGGTATTAATGAGGGTTTTAAAAGGGAGTTGTGGTAGTTGTATAGGTGGTCTCATTTTCGAGATATCGGCATAAAGGTGGACCAGGGTGAATTTAGAATGCGTTTGTACAATATGGGTATCAAACGAAAGGTATTAATGAGTATTTTAAAAGGGAGTGGGCCTTAGCTTTATGGGTGGACGCCTTCGCGAGATATAGCTATAAAGGTGGACCAGGGGAGACTCTAGAATATGTCTGTACGATATGGGTGTCAAATGAAAGGTGTTAATGAGTATTTTAAAAGGGCGTGGGGCTTAGTTCTATAGGTGGACGCCTTTTCGAGATATCGCCATAAAGGTGGACCAGGGGTGACTCTAGAATGTGTTTGTACGATATGGGTATAAAATTAAAGGTATTAATGAGGCTTTTAAAAGGGAGTGGTGGTAGTTGTATATGTGAAGGCGTTTTCCAGATATCGACCAAAATGTGGAACAGGGTGACCCAGAACATCATCTGTTGGATACCGCTAATTTATTTATATATATAATACCACGAACAGTATTCTTGCCAAGATTTCAAGGGTTTTTTATTTCGCCCTGCAGAACTTTTTCATTTCATTCTACTTAATATGGTAGGTGTCACACCCATTTTACAAAGTTTTTTTCTAAAGTTATATTTTGCGTCAATAAACTAATCCATATACCATTTTTCATCCCTTTTTTCGTATTTGGTATAGAATTATGGCATTTTTTTCGTTTTTCGTAATTTTCGATATCGAAAAAGTGGGCGTGGTCATAGTCCGATTTCGACCATTTTTTATACCAATACAGAGTGAGTTCAGATAAGTACGTGAACTGAGTTTAGTAAAGATATATCGGTTTTTGCTCAAGTTATCGTGTTAACGCGGAAGGACAGACGGTCGACTGTGTATAAAAACTGGGCGTGGCTTCAACCGATTTCGCCCTTTTTCACAGAAATAAGTTATCGTCCCAGAATCTAAGCCCCTACCAAATTCCACAAGGATTGGTAAATTTTTGTTCGACCTATGGCATTAAAAGTATCCTAGACAAATTAAATGAAAAAGGGCGGAGCCACGCCCATTTTGAAATTTTCTTTTATTTTTGCATTTTGTTGCACCACATCATTACTGGAGTTGAATGTTGACATAATTTACTTATATACTGCAAAGATATTAAATTTTTTGTTAAAATTTGACTTAAAAAAAAATTTTTTTTAAAAGTCGGCGTGGTCGTTCTCCGATTTTGCTAATTTTTATTAGGCATACATATAGTAATAGGAGTTACGTTCCTGCCAAATTTCATCATGATATCTTCAACGACTGCCAAATTACAGCTTGCAAAAGTTTTAAATTACCTTCTTTTAAAAGTGGGCGGTGCCACGCCCATTGTCCAAAATTTTACTAATTTTCTATACAGCGTCATGAGTTCAACTCACCTACCAAGTTTCATCGCTTTATTCGTCTTTGGTAATGAATTATCGCACTTTTTCGGTTTTTCGAAATTTTCGATATCGAAAAAGTGGGCGTGGTTATAGTCCGATATTGTTCATTTTAAATAGCGATCTGAGATGAGTGCTGAGGAACCTAATTTTATCAAGATACCTCAAAATTTACTCAAGTTATCGTGTTAACGGACGGACGGACGGACGGACATGGCCTAATCAAATTTTTTTTGGATCCTGATGATTTTGATATATGGAAGTCTATATCTATCTCGATTCCTTTATACCTGTACAACCAACCGTTATCCAATCAAAGTTAATATACTCTGTGAGCTCTGCTCAACTGAGTATAATTAAAAGGACCACGACGAAAATTGGAAGAGAAGCTCTGCCTTAAGTCTCTTCGGAGGTTATCGCGCTTTATATTCATTTTTTTTTATTTATGTGTAGAAAGCAGGAACAGAAGGTCATGCAGCTTCTTCGTGGGCTAATACGTCCTTTCTCAATAAAAATAGAGACACAATTTAAAAATATTATGGTCAAAACTTTTGGGTATTCGTCACTTTTTATTCTATTTTATGCAGAGACGTAACGCTATAGAGAATCGCCAACGACGGACAGCAATAGAAATTGTCCACCTAGCGGTGGGCAATTCACCACATTACCTACTTGAAGATTTGCAAAAAGCGCGGTGTTTTCGTTCAAAATTTCACAAAAAGTTATCGAACACGTTAAAAAATAGTTTAATTGTGGTTATTATATTAAAATGAATTTCTTCGAGCGTTGGAATTGACGAATTTCATGCCACATTTCCCCAATGGTGAATTACCTACCCGCGATTTGATGGTTTATTGCTTCCAACTATTCGTTCTGTTTGCGGTTCTCTTTACCTTTACGTCTCTGATTTTATGTTGAATTTATGTGTGTTTATCTACATTCATCATTGAAGCCCGAACACATAAGATTTTCGATGCAGCATCGTACGTGGGTCCCCATACAAACAACTCATCTGTCAGCGCACGATGCTGCATCAAAAATCTTATGTGTTGGCGCCTTTAATATTTCATAAATTAAAAACTTGTTCCTTTATTTTGTCTTATCCCTTCTGTCTATCATATGCATTTGTCAGTTACCCATTACACTTTACGACACTCTCTTCAATATCCTACTTTTTCGTTAATAAACTTTTCGTTCCTCCTAACCGCCGCTTCAACCATTGGCAATGGTATAACAGATATTGGTATTGTCCAACTTCGGGGTGGTGAATTTTGTATTGAATGCTTATTACTATACACCAAAAAATCTATTTTATTTGGATTGTGATAGTTTGGATTTTTGCAACATAATAAACGGCAATAAGCACGTCGAAATGTCGCATTTTTCCAACAATAAATAACTGGATTCATGGCCGAATTACTAACGGCCAAAGAGAAGGCCACTTTGTACACAATCGTTGACTTGTTGTAAATATTTAGTATTTCCATGCAAACAACAATGACATAAGTTAGCCAACATATGGAGAAACAACCCATAATGATAATAACGACCTGTGAATGGGAAAATTAATAAAAAAATAAAATTAAAATTAAAAAAAAAAAAAATACATTAGGGAAGAAGTTGAATTGAAAACAAGTAAGGAAGGCTAAGTTCGGTTGTAACCGAACATTACATACTCAGCTGAGAGCGTTGGAGACAAGATAAGGGAAAATCACCATGTAGGAAAATTAACCAAGAGGAACCCTGGAATGTGTTTATATGACATGGGTATCAAATGGAAGGTATTAAAGAGTATTTTAGAAGGGAGTGGGCCATAAAGGTGGACCAGGGGTGACTCTAGAATATGTTTGTACGATATGGGTATCAAATTAAAGGTATGAATGAGGGTTTTGAAAAGGAGTGGTGGTAGTTGTATAGGTGGACGCCTTTTCGAGATATCGCCATAAAGGTGGACCAGGAGTGACTCTAGAATGTGTTTGTACGATATCAAATTAAAGGTATTAATGAGGGGTTTAAAAGGGAGTGGCCCTTAGTTGTATATGTGAAGACGTTTTCGAGATATCGACCAAAATGTGGACCAGAGTGATCCAGAACATCATCTGTCGGGTACCACTAATTTATTTATAGATGTAATACCGCGAACAGGCAGGAATCCATGATTCCAAGGGCTTTTAATTTCGCCCCGCAGAACTTTTTCATTGCCTTCTACTTAATATGGTAGGTGTCACACATATTGTACAAAGTTTTTTCCAAAGTTATATTTTGCGTCAAAAAACCAATTCAATCACCATGTTTCATCCCTTTTTTCGTAATTTTCATATCGAAAAAGTGGGCGTGGTCATAGTCGGATTTCGCCCATTTTAATACCAAGATAAAGTGAGTTCAGATAAGTACGTGAACTAAGTTTAGTAAAGATATATCGATTTTTGCTCAGGTTATCGTATTAAGGGCCGAGCGGAAGGACAGACGGTCGACTGTGCATTAAAAGTTATCTAGACGAATTAAATGAAAAAGGGCGGAGCCACGCCCATTATGAAACTTTCTTTAATTTGTATTTTGTTGCATCATATCATTACTGGAGTTGAATGTTGACATAATTTACTTATATACTGTAAAGATATTAAATTTTTTGTAAAAAATTGACTTAATTTTTTTTTTTTTTAAAGTGGGCGTGTTCGTCATCCGATTTTGGTAATTTTTATTTAGCACACATATAGTAATAGGAGTCACGTTCCTGCCAAATTTTATCATGATATCTTCAACGACTGCCAAATTACAACTTGCAAAACTTTTAAATTACCTTCTTTTAAAAGTGGGCCCCGCCCATTGTGCAAAATTGTACTACTTTTCTATTCTGCGTCATAAGGTCAACCCACCTCCCAATTTCAACGCCTTATCCGTCTTTGGTAATGAATTATCGCACTTTTTCGGTTTTTCGAAATTTTCGATATCGAAAAAATGAGCGTGGTTATAGTCCGATTTCGTCCATTTTAAATAGCGATCTGAGATGAGCGCCCAGGAACTTACATACCAAATTTCATTAAGATACCTCAAAATTTACTCAAGTTGTCTTGTCTACGGACGGACGGACGGACGGACATGTCTAAATGAATTTCTTTTTTCGCCCAGATCATTTTGATATATAGAAGTCTATATCTATCTCGATTAGTTTATGCCGTTACGGATTACCGTTATGCGAACAAAAGTAATATCCTCTGTGAGCTCTGCTCAGCTAAGTATAAAAAAGTATGTGTACATGTTCTATGATATTGACTAAACTATTTAATAAATATTGATATTAGAGGAAAAATACAAAGCTTACAAACGGCGATGGTTACTAAGACATGTTTCTGAATTTCACTTCTTCATCAGCTAGCTTTTTGGAAGCTGAGTATTGAACTCGAAATCTCCAACATTCATACTTTATACTAGTGTAAAGGCAGATGTCTTTAACCACTCAGCCAGTGTTGCCTTTTTTGTTGCTATTCCTTTTATTCACCATTTAGGTACATACTTCTATACGCTTTTTAATGTCTCGCTAGTTAAATACAGATGATATTTAATATATTTATTTGTGTAGATTGAATTTTCATAACAACATTTTACATATTTATTTATTTATTAGACAACGATTTATTTTATACATTTTAATGTTACACTTTTGGAATAATATTTTATGATTTTGTTTTTTTTTTGGTTTTTTTTTTGATAAGAAAAATTTCCACTTATACCTTTTTATGACTAAGATAAGCGCCGTATAGTATTGCCTATTTTTAGGCGCTCATTTCGTTTTGATTATATAACTGCTGCGGCCATTGTAATAGACACAATTACAATTAAAGTTCAGAATTTTCACTTCAAGTTCAGAAAATTACAATTCAAATTCAGAAAATTAAAATTTTCTGAACTTAACTGGAATAGGTGTAGACCTGAATCCAAATATTCCAGGCAAGGCCTTTTAAAAGATTTTCGGCATTATTTATACGCCTCTTTCGTGATTCATTGAGGATCTTATGAGAATGATGTCTGGACCCTTAGGGCATCAGTTGGGAATCTTCTCAGAATAATTTCGTACTGTTTTGTGATTAGTTTGGGATGATTTTGGAATGACTTTGCTCCCGTTTTCTAAAAAATTCGAGACCTTTTCGTGATGATGTAAATACTGCCTTGTGATGAGTTTGGATGTCTGGGAGGTCATCTCGAATTTACTTAATGACTTTTTCGGAATTGTTTAGAGACTATTTCGGTACCCTTTCGGGCCTTTTTCGGAACCATGTCGGGGTGGTTTTGTGGCAATTTCATTATACTTTCGTAACTATTTGAGAAGAGTTAGACGAGTTATCGGTTTTCTTAAAATCAATAACCGTTATCAGTTTGTTAATAGGTCATTATCGGTTTGTTGTCGGTTTGTTATTGCTTCGTTATCTGCGTATTACCAATACCATATTATCGAAACCATAACTAAATAAAAAAAACCTGTCTTCGTATTTAGATGAAACGAACCGAATGCCTGCTGTCATCAAGCAAAGAGTCAGCGCATTTGCCGTATGACAATCATGTCACTGTTGGCAGCCATAATTTGGAAATAACTAGTAAAGGACTTCGTTTATTTGAGAACCAGCATTAGTACAAACAACAACGTAAGTCTAGAAATCCAGCGAAGAATCACTCCTCCCAACAAATGCTACTTTGGACTGAGTAGGCAATTGAAAGGTAAACTCCTCTCTGGGAAACGAAGATCATACTCTACAAGTAACTTATCATACCTGTTCTACTATATGGTGCAGAAGCTGGGATCATGACAACATCAGATGAGGCGGATCTGGCAGTGTGAAAGAGAAAAGTTCATCGAAAGATTTATGGGCCTCTACGCATCGATATTTAATGATGAGCTGAACGAGATTTATGCAGACACCAAAATAACGCAGAAACTATGCTTGCTAGGTCATGTTATGTGAATTAAAGATGATGATGTGTCCAATAAAATATTCTTACCGCAGCCCGTCTGTGGAAGCAAGGGGAGAGGGAAGCCCTACTCCGCTGCAAGGACCAGCCGGAAAACGATTTAATTTCCCTTGATGTTACCAATTGGCATCAGTTAGCCCATTGAAGAAGCGACTTGCGCGACTTGTTGGACGACCAAACTCATTTGAACGGATAAGCGCCAATTAAGTAAATCAGAACCGAAGGCCTCTAGAAAACTATAGGCGGTTGTTACTTACGCGGCATCTTTTTATGACTTTACAACTACTTTAACAACTGAATTTTATAGTTAACTTAGGCGGTTTATTTTCGGTCAGCTACTAATTAGCTTCTTTTTATGTAATTGATATTATTTGCTGTATGTTAGCTTTATCTTTTATTTCAAATTAAGCGCACCCATTTCAGTGACCGAGGGTATCAATTTTGTTAACAATGATTGTTATCAATATGCCTAATTTAAGCACATAACAAAACAAGTAAGGAAGTCTAAGTTCGGGTGAAAACGAACATTACATACCCAGCTGTACACTTTAAATGCTGTTGTTGTTTGTTTTGTGTGCCTAAAGGTGTTACAAGGCTGTGCAATAATACATATACATATGGTTCTATTCTGAACTAACTTTCGTTTAAAAGAATCAAAAAGGATACATAGGCTAACACCAATGACCTTGAGCGGGTAGTAATGCAGTTTTGCTTCAGATATGGGGATTTCCCTACTGTTTATTTTAAAATAAAAATATAACAGAAGATAAATATAAACACACAAGTGCTATTGTACTAAAAAGCGTTATTACAAATAAAGGGCAGGGTTATTAACGCAATTTTCCAACTTTTACTAGAAATAGCTTATTACCTGCATCTACGCACTTTTACAAAATCTTTTATATAAAAGAAGGCGATTTAACCGATTTAGTCCATTTTTACTGAAAATATTTCCTGTTAAACACTAAATTTTTCGTCGAGTTATGGCTCCAGAAACGTTGGGAAATGCATTGTAAGAAAGGGGCAGTGCCACGCCCATTTTTCAAGATTTGAATTTTTCCCATTTCTTGTTATAGTGGCACAAAATACGATTGGTACAAAAATATTTTTCGCTAAGAGTCATTTATATAAAAGTGGGCGTGGTCCTTAACCAATCTTATCCATTTTTACTAGAAATATTTCCTTCTATAAGGAAAATATGTGTCCCAATTTTGTTACGATATGCCAATTTTTCTCGAGTTATGGCTTCCGAAACATAGAAACTTGCTTAGTCATAAAAGGGGCGGTGGTACGCCCATTTTTTAAAATTTGAAGGTTTTCTAATTTATTGTTATAAATCCACTTGGGAAAAGAAATACCATTGATATAAAGCTCTTACATGCAAAGATATAGCTTATTTTATTCGTCCGCGACCCTTTTTAAAATCGTTTATATAAAAGTGGGCGTGGTCCTTACCCGTTTTCGTTAATTTTTCTTCAAAGCATTCCTTATAGTAAAGGAAACTTCTCTGCCGAATTTTGTTACAATAGGTTTAATGATTTTTGATTTATAATTAATAATATTTGTAAAATTGATTTTATCACAACTGGGCGGTGCCACGCTCATTTAAAAAAAATTTTCAAATTTTTATCAAGAGTCAATATCAGTCCACACGTAAAATTTTAACATTCTAGGTGTATTATTTACTAAATAATCAGATTTTTTGTGAGTTTTCCGAAATGGGGCAGTTTTCCAAAGTGGGCGTGGTTATCATCCGATTTCGCTCATTTTCATTTGGTGAAGATATCTCAATATTTACTCAAGTTATCGTGTTAACGGACAGACGGACGGCCGGACGGACGGACATGTCACAATCAATTTTTTTTCGATACTGATAATTTTGATATATGGAAGTCTATATCTATCTCGATTTCTTTATACCTGTACAACCAACCGTTATCCAATCAAAGTTATAATACCCTCTGTACAAGTACAGCTGGGTATAAAAACACGCAAGCAACAAGTGGTTTTATATATTCAATCATACACTCACCTGCATAGACTTCCAGTCTGGCAATAGGTTATGTAGCCTACACTGAGTGCCACGATTGCAATGTGTTTGTTTCGATTGTTTTGTCGCTTCACGCATAATGCGCCCATAAATCATTAGCATAACCAACCAGATCAATACAAAACCAGGCGTAATAAGCCCCGCCATATACCACCATGGCAAAACTTCATAAAATTCACATTCAATGGCAGTGCTAAAATGATTAATGAATACCGGCACTAGGGCAACAATTGCGCCTGTCAACCAATTAAACGTAATAATGATTAGGCACACGCGTCGTGTCATGTAACTGAAAATTAGAAAAAAAAAACAACATAAAAGAATCTTCGTATCTTCTTCACCTGAGACCACTAACAACTCACCGACGATAATGCAATGCATATAATATCGCTATATATCGATCCACAGCAATGGCAATCAGCGTTAAAATCGACACGCAACAGGTGAAGATCATAATGAAAAATCGCAATAAACAAAGATTTTCCGATGTACCCAAATTAAAGCCCAAATAGAAAGCGCTATGATAGGGCAATGATATACCAACTGCAAAATCGGATATCGCCAGCGATAATATGAATAGATTCGAGATTAAGCTACGCAAACGACGACAACTGACTATGGCCAGTATGGTGAGAGCATTCCCAGCTAAAATGCACACCATAATAAACGCATTGTATGTAACCCAAAATATGGTGATATCGGTGATGCCTTTAGGGGCATGAATTGGCCTGGTGAGAAGTGTAGATTGCGTCGAGTTGGGAGTTAGTACTGCTTCTGTTGTTAAGGATATGTTATGCGTTGTGAGGTCCTCTATCACTATTGATTCTAAATCCAATTCGATTGGCGTCATTTTGTTTGTCATTTCTTGTATTACATTTTTATTAATTCAATTTATCAAGCAAATTCACATATACATTATTTACTGTTACTGATTTTGAGTATTCAACCGATTTATTTTACTCTCTTCCGTTCTCGTAAATTTGTGTTCTTAAATGTGGTGTAATCAAAATGAGACTGAGCTCATAACTTCACGCGATGCTTTGCATTCGATATAAAAATATCTGCAAATCTTCCCACGCCGCACAGTGAGAAATTTTGATATATTTATAGTTGACTAGAGTTTAACCCTGTCACTTGGCCACTTAAGCTGAGATATGCAGCAAAATTTTATGTTATCGTACAAAGTGGCAAAGTTAAACTCTAGTCAACGTTAACTAGAGTTTAAACTCGCACTGAAAACCCCGGGGTTAATGTCAAAATAGGCAAAACTACCGATAGCGTTTTACAATATCTATTTGTTACCAACAATTTGAGAAACGAGCGGAATTTCGTGTATCCGCTATTAAGCTCGACTCGTTTTGTAGCGAGTTATTTAACCACTGCCGATAATTGCCGCTAGATGGGTCTAACTCTCCTTTGCGCGCCTAGCCTGGAGAGTTACAAATAAGCATACATGCAAGCAAAGCTAATATAAGAGTTAATAAGGAGACTTTGACACTCAAATTAATTTTTTATACTCAACGTGCTTTGCACACAAGTATATTCACCCTTATTGTCATTGTCGTCGTCGTCACTGAACGACGGCGACTCACGACGACGTGTTAAATTCGGTATTGCCATCGTCGTTTTCGATAACTATTGACGACTATCGATATATGTTTGGTATTGGCTAAGCAAATTTGCTGTCGTCGTCGCTCTCACACGACGCCATTTGTGTCGACGCAGTTTTTACTGACGACAGAAAGAAAATTCGTAAGTAAAACATTTATTTTTTAATTAATTAAATACGCAAATATGTAATATGCATTGTTTTTTTAGATAATCAAAATGAAAACGAGTGCGCAACAATTCGAGGTTCGTGTAGCTGGGCTAGAAAAAATCGGTTAGGTTAGGTTGAACTGGTCGGTCCATGAGGACCTCACATAGACTGAATAAGTCCGTAGTGTTACCAGAAGTTTATTTTAACGACCAAACTGAAAAACTCTATCAAAAACCAGCACCTATGTTATAAAATAACTCCGTCCTCTTGGAAAATACTAGAAGCTTCCTAGGATTTAAGCCACTTGCTGCTTCTAGATCTGACAGCTGTATCACTCCTAATAGCTGGAGTCTTAGCCTGGCAAGCGTAGGGCAACAGCACAGAACGTGCTCAATCGTTTCCTCCCCCAGCCCGCACTTCCTACATCTGCTATCACTGACCAAGCCTAAAAAATCGGAGTTATTTCTGATTTTTTTCTATTAAGTCTCAGCTCCTCTTTATTATTTTCGTCACTAAATTTTTTGTAAAATCTTGAAATGAAATATTTAAACAAATCTCAAATCGCGAAAAAATATACAGAAATAGTAAAAAAATCGAACAGCTGATCCAGAAATGACAGAGATGGTATATTTTCATTTCGTTTTATCGATAAATTGGCGTCGTCGTCTCAACAACCTTAGCCAATACCGGTTTGGTGTCGAAGTGACGACGACGTCCATACGATCTGACGTCGACTGAAATACGACGACGATGTCGACTTCCCAAGACAGTCGGTTCTATGTACCGGAGCGACTCGGGATTTTTCCCGACCAAGGACTGTCATTTCAGTGTGACCCCATTTTATTTGTTGCGTCCCTCCCACAAATTGTCATCCTCCCAGCAGCTCCTTGCAGCAGGACTGCTCCATATTCTCTTACTCCGGGAAGGCATCGAATCCAATCCGGGTCCGTCTCCTGACCCCGGTCCTGAGAAATGGTTTTGCTGCATCTGCGGGAAAAGAAGCTTTTTAGGACGGTCATACTCTGTTCAGTGTGTCTCGTGTAAGGGTGGTTGCATCGGACAGGTTGTTCAGGGCTTGATCCCAAAACCCGACGTCCACGTAACTTTTATATATCTTTTGTGGCACCTTGCTGTTCACGCCCAAGGGCGTCCCGTAGTCTACGCCTAAGCGCCCCCCGCTACCTTCCAGCAGCCCCGCTGCTCAGCAAGCCACAACAAGTACCCGCTGCTGCTCGCGCCCCACGGCGCCAACAACTCAAACAGCTGCTACCACTCATAACTACTACCTTCGTAGTAGAGTCGGTAGCAATGCTGAGCATCAGCCCCTGCCCCCGTATTGTCCACAGGAAAGACGGCGAGAGCGGAAATGGAGGCGGCCTCGCTTTTATCATACACCACTCTGTGCAATATTATATATTTGATCCTGCCATCGACCGCAGGGACAATGTCTTAGAACGTCAAGGCCTATCTGTCCGGTCAGGCGATGCAAACCTAGAAATCATCAACATCTACATCCCTCCTGCCACCTGTTGCCCCAGTGGATACCGCCCTAATATCAGAGCCTTACTCACTGGCAACAATCGCATTATCTTAGGCGATTTCAATGCCCATCACGATCTATGGCAGTCAAACTTGCGGTCGGACAGTAGGGGTGAGATGTTGGCGGATCAAATAGAAGAAACGACGTTCTGCACAATAAACAGAGACGCCCCCACACGTATGGTAGGAAGCTGTCACAGTTCGCCAGATATCTCAATTGTTAGCGCAGAACTCGTAAACTGCGTCAACTGGCAGCCGATGGTAACATTGGCATCCGACCACCTGCCTATACTTATTTCGCTCGAGCGTACCGCCGACTTCATCGTCACCGAAAAACGCACTTTCATAAACTTCAAAAAAAGGAAAGTGGGAAGAATATAAATCTTTTACAGACAACCGCTTTGCTGCCCTCCCTATCCCGACTGATGCCCGCGAAGGGGAGCGTGCCTTCCGTAAGGTCATTGAATCCGCCTCGGCACGTTTCATTCCCGCCGGGATAATTCCCGAAATCCGCCCCACTTCCCGGCGGAGGCCGCAAACTTAGCGAGAGAACGTGACCTTATAAGACAGCTTGATCCAGGCGACCCCCAAATAAGGGATATAAACCAACGCATCAGATTGCTTGTGGACGAACACAAGCGGGCGAAATGGGAGGAGCACCTAAGAGGTTGTAACCTCTCTACCGGTGTGGGTAAACTTTGCTCCACCGTAAAGTCCCTATCGAATCCGACTAAGCACAAAGACAAAGTTTCCATCGCCTTTGGCGACAAAGTGCTGTCGGATGCGAAAAAATGCGCGAGCGCTTTCTGCCGACAACATATAACGCATCCTACGGTCGACAAAGATAGACGGAGAGCCAATAGACACGCACATAAACACAAATTCAGCGCGTCACCAAACACCATCACCGCTAAAGAGGTTGAGGACGCCATTGGTCGCGCTAAACCATCCAAAGCAGTGGGCCTAGACGGCACAGCCATGTCGATGCTTAAAAGCCTAGGGAAAGAGGGTTTCAAATATTTAGCGCATGTCTTCAACCTGTCTCTTTCCACCTTTGTCATACCCGAGAAATGGAAAATGGCCAAGGTGGTCCCGCTACTAAAGCCTGGGAAACAAGCTAACATAGGAGATTCGTATCGTCCGATATCTCTCCTATCGCCAGTAGCAAAGACGCTTGAAGCCATTTTGCTCCCTTATTTCCAAGCAAATTTGCAGCTAGCCTCTCATCAGCATGGCTTCAGAAACCTCCATAGTACTACCACCGCGGTAAATGTCATTAGCACCCAGATAAATTGCGGTTTAAATCAATACCCCACCATAGAACAGTACTCGTAGCGCTAGACTTATCAAAAGCTTTTGATACGGTCAACCATGGCTCGTTACTGCAAGACCTGGAAGGGTCTACCCTTCCCCCATGTCTTAAAAGGTGGACCGCAAATTATCTGGGTGGTCGGCAGGCATCGGTGCAATTTAGAAACGAAACATCAAAACAAGGAGAATTAAACAAGGGGTGCCACAGGGCGGTGTCCTATCCGCACTTTTGTTTAATTTCTACATATCTAAGCTACCTTCACCACCGAAGGAGTCACAATCGTTTCCTACGCCGATGAGTGCACAATAATGGCCACACGCCCAGGCCCAAAGATCGATGAGCTATGCAATAAAATAAACGGCTACCTCCATGATCTCTCCAGTTTTTTCGCCTCGCGAAACCTGGCATTATCACCGACTAAATCTTCCGCGACCTTATTTACAACATGGACGTCCCAAATGTCGACCATTTTGAACATCCACGTCGATGGCACTACGCTACCGACTGTCCTACACCCCAAAATCTTGGGTGTGACGTTTGATCAGGATCTACATTTTGGTGAGCACGCAGCTGCAATTGTTCCGAGAATTCAGAGCCGTAACAAAATCCTCAAATCCCTCGCTGGCAGTACCTGGGGAAAAGATAAAGAAACGCTAATGACTACATACAAAGCAATTAGCCAGCCGATTACGTGCTACGCGTCACCCATATGGTCGCCAAGCCTAAAAATTACCCACTGGAAGAAGCTACAGGCCTGCCAAAATACTGCTCTCAGAATTGCCACGGGCTGTCTTCTTATGTCCCCAGATCACCATCTGCATAATGAGGCGAGAATACTCCCCACCAGGGAGAGAAATGAGATGTTGACCAAACAGTTCCTGTTGAATACCCAGAAACCTGAGCATCCCAACAGACATCTGATTGATGAACCAGCACCGCCTAGGGGCTTAAGGAGTCATCTCCGTAAGCATTTTGAGGAAATACGGCACCTGAGAACCCAGCCGTATGAAGCGAAGGAACACAAGCAGGTCCTTGGTGAACTCCATAAACAGGCGTCGGACCTTTATGCCGGGAATTGCCCGGTGAATTCAGTACTTAAAGAAAAGTATCCAAAACTCGCGGAAGAGGAACGCATACTCCCCAGGGAAACGCGTGTCACTCATACAAAATGTATGCCCCGCTTGCAATGTGTCCCCACATGACACCAACCATCTCTTTAATTGTAATGTGGAACCAACGCCTCTAACACCCCTTTCCTTATGGTCCACCCCTGTTGAAACGGAAAGTTTCCTTGGACTCCCGTTAGAGGATATTGATGACAATTTGTGATCGGTCGCGGCTGTTAGGTGGGGCGAAGCATTGCTACAACAACAACAACACGACAATGACAATAAGGGTGATTAACTTTGATTGGATAACGGTTAGTTGTACTGGTATAAAGGAATCGAGATAGATATAGACTTCCATATATCAAAATTATCAGTATCGAAAAAAAATTTGATTGAGCCATGTCCGTTCGTCCGTCCGTCCGTTAACACGATAACTTGAGTAAATATGGAGATATCTTCAGCAAATTTGGTACACTAGCTTATCTTGACCCAGAATAGATTGGTATTGAAAATGAGCGCAATCGGATGATAACCACGTCCACTTTTTATATATATAAAATTTTGGAAAACACAAAAAGCCTGATAATTTAGTACATAATACACCTAGAATGTTGAAATTTGACATGTGGACTGATATTGAGACTCTTGATAAAAATTTTTAAAAATTGGCGTGGCACCGCCCACTTGTGATAAAATCAATTTTACAAATATTATTAATCATAAATCAAAAACCTTTAAACCTATCGTAACAGAATTCGGCAGAGAGGTTGCCTTTACTATAGGGAATGCTTTGAAGAAAAATTAACGAAATCGGTTAAGGACCACGCCCACTTTTATATAAAAGATTTTTAAAAGGGTCGTGGACGAGCTTTATATAAATGGTATTTCATTTCTCAAGTGAATTTATAACAATAAATAGGAAAAGTTTCAAATTTAAAAAAATGGGCGTGGCACCACCCCTTTTACGACTAAGCAATTTTCTGTGTTTCGGGAGCCATAACTAGAAGAAAAACAAGTAAGGAAGGCTAAGTTCGGGTGTAACCGAACATTACATACTCAGTTGAGAGCTATGGAGACAAAATAAGGAAAATCACCATGTAGGAAAATGAACCTAGGGTAACCCTGGAATGTGGTTGTATGACATGTGTATCAAATGGAAGGTATTAAAGAGTATTTTAAGAGAGAGTAGGCCATAGTTCTATGGATGGACGCCATTAGGGATATCGCCATAAAGGTGGACCAGGGCTGACTCTAGAATTTGTTTGTACGATATGGGTATCAAATGAAAGGTGGTTATGAGTATTTTAAGAGGGAGTGGGCCTTAGGTTTATCGGTGGACGCCTTTTCGAGATATCGCCATTAAGGTGGACCAGGGGTGACTCTAGAATGTGTTTGTACGATATGGGTATCAAATGAAAGGTGGTTATGAGTATTTTAAAAGGGAATGGGCTTTAGTTTTATAGGTGAACGCCTTTTTGAGAAATCACCATAAAGGTGGACCAAGGGTGACTCTAGAATGTTTGTACGATATGGGTATCAAACGAAAGGTGTTACTGAGCATTTTAAGAGGGAGTGGGCATGAGGTCTATAGGTGGACGCCTTTTCGAGATATCGTCATTAGGTTGGGCCAGGGGTGACTCTAGAATGTGTTTGTACGATATGGGTATCAAACGAAAGGTGTTACTGAGCATTTTAAGAGGGAGTGGGCATTACTATAGGTGGACGCCTTTTCGAGATATCGCCATTAGGGTGGGCCAGGGGTGACTCTAGAATGTTTGTACGATATGGGTATCAAACGAAAGGTGTTACTGAGCATTTTAAGAGGGAGTGGGCATTAGGTCTATAGGTGGACGCCTTTTCGAGATATCGCCATTAGGGTAGGCCAGGGTGACTCTAGAATGTGTTTGTACGATATGGGTATCAAATGAAAGGTGGTTATGAGTATTTTAAAAGGGAATGGGCTTTAGTTTTATAGGTGAACGCCTTTTCGAGAAATCGCCATAAAGGTGGACCAAGGGTGACTCTAGAATGTTTGTACGATATGGGTATCAAACGAAAGGTGTTACTGAGCATTTTAAGAGGGAGTGGGCATGAGGTCTATAGGTGGACGCCTTTTCGAGATATCGTCATTAGGTTGGGCCTGGGGTGACTCTAGAATGTGTTTGTACGATATGGGTATCAAACGAAAGGTGTTACTGAGCATTTTAAGAGGGAGTGGGCATTACTATAGGTGGACGCCTTTTCGAGATATCGCCATTAGGGTGGGCCAGGGGTGACTCTAGAATGTTTGTACGATATGGGTATCAAATGAAAGGTGGTTATGAGTATTTTAAGAGGGAGTGGGCCTTAGGTTTATCGGTGGACGCCTTTTCGAGATATCGCCATTAAGGTGGACCAGGGGTGACTCTAGAATGTGTTTGTACGATATGGGTATCAAATGAAAGGTGGTTATGAGTATTTTAAAAGGGAATGGGCTTTAGTTTTATAGGTGAACGCCTTTTCGAGAAATCGCCATAAAGGTGGACCAAGGGTGACTCTAGAATGTTTGTACGATATGGGTATCAAACGAAAGGTGTTACTGAGCATTTTAAGAGGGAGTGGGCATGAGGTCTATAGGTGGACGCCTTTTCGAGATATCGTCATTAGGTTGGGCCAGGGGTGACTCTAGAATGTGTTTGTACGATATGGGTATCAAACGAAAGGTGTTACTGAGCATTTTAAGAGGGAGTGGGCATTACTATAGGTGGACGCCTTTTCGAGATATCGCCATTAGGGTGGGCCAGGGGTGACTCTAGAATGTTTGTACGATATGGGTATCAAACGAAAGGTGTTACTGAGCATTTTAAGAGGGAGTGGGCATTAGGTCTATAGGTTGACGCCTTTTCGAGATATCGCCATTAGGGTAGGCCAGGGTGACTCTAGAATGTGTTTGTACGATATGGGTATCAAATGAAAGGTGGTAATGAGTATTTTAAAAGGGAGTAATCCTTAGTTCTATAGGTGGACGCCTTTTCGAGATATCGCCATAAAGGTGGACCAAGGGTGACTCTAGAATGTTTGTACGATATGGGTATCAAACGAAAGGTGTTACTGAGCATTTTAAGAGGGAGTGGGCATTAGGTCTATAGGTGGACGCCTTTTCGAGATATCGCCATTAGGGTGGGCCAGGGGTGACTCTAGAATGTTTGTACGATATGGGTATCAAACGAAAGTTGTTACTGAGCATTTTAAGAGGGAGTGGGCATTAGGTCTATAGGTGGACGCCTTTTCGAGATATCGCCATTAGGGTGGGCCAGGGGTGACTCTAGAATGTTTGTACGATATGGGTATCAAACGAAAGGTGTTACTGAGCATTTTAAGAGGGAGTGGACATTAGGTCTATAGGTGGACGCCTTTTCGAGATATCGCCATTAGGGTGGGCCAGGGGTGACTCTAGAATGTTTGTACGATATGGGTATCAAACGAAAGGTGTTACTGAGCATTTTAAGAGGGAGTGGGCATTAGGTCTATAGGTGGACGCCTTTTCGAGATATCGCCATTAGGGTGGGCCAGGGGTGACTCTAGAATGTGTTTGTACGATATGGATATCAAATTAAAGGTATTAATGAGGGTTTTAAAAGCGAGTGGCCCTTAGATGTATATGTGAAGGCGTTCTCGCGATATCGACCAAAATGTGGACCAGGTGATCCAGAAAATCATCTGTCGGGTACTGCTAATTTATTTATATATGCAATACCACTAACAGTATTCCTGCCAAGATTACAAGGGCTGTTGATTTCGCCTTGTAGAACTTTTTCATTTTCTTCTACTTAATATGGTAGGTGTCACACCCATTTTACAAAGTTTTTTCCAAAGTTATATTTTGCGTCAATAAACCAATCCAGTTACAATGTTTCATCCGTTTTTTCGTATTTGGTATAGAATTATGGCATTTTTTTCATTTTTCGTAATTTTCGATATCGATAAAGTGGGCGTGGTTATGGTCGGATTTCGGCCATTTTTTATACCAAGATAAAGTGAGTTCAGATAAGTATGTGGGCTAAGTTTAGTAAAGATATATCGGTTTTTGCTCAAGTTATTGTGTTAACGGCCGAGCGGAAGGACAGACGGTGGACTGTGTATAAAAACTGGGCGTGGCTTCCACCGATTTCGCCCATTTTCACAGAGAACAGTTACCGTCATAGAATCTATGGCCCTACCAAATTTGAGAAGGATTGGTAAATTTTTGTTCGACTTATGGCATTAAAAGTATTCTAGACAAACTAGATGAAAATGGGCGCAGCCATGCCCATTTTGAAATTTTCTTTTATTTTTGTATTTTGTTGCATCATATCATTACTGGAGTTGAATTTAAAAAAAAAATTTTTTAAAAAGTGGGCGTGTTCTTCATCCAATTTTGCTAATTTTTATTTAGCACATATATAGTAATAGTAGTAACGTTCCTGCCAAATTTCATCATGATATCTTCAACGACTGCCAAATTACAGCTTGCAAAACTTTTAAATTACCTTCTTGTAAAAGTGGGCGGTGCCATGCCCATTGTCCAAAATCTTACTAATTTTCTATTCTGCGTCATAACGTCAACCCATCTACCAAGTTTCATCGCTTTAACCGCCTTTGGCAATGAGTTATCGCATTTTTTCGGTTTTTCGAAATTTTCGATATCGAAAAGTGGGCGTGGTTATAGTCCGATATCGTTCATTTTAAATAGCGATCTGAGATGAGTGCCCAGGAATCTACATACCAAATTTCATCAAGATACCTCAAAATTTACTCAAGTTATCGTGTTAACGGACAGACGGACGGACGGACATGGCTGAATCAAATTTTTTTTCGATACTGATGATTTTGATATATGGAAGTCTATATCTATCTCGATTCCTTTATACCTGTACAACCAACCGTTATCCAATCAAAGTTAATATACTCTGTGAGCTCTGCTCAACTGAGTATAATAACAGATCGTAATAAAATTGGGTACACAAATTTTCCCCATAGCAGGAAATATTTCTAGTAAAAATGGACGGGATCGGTTAAAGACCACGGCTTCTTAGATATAAAACAAGTTTAAAAGGGTCGTAGACTAGAATAATAAGCTATAACTTAGCAAAAAATAGTTTTGAATCAATGATATTTCACTTATCAAGTTTTATTGTGACAAATTGACAATGTAATCATTTTGTCTAGCTTTGAGATGGCGGCGGCAGCCGTGGTTATTTCCTAATTTTGAATAGGGATGGGAGATGTATGCCTATGAAGCCCCATACCAAACTTCAATATAATATCTCAAAATTAACTCAATTGCAATTAAAAAGATGGCTGTGTCATGTGGGCAAACGTTACAAGGAGGACATACATTGGGTGTGTAGGTGTTGTATCTGGATAAGTAAGAATTTTTAACTGCTAATTTCTTCATAGTGCTTACGAAGCTGACTTCTTAAGCTCCTTGGAGGCGGGGCCACTTCAATCAGATGTCTGTTGGGATGTCCTGGTTTCCGGGTATTCAGTAGAAACTATTTGCTCAGCATTTCATTTCTCTCCTTCGCTCCTTATCGAACGTCACACCCAGTATTTTTGGATGCAAGACACTCGTACCCTACTCAGTTCGTGTACTTGATCATAATCATTAAATAAATTCGACCTCATCGATTAATTTGATTGGTATTCGAAGCAATGTAGCGCATATCTAATACTTTCTTATCATTCTATGTACTAAAAATGTACTTTTTCTTTTTTTCAGGGTACGTTCCGTTTGGGTTGTGAACATGTATTGAAAATATTACGGAAAGAGCGTGAAACCTTACTCACCCTACTGGAAGCATTCGTTTACGATCCACTTGTTGATTGGACTGTAAGCGATGATGGTACAACAACAGTGGCACGCGCGACTTCAGCACACGCAGCAGCGTTAAGTTTAATAGCTTTGGATGCGACAGTCACTGGTATACAAAAAGGAGGCAACAACGGTAAATTGAATGGACCCATTGAAGATGCAACACAACGCAAACAAATCTGGGAATGTACGAGACAATCTTTGGAAGTGCGAATGAATGAACTCAAACCATGTTGGACGCAATTCAGGTAAATAAAAGATTATAAAATCCATATGATAAAACATACTATAATAGCGAAACAATATTTCAGAGACGATGTACAAATACGGCTAACAGAGATCGAAAATGCGTTAGATCGTCTCATCACAATTCAGTCAGAGATTCGTCAAGACGAACAAGAGCGTGATCGCCTGACAAAACAAACCGCAATGATACGCGAATTGGAAGCGCTTGGCACAGCAATGGGCAGTCACACTTTGAATACAATTTCCGAACGTTACAACGCATGCAAGCGTGATGAGGAAGCTTTCACAGTCATTAAGGACAATGTACAAAAATATCAAAGCGATACGTATGCTTTACTCCAAACCTACTTCGAGCAACTTCTTTCACCTAATTTTACAAATGAGTTAACGACATTGCAATTGCGTGATCAACAACAAAATATACTACCTAATGAATTTGAATTGATACGCTCACTACTAGAACAATGTGGCCAGGAGCGTTTATATGCGCAATGTGATTTTACGCGTAAAGAAATGGATAATACTTTGATGCAACAAAGTCGTTGTGCTTTGGAATGCGTTGAATTATTGCAGCAATATGTGGGCGTCATTCAATTTTATCCACGTTCACGTTTATTACAAAATCATTTGTTAAAATATGAGCAAAGCTATCGAGAGTTGTTAAATGGAGAGCGCAATGTTAGCGAGCTTAATCAAGACTTTGAAGATTTTATCAATAGCGAGCAATCAAATGGAAGTAAAAAATTAAGAAAACAGGCAGTGCTGTATGCAGCTGCACTAGAAAAAATATGGATAGAAAGGAATTTAGAATTGGTAACGGCTATTAAGGATTTGAATGATCACAACAATCAAGCGGTGAGTAATGAGGCTTGACTTTCGTTTTTGTCAATGCAGAATCGATGTTTGTTGTTGGTATTAGATAATTTTTAAATAGATTGTAGTTTTCATCGAAGGCTGAGGTAGCACTCTGTTAATCCAGGGTCAAGAAGGCACCTATTTCCTAAGTGAATAAACGTTACTTTGTTGGTGATATTTGGTTCAGACGTTTACACACACACCGTGGCGGATAATTGTATCTAGTTGTAATATTGGAGGTGGACCGTAACCAACCGCTGCTTAATAGAAGTGTAACAGGCGGAGGATGGATGGACAGCGACCGGCTGCCGTTGGAATCGTTGGACAGGCGGCGGAACGGGTATACGGTGTATCGGTGAACGGACACCTTACAGTTGCTGGTGAAATCGATGATCGTGTTTCGGCGAACGGTGTATCGGTTGCCTTGTCGATCAGTAAAGTGAAGTTATGTTGGTTGGACAGGCGGTTGGGGCGGCGATTACGAATCGGTGGATCGAATCCCAAGCAACCGGTTGTTGGTGGAATTTATACCCGCCGATTTTAGGAGTGTTGCTGGTTTTACACACTTTTGCTGGATATGAATACATTTTCCAGTTCGTCGGCGGCCGCCGTGGTGTGGTGGTAGCGTGATCCGCCTATCACACCCAAGGTCCTGGGTTCAAGGCCCGGGCAAACAATATCAAACATTTTCTTATTATCCAATTCGTCTTATCTTGCTCAATTGTTCTTGAAATATATGTATGTATGTTTGGAATTTACCAATATAATATTGATAGTGTGAGTTGAAAGGCGATGTTATTGTAGTTCAAACCGCAAAAACTTAACTCGCCAAGGTTTAGTGGTGTGCTGACGGTTATACATCGTGTACGCTCCCTTCCTGGTACTAGCTCAACTGCTTCGGAAATGATTTTTGATCCCCCGTTGATCCCTCTGTGGATTTTATTCGCTTTCCCTCAACCCGCTATGGATGTAAATGAGTCACCGAGTAGCAGTTTTTTTTGTCGATTGTCCTCTGATAAAAGCTGTTATTGAAATTAGGTCACCACCAATAATGGAGCTGTGGACATTTTGTCCGATATAAATTCAAATTATTTAGTCAATATGCCCAAATATACTCTCAAATCCTCGGTTCGACTAATGGACCCTTAGATTGCAAATGCATGCCTTAATAAGGTCCCACAGATCATGATTGGCTCAATTTCGATATGGCTAGTAGTTTTAGACCTATGAACATAAAGGTTTTATCATTTTCGATGAATATAGAATGTCTTGGGTCACTCGTGGTTTAGCCCTGTCCACCGAATCTCGATCAGAGAGGAAGCAAGTTTTCTTCACAGGAATATAGACAGCTCAAATTGAAGTTTCCATAGTCTAATAAGGCTTCGGTAGGTATTTGGCGCTGTTCTGTATGCCCTAGAGGCTATTGTTCTTTTTGAGACGGGTTGATGCTGTGAAGGCGAAATTTTAATCCGGGTCCATCGTATACTTATTATGAATGGTTATGGGACTTATAATTTCGACTAAGTCCTTGTATAGAAAGAGACAGCATACAGCACTTATGAAGAACACAAGCTTGGTCAAGCGAGTGCCCTAACCGCTACAACAACAACAAACTTGGTCAGGACTCGTTTTCTTACTCAATCTGCTGGAGAGACTTAGTTGGATTGTAATCAAAGGTGTGGTTACCACAAACTTCAAAAGTTGCACAGTCTTTTTCTTAGCTGGCTTCTAGTCCTGCGTTTGGTCACAACTGACTATTTGCAATAATAAGAAAAAAATCGCCGCAAAGATCGAGATATTCTCAAAAATCAATCGTATTTGTGGTCCGATTTGGCTCATATTTGGAACACATAATACATACAAGAATAGAAAGCGACCTATGAAAAAAAATCGCCGCTAGGTGGCGTAAGGATTTAGATATTCACCACAATCGTATTTGTGGTCCGATTTGGCTCATATTTGGAACACATAATACATACATACATACAAGAATAGAAAGCGACCTATAAAAAAAATCGCCACTACGTTGCGAAAGGATTTAGTTATTCACCACAATCGTATTTGTGGTCCGATTTGGCTCATATTTGGAACAAATATTATATACAGTCCGGGAGAAGTGACATCAAAATATTTTGGAGTTGGAGGAGAGACAAACATACGTGGCGTAGAGTAAAGTCTTTGGAAGGATTATGTATTCAGGACTTAGATTGTAACAAATTGTCAGGAAAGAGTCCTTGTAATAATGAGTCACTAAATGAACTAAATAGAATGAGAAATAATAGGCAATTAAATAAAGACTAAAAACTTTAAAATAATAAAAAAAAATTTAAAGTTAAACGGTTTTAGTGAAAACAATACTTACGTGAAGTAATAATAATACTAAAAGCTAGAAAATAATTAGGTAAGTCCTAGGTACTAGTCATCACACCGTTTAACTTAAAAATTTTTTTTTAATTATTTTATTTTAAATCTTAATTGCAGTTAATTAATTGCTTTGTCAAAAATGTGCCTTCTTTCTATCCATTTGATTTCATAATTATTTTTTCTAACTTCTCATATGATTTACAGAATAATCCGTTTGATGCCGCTGCAACCGCTATACAAACATTCATCACATTAAATTCAGATATAAACAAACCAGCTCTGCAATTGTGCATGCTCGAAACGCTGTCAAAAGCCAATGACGCATTTTTGCTCTACGAAGAGGATGCCTTGAAGACAAAAGACTTCTATTTGCTTAACCAGCAAATTAATTTCCTTGAAATGCAACAACAAATGTGTGGAGCGGCATTTCCTGATTTGAATCAACAATATTATGTTGATGTACTTACACTCTACGAAGCATTACAGTCCCTGTACAAGTTGAGAAATGCTTTTGAACTGTCTGTGCCAGAGCGTATTGTATGTCTCTTTATGAAGGATGATGCTGGCAAAACTCAAGCAGCTTTGAAAGAGATTTGTGCTTATGAGCCAGGTGATAACGAGTCGCTGTTGCTGAATGATCAGAGCGTGGAAGTGACGTTGCTAATAAATGAAATCTACGCATTGTTTGACGATTTCGAAAGTCGCATCAAATTGCTGACACCAACTGTGAACTCAATACTAGAAACTATGTCGGATTCGAAAGTTAAGCAGTTTTTGGTAAGTGAATATATAAGTTTCCTTTAGTGAGCTTTGAAATTACCACCAGCTGGTTAGAATATACCCGCGGCAGATATGCCTGTCGTAAGAGGCGACTACAATACCCACATTATTCAAGGGGTTGTGTATCGCAACACTTTAAAGGGGTTGCCAGCGCAATATATAGCTTATCCAACGCAATTGTCAACCTCACCTAGCCGTGGCGAATCCTGTTTCTTTAGCAGCCGGGGCTCTGTTGACCCCAAGTTCCACATGAAACAAGGGGTTGGGTGGTGGGATGGCCTCGAAGGTTCAATATGGTCATATTAAATCGTTCCCGAGATGGTCGGGATTGTACCTTATTGGTGCTTGTTACCGGAACATACCGGGTCTATATCCGGCAAAGGACCATCAGCATCGATAACACCTCCCAACAGTTTCGGGGAGTGTATTTATCGCTAGAAAAACAACAACAACAAGGTTGCGAAATTTGGAAAAATACGCGGATCTGCGCTTCATTTAATTATTGTCTAAAATAACAATTTTTGTTGTTATATCGGCCTACTGATTTTAAGATCGCGGGTTCGAATCGAGCTCAAGGCGTAACAATAATTTTTTATCATTATTATTGTTTTGATAAATTTTTTCTTAATTGAAAAAATTTTTAAATTAGAATAGAAGAAAGAAAAAATTTAGACAACTGCCAAAGCTCGTTGTATAGATCCATTTCGGGAACTGCTAAATTCCTTCATCGGCAACGTTTAGGCGCCGCTGCTATAACCATTCAGCCATCACAGCGGTTTTTTGTTTGTCTTCATTAATCCTACTTCTATTCTGGTTCGTGCCAATTGATATTCACAACACTGCGACATCTGTTGCAGAATGGATGTGAAAATTGGACTTGTTTGATGGCAATGTGTCATATTTTATTGACACTTTTTCCCCGTGCTCTGGGATGTATTAACAATTTTTGTTGTTATATCGGATCGATGAAGGAATTTAGCAGTTCCCGAAATGGATCTATACAACGAGCTTTGCAGTTGTCTAAATTTTTTCTTTCTTCTATTCTAATTTAAAAATTTTTTCAATTAAGAAAAAATTTATCATAACAATAATAATGATAAAAAATTATTGTTAGGCCTTGAGCTCGATTCGAACCCGCGATTGTCTAAAATATTTCAAAAAGTTATTCGAAAAGTAATTAAGGTAAAATTAGTCGAGCAAATTGGAAAAGCTCATATGGGTGCCAAAACGGATTATAACCACGCCATCTTATTCGATATCGAGAATTTTGAATACCATTTATTTGCGAAGCAATGGTCAGGAATCTTATTCCGCAACATAATTGGAATTTAATGGCGTATTTTTTCTGAAAAAAAAAAAAATGTTGTCCAATATATCCCATTGAAAAAGAAAAGGGTCTCATTACTTAATACAGCCATTTTGCATTGCGCCAGTTGACCTAGTTCGAAAGTAAGAAGTAAAAAATGCAACACGAGGGTAACATTTTTTCCAGAAGAGAAAACTCCATAAGATTCATTGGTTATATGTGTAATTTTTTCTCGGTATTGGTGGTAAATAGTTTTCGAATCGTAAACCTGGAAACCAATGACGATATCGAAGAAGACAGGACATTTTGTAATGCTCAACCCGACACTCGTTCGACGAAAAGAAACACAAACACAATCGAAATACATGTTATTTTGACGGCACCTCCGTATTGCATTTCGGTACCGTTTCGGAGGAATTTTCAGACTATTTTGGTGTAGTCACTTCTGGGTTGTTTTTTGGACTATTTTGGGATGCTTTTAGAGATTAGTTTAGCGGCTACAGCGGGAATGTTTCGGAATAATTTTTCGATATCCCTGCGGTTATCTTAAAATTGAACGGTTCCAAAAAAGTAACTATTTTGCGACAAAAAGGTATTTGATGCCGAAAAGTAACCGAACTCAAAAAGGAGTATTTTGTGCCAAAAACTTCACGGTTGTAAAAAAAGTATTCGGGGTCAAAAAATATTATGGTGGCAAAAAGACACCAGCCCGTACAAACTATTTGGTGCCGAAAAGATAGCCTATTCCAAAAAAAATCAGTTCCTAAAATCGAGTCGGTGCTAAAAGAAAGTAATCGATCCCAAAAAATATTCTGCGCAAAAAATTTACCAGGTTCGAAGAAATTATTTGGTAGCAAAAAGATACCTGCTTCCAAATAAATAACCAGCAGCTTATTGCAGGAATATAAAATGTTCTAAAAACAATACCGGTTAAAAAAAACTAACCGGCGCCAAAAAAGCGACTGTCACAAAAAACGTAACCAGTTTAAAAACACTTCCAAAAAAGCAACCGGTTTCAAAAAATCAACCGGGTCCCAAAAGTAACCGGCTTAGAAAATAAACTACAGGTTTCGAAAAATAGATTCCCAAAATGTAACTTTAAACGTTTCAAAAAGCGGTCTTTTTTGAACCGATCTTTTTAGGAGCGATTTACTATTTTAGAAGAGGTAATTTTTGAGAAGCGTTTTTTTAAAATCGACCTTTGTTTTCAAAAGTGTAATGTACGGTTTCACTCATAATACATAATTTTCTTGTTAATATTGTAACGAGATTTGGGAAATCCCGCTTATTTGAAACCTTCTGCTAACGTTCGAATCGCTAAACTGTTGAATAAAACACTCCAATATTCAGTATTGCAAACTGGCCTTTATCAGATGACTTTGGGAGTAGTACTTCACAATTATACTTCACAACAAATCAAAACTAATTAGTTATTACTCAGCTTGCGCTGCTTTCATACTCCCTGTAGCCTTGTCCGCATATTTCTCCAAAAACGTTTCACTAGAACTCTTGTATCTCCTGCTTGGTAAACAGCTATATACATGTATATCTGTAGTCCACGGCTCTCCCATAGCCATATGCGTGTGTATGTGTGAGTAACTACTTCGACTGTTGTTGTTGTTGTAGCAATGCTCGCCCCACCTAATAGTCGCGACCGATCACAAATTGTCATCAATATCCTCTAACGGGAGTCCAAGGAAACTTGCCGTTTCAACAGGGGTGGACCATAAGGAAAGGGGTGTTAGAGGCGTTGGTTCCACATTACAATTGAAGAGATGGTTGGTGTCATCTGGGGACACATTGCAAGCGGGGCATACATTTTGTATGTCGGGGTTGATTCTGGATAGGTAAGAGTTTAACCTGTTACAGTATCCAGAACGAAGTTGAGCAAGAGTGACACGCGTTTCCCTGGGGAGTATGCGTTCCTCTTCCGCAAGTTTTGGATAATTTTCGTTAAGTACTGGATTCACCGGGCAATTCCCGGCATAAAGGTCCGACGGCTGTTTATGGAGTTCACCAAGGACCTGCTTGTGTTTTTTCACTTCATACGGCTCAGGTGCCGTATTTCCTCAAAATGCTTACGGAGATGACTCCTTAAGCCCCTAGGCGGTGCTGGTTCATCAATCAGATGTCTGTTGGGATGCCCAGGTTTCTGGGTATTCAACAGGAACTGTTTGGTCAGCATCTCATTTCTCTCCCTGATGGGGAGTATTCTCGCCTCATTATGCAGATGGTGTTCTGGGGACATAAGAAGACAGCCCGTGGCGATTCTGAGAGCAGTATTTTGGCAGGCCTGTAGTTTCTTCCAGTGGGTGATTTTTAGGCTTGGCGACCATATGGGTGACGCGTAGCACGTAATCGGCTGGCTAATTGCTTTGTATGTAGTCATGAGCGTTTCTTTATCTTTTCGCTAGGCGAAAAAACTGGAGAGATCAGGGAGGTAGCCGTTTATTTTATTGCATAGCGCATCGATCTTTCGGCCTGGGCCTGTGGCCATTATTGTGCAGTCATCGGCGTAGGAAACGATTGTGACTCCTTAAGGTGGTGAAGGTAGCTTAGATATGTAGAAATTAAACAAAAGTGGGGATAGGACACCACCCTGTGGCACCCCCTGTTTAATTCTCCTTGGTTTTGATGTTTCGTTTCTAAATTGCACCGATGCCTGCCGGCCACCCAGATAATTTGCGGTCCACCTTTTAAGACATGGGGGAAGGGTAGACCCTTCCAGGTCCTGCAGTAACGAGCCATGGTTGACCGTATCAAAAGCTTTTGATAGGTCTAGCGCTACGAGTTCTGTTCTATGGTGGGGGTATTGATTTAAACCGCAATTTATCTGGGTGCTAATGTCATTTAGCGCGGTGGTAGTGCTATGGAGTTTTCTGAAGCCATGCTGATGAGGGGCTAGCTGCAAATTTGCTTGGAAATAAGGGAGCAAAATGGCTTCAAGCGTCTTTGCCACTGGCGATAGGAGAGATATCGGACGATACGATTCACCTATGTTAGCTGGTTTCCCAGGCTTTAGTAACGGGACCACCTTGGCCATTTTCCATTTCTCAGGTATGACAAAAGTGGACAGAGACAGATTGAAGACATGCGCTAAATATTTGAACCCCTCTTTCCCTAGGTTTTTAAGCATCGGCATGGCTATGCCGTCTGGGCCCACTGCTTTGGATGTTTTAGCACGACCAATGGCGTCCTCAACCTCTTTAGCGGTGATGGTGATTGGTGACGCGCTGAATTTGTGTTTATGTGCGCGTCTATTGGCTCTCCGTCTATCTTTGTCGACCGTAGGATGCATTATATATTGTCGGCAGAAAGCGCTCGCTCATTTTTTCGCGTCCGACAGCACTTTGTCGCCAAAGGCGATGGAAACTTTGTCTTTGTGCTTAGTCGGATTCGATAGGGACTTTACGGTGGACCAAAGTTTATCCACACCGGTAGAAAGGTTACAACCTCTTAGGTGCTCCTCCCATTTCACCCGCTTGTGTTCATCTACAAGCAACATGATGCGTTGGTTTATATCCCTTATTTGGGGGTCGCCTGGGTCAAGCTGTCTTATAAGGTCACGTTCTGTCGCTAAGTTTGCGGCATCCGCCGGGAAGTGGGGCCAGATTTCGGGAATTCTCCCGGCGGGAATGAAATGTGCCGAGGCGGATTTAATGACCTTACGGAAGGCACGCTCCCCTTGGCGGGCATCAGTCGGGATAGGGAGGGCAGCTAGGCGGCTGTCTGTAAAGGATTTATATTCTTCCCACTTTCATTTTTTGAAGTTTATGAAAGTGCGTTTTTCAGTGACGATGAAGTCGGCGTTACGCTCAAGCGAAATAAGTATGGGCAGGTGGTCGGATGCCAATGTTACCATCGGCTGCCAGTTGACGGAGTTTACGAGTTCTGCGCTCATGATTGAGATATCTGGCGAGCTGTGACAGCTTCCTACCATACGTGTGGGGGCGTCTCCGTTTATTGTGCAGAACGTCGTTTCTTCTATTTGATCCGCCAACATCTCACCCCTACCGTCCGCCCGCAAGTTTGAATGCCATAGATCATGATGGGCATTGAAATCGCCTAAGATAATGCGATTGTTGCCAGTGAGTAAGGCCCTGATATTAGGGCGGTATCCACTGGGGCAACAGGTGGCAGGAGGGATGTAGATGTTGATGATTTCTAGGTTTGCATCGCCTGACCGGACAGATAGGCCTTGACGTTCTAAGACATTGTCCCTGCGGTCGATGCCAGGATCAAATATACAATATTGCACAGAGTGGTGTATGATAAACGCGAGACCGCCTCCATTTCTTCTCCCGCGGTCTTTCCTGTGGACGTTATACCCAGAGCAGGTCTGCAATGCAGATCTTGCTGTGAGTTTAATCTCTTGAATCGCAGCAATGCGGATGTTGTGCCGCTTCATGAAATCGACTATCTCCGTAATCTTCACAGTTAGTCCATTACAGTTTAACTGCAGAATTCTGAAGTGCATAAGGGGAGACGTCGCCACTCTGGGGGTAAGTGACGGGTGACTACGCCTGGGTTGGGGAAGGCCAAGACGCAATTGCTGTTGTGGCCCTAGGACTGGGCGTCCTTGGGCAAGCATTGGGGTACCCGGATGATTTGGGTTTGCGACCTGGCAACATGGCGCGATGAAACCCGTCGGGGGGTTGCCGTCGCGGAGACCAGAACATCTAGGGAAGTGGCACCACCCAAGGCAGGAGCTGCATTGGGCGGATGTCGCAAACATATATATTCTGTGCTGGCAAACGGTGCAAACGGAGGTAGGGACTAAGAGTCTGTTTCCCTGACCTACACGATTGCTGCCGGAAAAGAGGGGGGAGAAGACGGGGGCAGGGGCTGTTGCTCAGCATTGCTTCCGACTCTACTACGAAGATTGTAGTTATGAGTGGTAGCAGCTGTTTGAGTTGTTGGCGCCGTGGGGCGCGAGCAGCAGCGGCTACTTGTTGTGGCTTGCTGAGCAGCGGGGCTGCTGGAAGGTAGTGGGGGGACGCTTAGACGTAGACTACGGCTGATGACCACATGTGTGTGTGTGAGATATCTCTTCGTTGCCTTGTATGTATGTGTGAAATTATGACTGTTGTATTTATGTACACAACTGTGGCTGCTTCATGTTTTTGTTGCGTGATTATTTACTAACAGCCTAGTGATGTCAACATTCGCCACAATATTTATATGATCTAATGTGCGTTTTTTTAATTTCTTATAGAAATCTCGTTTATCCGGAAACACGATTGAAGAGATCCCAAGCACACTGAAATACGAGGTGATTGCCGATGTTTTTCGCCTGGCACGCGACAATGTGAATTCGCTTCTTACAAACGATTTACAATACATTTATGACGTGCGTCAACTTTCTGCAACCCTAGAGAATTACATCAATACGCTGTTGATGAAAGCACTCTGCGGATTGCCAACTCTATATGCACATATGCTACACAATAACTTAACAAATCTTGTCGCCAAACAGCCGAATAATCACAATGTGATGAAACCAGCTCTACTTTTAAATGCCGAAGGTCTATGTAAAAGTCTACTACAAGCCCTACAACAAGGATTTAGTGGGAAAAATTATAAAATGCAAGTACTTTTACATACAAAATTGACAGAACATTGCGCACGTGTGGGTAGCGCACACTATTGGCTGAATGAGGCTATACTACAACTGGGAGACAAGCACCTAATGTATGGTTTTCCCAAAGAAAAATTACTTCAATCAGTTCAAGCTTGTAGTCAATCGTTAAGCGCTTGGAAGCATACAATGATTAAGATACATGAAGATGTTGATGAGTGTACGAATGCGGTTATCCAACAGTTGAACTGGTCACTCAATACAAATAAGAGTTTATTGCCTCTGCAGGATGCATTTATGGAATGTGTGAAGTCACAGGAATCGCGCTATAATGCTTTCTTGCAGTCAACGATACAACTTTCCGAATATACCAATGCTTTGCTTCAGTTTGAGTTGCTACAAAGCAAAGACAAACGCTTGCAAGCTGACAATGCTTTTTTGGCAGTTTTGCAGCAGTGGCACAATGCTATGACAACAAAGCAGCAAAGTAGTGCACGCATAACCCCAGTGGAACAATCAATTGTGCAATTGTTGGATCCGGAGGGTAAAGTAGATCAGTGTTGGATACAGAATATAGCTGGTTTGTTGGATGAAATGACGTACGCTGTGCAGCGTAAGCTCGCTATTTTGGAACATGAGGAGGAGGCAATAAAAGAGGGTCTCTTTGAGCAAGGACAACAGATGCTGGTGAGTATATTTTTTGAACTTCCACTTTTGTTGTGCGGAAATATCTGCAGAAAGCAAGTGAGACTGTCACACAAATAATGACACTACAGGTTTCATAACTACCTCCAAACTGGTGCTCATCGAATGCACACCGAACAGAATGCATCCGACAATACAAAACAATTCAATTGTGCTATTTTATATATTGGTTAGGTTAGGTTCAAGTGGCAGCCGTCCACATCGGAGCGGCACATTTAGGCCTTTATAGGCCCATTGTGCAACCACACACCACTTCGTTGAGTTTGTGAAGCTAACTAAGCGTCGTGTATTGCCCTCAGCTATATCAGTCAGATCTACGAGAAACATCTTGCCCATAAAACGTAGCCTTCTACCGAGCGTTGGACATTCACAGAGTAGATGCCTAACAGTTTCAGGCTCCTCTTCGTTGCCGCAGCTTCTACAATAATCATTAAATGGAGCGCCAATCCTTTCCGCATGCGGTCCAATAGAAACATGACCAGTGAGAAGACCTACAACTAAGGAAAGATCCCTCTTACGGACGAAAAAAAAAAGCTCTCGCGATCTTTTCTCATTCCATTCCGGCCATGAGAGTTTTGCCGTGTGGCATCTATCATGATGCTTCCACCTGGCTCCGGCTTCCATCAGTAGAGCCTCCTTTATCTTGAGCTTGCAGGTAGAGAGCGGCATGCCCAACCTCCTCCAGGATGGCGAAAGTGGAACGTGGAAGTGTAAAACGGTACAAATGATGCATTGTACATTGAATTGAGTGAAACACGCCATGAAATGTGGGGGATATTACAATTGTACAATTCGGAAACGGTTCGATCGTTACGAAGGCAGTCAGGGCAAAGGCCTAAGCTTAGTTGGGACAAAATTATAGAACTGATTCGAGGTTCATTTCTGATTTTTCGGTTAAAAAAATTCTTTTAAGACTAATTTAGGAAACAATTTCAGCAAAAGACTATTACTTCAGCCCTTTGTTAATATTTCTTGGCTTTTTTCAAAGGGTTTTTGGCATTATGGGTCGGTTATTCGGTATTGTTTAAGACTTTTTAGAATGCTGTCTGGATACTTAAGAGACCTGCTGGGCTTTTTTTCTGGGTGATCCTGAACCGTTTTCGAAACGTTTAATCTCAGATCATCATCAGAACCTTTTCGGAATTAGTTCCGCACCTTTTCCGATCTACTCTGGCAATTTTGCCTAACAATGTCGAAAATTCTGGGCCATTTAGATATAAATGCGGAACTACTTCGGGATCAGGATTTCTGCAGGGTCATTTCAGGGATGATTTTGGAGCCATTTCAGTAGAGTTTCGAGACCATTTAGAATAAGCTTCATTGGCTTATTATTGGTAACAAGCATCATCATCGAGTGATTGTTTTGTTATCGTCAGGTTATGAAGGTGCTATCGGGCTTTTATTGTCTTGTTATCGTTTTGCCATCAACGAACTATCAGTTGGTTGTCAATAACCGTTATTGGCATGTTATTGATCGTTATCAGTTTTTTTTATTGGTAACGACCACTATTGCCGACCACTTAAAAGCCCAATTGCTGACATCACCTACGCCAGGCGAATCTTGTTACAAATAGGCGAAGCTTTGGTCTATATCCGGCTATAACAACAACAACATAAATCATTCAAAAACGACAACATTGCCGAGAACAAACCGATAACTCGTTGACAATACGCCGATAGCAACTCAATAAAAAAGAGAACCTGTCGATAGCAACCGAAGATCGAAGTAGGTCTTCTTAGACACCAATTCTGGCGTTCGCCGGCTAATAGTTCATAAAAAACTACAAGGACTCTAAATCAATGGCTTTGATGCGCTTCCCAAGGCAGTCGGTTCTATGTACCGGAGCGACTCGGGATTTTTCCCGACCAAGGACTGTAATTTCAGTGTAACCCCTTTTAACTTGTTTCGTCCCTCCCACAAATTGTCATCCTCCCAGCAGCTCCTTGCAGCGGGACTGCTCCATATTCTCTTGCTCCGGGAAGGTATTGAATCCAATCCGGGTCCGTCTCCTGACCCCGGTCCTGAGAAATGGTTTTGCTGCATCTGCCGGAAAAGAATCTTTTTAGGACGGTCATACTCTGTTCAGTGTGTCTCGTGTAAGGGATGGTTGCATCGGACGGGTTGTTCTGGGCTTGATCCCAAAACCCGACGTCCACGTAACTTTTATAAATCTTTTGTGGCTCCTTGCTGTTCACGTCCAAGGGCGTCCCGTAGTCTACGCCTTAGATCGCATGAGCGGAAATGGAGGCGGCCTCACGTTTATCATACACCACTCTGTGCAATATCATATATTTGATCCTGGCATCGACCGCAGGGACAATGTCTTAGAACGTCAAAGCCTATCTGTCCGGTCAGGCGATGCAAACCTAGAAATCTTCAACATTTACATCCCTCCTGCCACCTGTTGCCCCAGTGGATACCGCCCTCATATTAGCGCCTTACTGGCAACAATCGCATTATCTTAGGCGACTTTAATGCCCATCACGATCTATGGCATTCAAACTTGCGGGCGGATAGTAGGGGTGAGATGTTGGCGGATCAAATAGATAAACGACGTTCTGCACAATAAACGGAGACGCCCCCAGACGTATGGTAGGAAGCTGTCACAGTTCGGCGGATATCTCAATCGTGGGCGCAGAACTCGTAAGCTGCGTTAACTGGCAGCCGATGGTAACATTGGCATCCGACCACCTGCCTATACTTATTTCGTTCGAGCGTACCGCCGACTTCATCGTTACAGAAAAACGCACTTTCATAAACTTTAAAAAAGGAAAGTGGGACGAATACAAATCTTTTACGGACAACCTCTTTGCTGCCCTCCCTATCCCGACTGATGCCCGCCAAGGGGAGCGTGCTTTCCGCAAGGTCATTGAATCCGCCTCGGCACGTTTCATTCCCGCCGAGAGAATTCCCGAAATTCGGCCCCACTTCCCGGCGGAGGCCGCGAATTTAGCGAGAGAACGTGACCTTATAAGACAGCTCGACCCAGGCGACCCCCAAATAAGGGATATAAACCAACGCATCAGATTGCTTGTGGATGAACACAAGCGGGCGAAATGGGAGGAGAACCTAAGAGGTTGTAACCTCTCTGCCGGTGTGGGTAAACTTTGGTCCACCTTAAAGTCCCCATCGAATCCGTCTAAGCACAATGACAAAGTTTCCATCGCCTTCGGCGATAAAGTGCTGTCGGATTCGAAAAAATGCGCGAGCGCTTTCTGCCGTCAATATGTAATGCATTCTATGGTCGACAAAGATAGACGGAGGGCCAAAAGACACGCACATAAACATAAATTCAGCGCGTCACTAATTACCATCACCTCCAAAGAGGTTGAGGATACCATCGGTCATGCTAAACCATCCAAAGCAGTGGGCCCAGACGGCATAGCCATGCCGATGCTTAAAAGCCTAGGGAAAGAGGGTTTCAAATACTTAGCACATGTCTTCAACCTGTCTCTTTCCACCTTTGTCATACCCGAAAAATGGAAAATGGCCAAGGTGGTCCCGCTACTAAAGCCTGGGAAACCAGCTAACATAGGAGAGTCGTATCGTCCGATATCGCTCCTATCGCCAGTAGCAAAAACGCTTGAAGCCATTTTGCTCCCCTACTTCCAAGCAAATTTGCAGCTAGCCTGTCATCAGCATGGCTTCAGAAAACTCCATAGCACCACCACCGCGCTAAATGCCATCAGCACCCAGATAAATTGCGGTTTAAATCAAAACCCCCACCATAGAACAGTACTCGTAGCGCTAGACCTATCAAAAGCTTTTGATCGGTCAACCATGGCACGTTACTGCAAGGCCTGGAAGGGTCTACCCTTCCCCTATGTCTTAAAAGGTGGACCGCAAATTATCTGGGTGGTCGGCAGGAATCGGTGCAATTTAGAAACGAAACATCAAAACCAAGAAGAATTAAACAAGGGGTGCCACGGGGTGGTGTCCTATCCCCACTTTTGTTTAATTTCTACATATCTAAGCTACCTTCATGTTTCATACGCCGATGACTGCACAATAATGGCCACAGGCCCAGGCCCACAGATCGATGAGCTCTGCAACAGAATAAACGGCTACCTCCCTGATCTCTCCAGTTTTTTCGCCTGGCGAAACCTGGCATTATCACCGACTAAATCTTCCGCGACCTTATTTACAACATGGACGTCCCAAATGTCGACCATTTTGAACATCCACGTCGATGGCACTACGCTACCGACTGTCCTACACCCCAAAATCTTGGGTGTGACGTTTGATCAGGATCTATATTTTGGTGAGCACGCAGCCGCAATTGTTCCGAAAATCCAGAGCCGTAATAAAATCCTCAAATCTCTTGCTGGCAGTACCTGGGGAAAAGATAAAGAAACGCTCATTACTACATACAAAGCAATTGGCCAACCGTTTACGTGCTACGCGTCACCTACAGGCCTGCCAAAATACTGCTCTCAGAATCTCCACGGGCTGTCTTCTTATGTCCCCAGAACACCATCTA